>NC_086447.1:357843727-358180602 GCF_028390025.1 Pseudophryne corroboree | reverse complement strand
TACATCTATATAACCATGCTGCCCCCAACCCTCCTGCTGAGAACAACTAGTATCACTATCAACAGAATTTGCACCAAGCTTATTGTTGGTTGGAGATCAGACTGAAATTGGATGGATATCAGCATTCGCACAACTTAGAATAGGACACATCTCTGTGAATGCTTCCGTGACTTGCCCCTGCATGTGCAGTCTCTAAATTGCTTGATCTATCTGCATTTGGAATTGCATGCAACTCAAAATCTGGCACAAAGTAATTCATCTTTATGTATCATTATTTCTGGAAGTACGCAATTAGACTAAGATTTCGAAAAGAATGAAAAATCTTTGGATCTTGAATACTGTAGAAATTATACAGAGTTATTATGTCTTTTTTCTTCCAGTGTCAGATATCATCAGTGTTACAAATATTAGCACTAACTCTTTCTGGCTCCACTGGGATCCATATGTCGATGAAAACACAACTTATAGAATCTCTGTGTATGGAGAACCAGCCATCAACATATTTGTGAATACCACTGAAGAGCTAATTACTAATCTGACACCTGGGAATTTCTATCGGATTCAGATTTCAGCATATGAAAGAAACACATTATTATATGGCTACAATGATGAGATCACTTTATACACAGGTCAGTTTTTTTTCAATAAATAATTTTATTCTAAGTACAAAATATAAAAGCAATCTGTTTGCTCAAGATCAACAATAATGGCTGAAAATGTGCTGTACATTCTTCTACTTACTTTTTATATATCAGAATGTTCATTTTATGTGCCTGCATCTCTTTTATTCTGATACTAGTTACCAGCCCGTCAAAATGACAGAACAAGATAACAGTAATGCCAGTGCTGTGTGCGCCCGAACAGAGCAACACTTGAATTGCTCCATTGGGCAACATCTATTGGCCGCTGACATGCAAAACACTTGCATTCCGCCCATGGGGGGTAATTCCAAGTTGATCGCAGCAGGAATTTTGTTAGCAGTTGGGCAAAACCATGTGCACTGCAGGGGAGGCAGATATAACATGTGCAGAAAGAGTTAGATTTGGGTGGGTTATTTTGTTTCTGTGCAGGGTAAATACTGGCTGCTTTATTTTTACACTGCAATTTAGATTGCAGATTGAACACACCACATCCAAATCTATCTCTCTCTGCACATGTTATATCTGCCCCCCCTGCAGTGCACATGGTTTTGCCCAATTGCTAAAAAATTTCCTGCTGCGATCAACTTGGAATTACCCTCATGGTTTTGCCCGACTGCTAACAAAATTCCTGCTGCGATCAACATGGAATTACCCCCATAGAGGGGAGGAACAGAGTTAGCCTTTTATTATCTAGGATAATGTACCAGAAAACAAAATTAGATAATTAAGTATTATAAGTCCTTTAGAAGATTTATTAATGGACATTTTTTTATGTGGTTTGCAACAACAGGATTTAATTATGAAGGATTAAATCTAAAGATGCATCTATTTATATTGATCTTAGCAAACCAAAAAAGCACACATATGGCCAAAACCATGTTACACTGCACTGGGTCAGGTGTAACATGTGCAGAGTTTTAGATTTGTGTGTTCAAACTAAAATCTAAATTGCACAGAAACAATATAACCCACCCAAATCTAAATTTCTCTGCACATCTGCCACACCTGTAGTGAAACATGGTTTTGCCCATTAGTGTGCTCCTTTGGTTTGCTAACAACGCTGAATAATCCCCATAGACTGTAACTGGTGCAGGGACTGATGTGAATTTAAGTATTTTCTGATGCACTGTGTAATATGTGAGAACTAAATTAAAACCTGTTAAGGAATAAATATAACAGTTTGCACAGTGTATCTTGTGTGATTTCACTCTGTGTACGTTTACAAAGCAAAAGCACAATCACAGACCCTTAGGCGTTTCTTTATTGGGTGTAGTAGGTGGGGTGCACATGGCCTCCACGGTCCAGGGGGGCCCACACCACATCCAGTATTATACTTGCCTCTCCGGAGTTATGTGACAGCGGCCCTGCATTGTGGACAGAAATCACTCGGAAAATGGCCACCCCGGCCATTTCCAAGTGATTTACACATGTACACTGGAGATGTCCCTGGGAACAAGGCATAGATGCCATGTTCTCACATGCATAGTAATCTCTGGCATTATGCCAGAGTCTACTGCTGCCAGAGAGGAGGGGCCCCGTGACGGAGGCTGCACGCGGGTCCCCTCCTCTCTTAAAATGCCCCTGCGCAGACCCATGCACATTTTACATTAATTAAATCCTAGGACCAAAGAAATGGAACAGAGGTGGGAAGAGGCATTGCATATAGGAAACATTCAGTAAAGGACTATTCATGCAAATCTAGATCATGCAAACCACCAATTAACACATATCAGTCTATTAGAAGATGTAACATTTACATTGCATGTGGTTTTGGACAAGGTGCATGATAAAATTGAATGTAATACATCCAGTTTTACCCCCTTTTTTATCTACAAGCCCAGATCTACATACCATCAGGCCTGCTCCAATATGGGGGGACCCGAAAAAATTATCATGTCCCAGCACCTTCAATGAAGAGCAGCAGCAGCCTACTGCTAATTTATATGGCCGAGTACCAGTGCAGTACTATGCTCTCAATGTGCAGTGAATGTTCCTGCGGTACTACAAGTACCAGCAAGCATACAGTATGTGCACAATTTATTTCTTGCACTTGTCTTGAATTACGATGGATCAAGAGAGAATTTGAAAATTAACTAAGTATTATTTTTTTAAATGAAGGCAAAAACTAATTTATACCTATAGGAGCATTAAGTACTAAAATTCCCCATAGATTGTAAGCTTGCGAGCAGGGCCGGCGCTACCACTAGGCAGCTTTAGGCAGCTGCCTATGAGCGCCGGCCACTGGAGGGCGGCACCATACGCTGATGATGATAAAATGCTGCCTCTACAATCCTGCCGCCCCCCCCTCCCCCCCTTCCCGTGATAACTTCTTACATATATTCACTTGAGGACTCAGGCATGTTGCCTGCACCTCCCTCCCCCTCCCCCCCCACCAACGCAACTGTATTTCGGACTCGGACATGATGCGCCCCCAGCCAGCCACCCCCCCCCGCGCGCGATTGTAGACTAGAGCATGATGGCCGCACTCCCCCACCCCACGACTGTGGACACGGGTGTCGGGCATGTTACCATACGCGTACGCAGGGGGGTTTCCAAGTACTTGGAAACCCCCCCTACGCGCCGATCTATCAGCGCAAATAACTGATGTCACTGGCACATGTCTCTCAGATACCCCCACCTGCCAGGCCGACTCCTGCTGCTGCCACACCACAGCGCTGCCATCGGGCTTCAGTCAGGGGTTGTTACAGCGTATAGCCACGGAGGTTCCTGGTTCAGGGAAATGCTACAGTTTCTGAGTACACTCGTCTCCTCAGCTCGTCTCCGGATCAAAAGGTTAGGAGGAGGGGGTATGCCTGCTGTCCTGAACATTAAATGACTTGGAATCTGTTTAAGGGAGGGGGGGGGGGTCCCCTCAGCAAGTGCTGCTGTACTTTACTTGCCGTGCTCTCACTTACATGTAGCAGTGTGTGTGAACTGTGTGTATGTGTATATATATATATATATATATATATATATATATATATATGTAAAATAAAGGCTTAAATCCAGTACTCAAGTTGCTCTTGTGTAAGGCGTAGACTGCATTTGCTGGGACAAATGGTACACAAAGACGGCCACACTCCAGTCTATCAATGAATTCACAAACTCCTGTGTGGATATTATAAGTCAATTTAAGTCAATCATTTGCAAGGTATGGTTTTGCCTTTTACATGTGATAGACCGGAATGCCGCCGTCTTTGTTTACCGACTACTATATACATGATGTATATTAAATATATATATATATATATATAAATAAATACAGTGTATATATATATAATATGTCTATCCCATTTATATGGAACCCCCCCCAGATGCCCACACAACCCCCCTCCCCACACAAATTGCAGACACTAGGGCATGATACCCACACCCCTCCACAAATTGCAGGGTCAGGCATGATGCCTGCCCCCGCCTCCTCGTGTATTGTGGACTCGGCCATGATGCCCCCCCCCCGTGATTGTGGAAATGGGCATGATGGCCACACAACACACACACACCCCTGCACAAATTGCGATTACAAACCAGGTCATGGTGTCCGGCTACCTCCCCCCTACGCCCCGGCGCGATTGCAGATTCTGGGATGTTTCCGTCTCCCCCCTCCCCTGGATGGCAGACTCATGCACCCCACCGCCGCGATTGCAGTCTCAGGCTTGTTTTTGCCTACCACCCCTTCAGCAATTGCAGACTCCCACATGTTGCCCGCTAGCCCCCACTCCCCCACAGTTGCAGACTCCTGCATGTACGGCATCAACCACGTACCGCTGTGGAAGCATGGGGGGGGGGCAGGCTAAAGTTTTACCTAGGGTGTTGAGAAACCTTGCACCGGCCCTGCTTGCGAGCAGGGCCTTCCTACCTCTATGACTGTTTGTTATTACCCAGTTTTATCTTATCATTGTGTCTGGTTGTAAAGCGCAACGGAATTTGCTGCGCTATATAAGAAACTGTTAATAAATAAATAAACTGTTAATAAAAATACTCTCTCAGGCTTCATATGAAAAAATACAAATGGGGCATTAATTAATAAAATTAAATCATGGTTTTAATAAAATACAGTCAGGACCATTATTTCTCCGGCTGGGTCCACAGGTTATCCACAGGATAACAATGGGATATGATGGAGTGACAGCAGATCGGCACCAAACGATCACAAGCTTTCAGTCCTGCCAGGATGCAACAGGCCCGTCCATATATCCCCGCCCACTGGTTCAGGCAAATCAGTTTTTTGTTTGGTGCAGCAGGAGCCAGACCATGGTCACAGGGCTGCTGTTCTTGGCAGCCCTAAGCTTTCTTATTTTATATTTAAAGTCTTACTATGTTTTTGAGTGATCTTTCGTAACAGTGTCTTATATGCATATTGGAAAGAGTCGCTCCAACAACTCTGCTGGGTCGCAACAACGCTTACCCATGTGTACAGTGCTGTCTCGACGGGCGTCTGTGTCGGATATACTAGCAGTTCCAGCAGACGTTACCAGGTTGTGGCCGGAGCACAGGGAGAAGGTAAGGCATCGGATCCACGTAGTCGGGGAATACGGACACAGCTGCACTGTATTGGGAAGAGACTACCAAACAGTAGCTGACGCGCCGCCACCACGGGTGCTCCAGCGCTAGGCCTTAGGGATCATAAAGCACCAGGATTAGTATGAACCTGTGATCCCTAGGGTTGATGTCAGCGGTGGGGAGTTAGACGCTCTCCTGGTCGCCCCTCTTCCCAGTTCATGACCAGTTTCCGCGAGTTTCCCTCCATGAACTGTTGCCTCACTTCCATCTCAGACGCTACCATGAGGGGTCTCGGTCACTGCATAGGCTGCTGCCTCTGTGTTCACTAAGCGCTACCACAAGGAGAGCCGGTCGCAGTACAGGCGTCTGTATGACTGGTGCGTCTGTATGCACAGTGCATCTGTGTCACTTAAGAGTTCCCGGAGCGACAGTGTACACTAGTAGCATCTGGATCCACTCAGATTCGCTAGCGTATTGATCGATCTTGGAAGTGAGGTGAGTTGCCCTGTATCCCACTCTACTGAGTATGGGTTATACAGCACTAAATTTCTATTTACTTTTGTCAGTATGAATAGTTAAATTTAAGTGCCTATTACATAGGAATCTGTGTACATTACTGTGGTTTTCTTCACATTGTGTCTGAATACATTAAGATCTGTGTAAAACAGAATTCAGTAATATGTACTCCTACATACGATGAAATGTGTTTGAATATGTGCTCATATGACTAATATATAACATGTGACTGACTGCTAGTGTGATTGCTGACTTTAATATATGTTTGTCAGTGGATTCTTCTGGTCCTCAATGCTGGTGCATGGGTAGGGTCAGATTGATATCACTTTAGAAGGTTAAAGTGATTACAGTCACAAATTGTGTAGTACACTGTGAAAGTGCTGATTATTTATCATATCTAAGAGCGGCAAAGGTGACGAGGGTACACTCACAGTAACACCAACACTCATATCATGTTTGTCTTGCAAAACTGTATTATCCTCTCAGGATCTGGTACAGGATGGTTTATGTACAAATTGTTTTGCGTTTCAGCAGATTACAAGGCAGATCCCTGTACAGATAGAGCCACCTTGGGCGACGTTTGCACAGACCTTGTCCAATATAGCTGAACGGGTAATTCCTACAGCTTTGCTACCAGGAATGGGGTACACTAATAACCCATACATGCAGCTCCCTACTTACGGTATATCATTTCCCTCACCAGCTTCTCCAAAAAGAGAAGCTGATAAACCAAGAGTAAGTAAACCATCAACTTCACAGGCTACACAGAATGATTCATCAGACGATGAAAGCTCTATATACTCTACTTCGGCATACGAAGAACAAGTAGATCTCAGCTCAGTGGATATAGCTGAGCAAATTAGAGAAATAAAGGCCATTCTATCCTTAGAGTAGTCAGCAGAGCCTGTGTTAAAAACCAAGGCACCTGTATTTAAACAGCCCAAAGCAGGTAAGACTGAGTTTCCAGGGTCAGACCAGCTTACGGAAATCATGGAAGAGGCTTTGGTTACACCCAGTAAAAAATATAGAATTCCCAAAAAATGGAATTCCAATTATCCTTTTCCAGCTGTGGACTGTTTAAAATGGGAAATGGCTCCAAAGCAGATATGCATGTCATTCGATTAGTGCGAAAATCTACACTGCTCAAAAAAATAAAGGGAACACTAATATAACACATCCTAGATCTGAATGAATGAAATATTCTTATTAAATACTTTGTTCTTTACATAGTTGAATGTGCTGACAACAAAATAACACAAAAATTATCAATGGAAATCAAATTTATTAACCCATGGAGGTCTGGATTTGGAGTCACACTCAAAATTAAAGTGGAAAAACACACTACAGGCTGATCCAACTTTGATGTAATGTCCTTAAAACAAGTAAAAATGAGGCTCAGTAGTGCGTGTGGCCTCCACGTGCCTGTATGACCTCCCTACAATGCCTGGGCATGCTCCTGATGAGGTGGCAGATGGTCTCCTGAGGGATCTCCTCCCAGACCTGGACTAAAGCATTCGCCAACTCCTGGACAGTCTGTGGTGCAACGTGGCGTTGGTGGATGGAGCGAGACATGATGTCCCTGATGTGCTCAATTGGATTCAGGTCTGGGGAATGGGCGGGCCAGTCCATAGCATCAATGCCTTCATCTTGCAGGAACTGCTGACACACTCCAGCCACATGAGGTCTAGCATTGTCTTGCATTAGGAGGAACCCAGGGCCAACCGCACCAGCATATGGTCTCACAAGGGGTCTGAGAATCTCATCTCTGTACCTAATGGCAGTCAGGCTACCTCTGGCAAGCACATGGAGGACTGTGCGGCCCCCAAAAGAAATGCCACCCCACACCATTACTGACCCACTGCCAAACCGGTCATGCTGGAGGATGTTGCAGGCAGCAGAATGTTCTCTTTGGCATCTCCAGACTCTGTCACGTCTGTCACATGTGCTCAGTGAGAACCTGCTTTCATCTGTGAAGAGCACAGGGCGCCAGTGGCGAATTTGCCAAACTTGGTGTTCTCTGGCAAATGCCAAACGTTCTGCACGGTGTTGGGCTGTAAGAACAACCCCCACCTGTGGATGTCGGGCCCTCATACCACCCTCATGGAGGCTGTTTCTGATCGTTTGAGTAGACACATGCACATTTGTGTCTTGCTGGAGGTCATTTTGCAGGGCTCTGGCAGTGCTCCTCCTGTTCCTCCTTGCACAAAGGCAGAGGTAGCGGTCCTGCTGCTGGGTTGTTGCCCTCCTACGGCCTCCTCCATGTCTCCTGATGTACTGGCCTGTCTCCTGGTAGCGCCTCCATGCTCTGGACACTACGCTGACAGACAAAGCAAACCTTCTTGCCACAGCTCGCATTGATGTGCCATCCTGGATGAGCTGCACTACCTGAGCCACTTGTGTGGGTTGTAGATTCCGTCTCATTCTACCACTAGAGTGAAAGCACTGCCAGCTTTCAAAAGTGACCAAAACATCAGCCAGAAAGCATAGGAGCTGAGAAGTGGTCTGTGGTCACCACCTGCAGAACAACTCCTTTATTGGGGGTGTCTTGCTAATTGCGTATAATTTCCACCTGTTGTCTATTCCATTTGCACAACAGCATGTGAAATTGATTATCAATCAGTGTTGCTTCCTAAGTGGACAGTTTGATTTCACAGAAGTGTGATTGACTTGGAGTTACATTGTGTTGTTTAAGTGTTTCCTTTATTTTTTTGAGCAGTGTATATTGCCTTTGCCATCAACATCATTGGATAATGTCACGGATAGGAGAGTGGATGGTTTTCTGAAAACCATATTTTCTCTGTCGGGGGCAGTTATAAGGCCAGCCATGGCTTCATTTGGATGGTAAAAGCAGTTGCTGCCTGGATAGAGGTACTGGAAGACAGTCTTTCAGCACCTTCAAGGGAGCAAGAAAACTATATAGCGCACATAAAACAGGCTGCAATATTCTTGGAAGAAGCAGCATTAGATATGGGCACTATCACCTCAAGGGCATCAGCTTCAACAATAGCTGCTCGCAGAGCACTTTGGTTACGTACATGGAAAGCTGATTCAGAATCTAGGAAGGTTCTGGAATCAGCCTTTTACTGGAAGTATTCTGTTTGGTAAAAAATTGACAGATATTCTGCAGTCAGAAGCAGACTCCAAAAAGGTAAAATTTACTTCCACATATAACCCAAAACATAGGGGTCCTGCTTTTCGGCCCTTTGGGTCACAAGGAAAAGCAAAAGGAAAAAGTGATCGTAAGCAGCCCCAATATAATAAATTTGGTAAGGTGAAAAAGTAATGGGCTACCAGAACGCCAGCCTCAAAACCAGAGAATAAGCCATCAGTTTGATGGTGTGGGCCTCCTCATGGGGGACCCCAACAGATGCCTGAGTGCAAGAAGTGGTATCTCTGGGTTATGTTTTTCCCTTCAAGAATCATCCTCCTCGAAGGTTCTTCTGCACCAGCTCATCTTGGGTAGAGACGAAGGCCAGGGCTTTGCAAGAAGCAGTTCAGAAATTGCTTCAGTCAGGAGTAATCATTCCAGTACCCCCTGCACAACGGGGACAGGGGTTTTACTCCAACCTGTTTTTGGTTCAGAAGCCAAATGGGTCATTCCGGCCAATTCTCAATCTCAAAATGCTGAACAAATACATTTGGGTACCTCGGTTTCACATGGAAACATTACGCTCCATAGTTTTGGCCATGGAACCAAGGGATTATATGGTATACCTGGATATTCAGGATGCTTACCTACATGTTCCTATAGCATGGTCCCATCAGTGCTATCTCAGGTTCGCTATCATCCAGCAGCATTTTCAGTTCCGGGCATTACCTTTTGGGTTAGCCACAGCACCCAGAGTGTTTACCAAGATCATGGTGGTTATGGCAGCTTATCTTCGCAAGCAGGGGATACAAATTTTTCCATACTTCGATGACCTGTTAATTCTAGCATAATCACAGGAATTGCTCTTGGACCATCTCCAACAGACAATAACATGTCTGCAGAGGCACGGATGGCTCATAAATTGGGTAAAATCGTCTCTAGTTCCGTCACAACGGAGGACTCACTTGGGGGCTGTACTGGCTGCAGAAAATATTTTTACCTCGGGACAAGATAGCCAAGGTACAGTCAAGGACTCAGGAGTTGTTACACAGTCAAACAATATCAATCCACGCAGCAATGCGACTGATGGGTTTGATGGTGTCAACATTCGACATGGTGGAGTATGCACAATTCCACTCAAGACCTCTGCAGCGTCTGATTCTGGCCAGATGGAATGGAATACATTAGACAATACAGAAACAGACTATGGTACTTTCACACAAGGTAAGAAAGTCATTAGCCTGGTGGCTACAAACATCCCATCTAAACAAAGGGAGACCCTTTTGGATATCAGATTGGGAGATCCTGACAACAGATGCCAGTATTCAGGGCTGGGGAGCAGTGTCCGGAAGATTATGGTTCCAGGAACAATGGACCACAGAAGAAAGTTGTCTGCCAATAAATCTGTTAGAACTTCGGGCCATATACATGGCACTGATTCAGGCAAAGGACACTCTTCAAGGAAGACCAGTCCAGATCCGCTCGGACAATGTAACGGCGGTAGCATACCTCAACCATCAGGGGGGAATGCGCAGTCAAAAAGCAATGAAGGAGGTAAGTCACATACTAAAATGGGCAGAACTCCATCTTCCAGCATTGTCCGCAGTATTCGTTTCGGGAGTCTTAAACTGCGAAGCAGACTTTCTCAGTCGACACGCCATTCAAGCAAGTGAATGGGCTCTACATCCAGAAGTCTTTCAGACTCTAGTAGATAAGTGGTGTTTGCCAGAGATATATCTCATGGCATCCTATCTGAACAACAAAGTACCCATGTATGAGTCAAGAACAAAGGATCCCGGAGCGATCTTTGTGGACACCCTGTCAGTGAAATGGGATTTTCATCTGGCGTATCTGTTTCCTCAAATCATCCTGCTACCCAGGGTGGTGAGGAAGATAAAAGACGCAAAGGGTGCCATGATTCTAATAGCGCCGACTTGGCCCAGAAGGCATTGGTACACAGATTTGCAGAGAATGTCGATGGATGCTCCACTTCTGCTCCCTCAACGTCCAGATCTACTAATGCAGGGTCCTTGTTACCACAGGCATCTGGATCGACTATCGTTGACGGCGTGGCTCTTAAAACCTCTAGTCTGAAGTCAAGAGGATTCTCATAACAGGTCATTCAAACAATGCTCAGAGCAAGGAAACCCTCCTCAGCTTGCATTTATCACCGAATATGGCAGGCCTATATTCATTGATGCAATGAAAGAAATATGGACCCAAAATCTTTCCAAATTTCTAGGGTCTCAGATTTCCTTCAGGCGGGAATGGATAAGGGTTTGAAGGTGTCTTCTTTGAGAGTACAATTATCAACATTGACTGTATGGTTCCAAAAGAAAATTGCCAGTTTACAGGATGTGCGGACTTTCTTCCAGGGAATGCTGCACATTCAACCTCTCTTTGTTCCTCCTACAGTGCCTTGGGACTTAAATTTAGTCCTGAAAGCCCTTCAAGTTGCTCCATTTGAACCACTTAATAAAGTGGATCTTAAATGGTTGACAGCTAAATTTCTCTTTCTACTGACTATGGCATCAGCTAGAAGAGTATCAGATTTAGGAGCGATGTCTTGTCGTTCTCCTTTTCTGACTTTTTATCCAGATAAAGCAGTTCTAAGAACTAGATCTGAGTATCTTCCGAAGGTGGTGTCTAAATTCCACCTTAATGAAGAAATTGTAGTCCTGGCTTTTCAGGTATCGGGACTTTCTGCGGGAGATGCGTTGCTGGACATAGTCCGGGCATTAAGGATCTGCGTGGATCGTACCAGTGCCATCAGAAAGACAGATTCTCTCTTCCTTCTCTACGGATTTCACAATAGAGGATGGCCTGCTACTAAAAAGACGCTGACAAGATGGCTTCGAATGATGATTTCAGAAGCATATTCTCAAGCTAATCTCCCTGTTCTGGATAATGTCTCTGCTCACTCTACTCGTAAGGTAGGTCCTTCATGGGCAGCACAAAATGGTGCTTCAGTAGAACAGATATTTAAGGCAGCCACATGGTCTTCCATTAACACATTCATTAGACATTATTCCTTGGATACTTATGCCTCTCATGATGCTGAATTCGGGCGAAAGGTTCTCCTGTCTAATCAGGAGCGTCCCCACCACTAAATTGCTTTGGGAAATCCCACTGTTATCCTGTGGATAACCTGTGGACCCTTCCGGAGAATTATATGTTATGGTAAGAACTTACCGTTGATAACGGTATTTCTCCTAAGTCCACAGGTTCCACAGGGATCCCACCCTGACGCACCTGATTTGAGGATCTTTCTACTCACTAAACCTCTTCCTTCTTGTACGGAAGGGTATGCATGTGTGTTCTTCTCACCTGATTAGGGCTCTACATGATGCTCCTGTCTAAATGCTTTGGAATACAACTGATTTGCCTGAGCCAGTGGGCGGAGATATATGGATTGGCCCATTGCATCATGGGAGTACTGAAAGCTTGTGATCGTTTGGTGCCAATCCGCTGTCGCTCCATCATATCCCATTGTTATCCTGTGGAACCTGTGGACTTAGGAGAAATACCATTATCAACGGTAAGTTCTTACCATAACGAATATTTATAAGATTCAAGCGGCATTTGTCAGAATTCGAAACAGTGGCATACTGAGGCATTCCTCTCAAAACTCAGCCCATTTCCACTGTTTACACTAGTTGTCTGACACTCAGGTGCTTAGCATCACTGATCTTAGCATCAACTTAATGGATTCAGCACCAGGGGCTTTATAAGGCAGTCATCACCACACTGTTAGTGTTAAATTCATACTTGCCTACACTCCCAGGCCAGGAGGTCTAACGAAAACAGGGTGGAATTCTTCCCCCCTCCCCCTGAAAGAGTGTGCAAGTCTGCCAGCAAGCTACCACCTGTCAGTATCCCACCACAGCTGCACCCAACCCTCCCGCAGCCGGGGTGGCGATGATGAAATTTGCAGTGAATAGTGTAATTGTGGCCCCACTCCCTGTCTCACAGTGCCAGTAAACTCAGCATTGTGCAGTGGGGACACCCCTACCCGGCATCACCCCAGTATTCCTGACCAAGCCCCCCCCATCATGCCGAGTTGACTGCCTTCTCCGAGGGGACAGCCAGAAAATCGTCAAGTATGGTTAGATTGCTTAGGAACTTGCTCTGTCTCTGTTTGGTTGTCTGTTGGATATTTGACCTTCCTCAATTTTGTTAATTGCGCAATTTACTTATGGCCTAAACCAAAACTACGATATCTTTCAATGTAATGCATTCAGATCCAGCAATGTATTAAGTGGGAGTCTGGCACACATTTTGACTAACTACTGCTTAATACAGTGACCAAACTGATCTTATAAGGAAAATAAATAAATAAATAAATAAAAACAGCCACGGTCATATAGGGAAAAGAGATCAGACTTCAAGCCTTGTGAGCTATTTTGCTTTTTAGAATGAACAATAAATAAATAACCCACCCAAATCTTATTCTCTCTTCAAATGTTATATCTGCCACACCAGGAGTGCACATGGTGAAGGTCTGGCAGATTTAACATTTGAAGAATGAGATTTGGGTGGGTTATATTGTTTCTGTGCAGGGCAAATATTGGCTGCTTTATTTTTACACTGCACTATAAATTTTAGTCTGAACACACCCCACCCAAATCTAACTCCCTCTGCACATGTTATATTTGCCCCCCTTGCAGTGCACATGGTTTTGCCCAACTGCTAACAAATGTGCTGCTATGGGGGGTCATTCCGAGTTGATCGTAGCTGTGCTAAATTTAGCACAGCTACGATCATAAACTCAGACATGCGGGGGGATGCCCAGCACAGGGCTAGTCCGCCCCGCATGTCAGTGCCCACCCCCCGCACAAATACAAAAGCATTGCACAGCAGCGATGCCTTTGTATTTGAGGAGTAACTCCCGGCCAGTGCACAGTGCAGCTCCTGCGGCTGGCTGGGAGTTACTCATCGCTCCCGCTGGCCACGACATGCAGCTGCCGCGGGCCGCCCCCCAACGGTCCGGCCATGCCTGCGTTGGCCGGACCGCACCCCCTAAACGGCGGCTTAATGGTTATCCTCTTTGACACTATTTACTGTCCTGTGTTTCTAAGCAAACTGGAGGCATTTTACTTTAGGTAGATAGCAATGGTGTATTATAGGCCTTCTGTAACTGTAACCCGTGTACTGTTCATTGAAAGGCCATCTATAGTGGTCCATGATTCAGATTATATTTGTGCACTATCTGTGTAACTGAACATGTCTGCCTGCTCTCCTATCTGCTCAAGCATCCAGCAACCATTAACGCCCACACGCCTTGTGCTCAGACAAAGTTTTTTGTCTGCTGGTCTACTCTGAGTACACTTTAACAACTGCTACCCTCCAACAATTCACCAATGTAGCCATTTTGCTAATGCTCGCAAATCATTACATGTTCAGTGTCCATCAGATTTTGTTCTTTACCCGTTATTTCATGAGTGATACACTTAATTTGTTTTTACAAACCTTCAACAGCCTACAGTATGTCAGCACATTTATGTATGTGAGATTTCCTTCTCTCTCTGTCTACACTTTTCACACCCCAAGAAAGTTTGTCTGTCTGCAACTGTGATCCTGTCTGCAATGTTATACCCCCTCTGTTAATTAGATTGCTGGACATATTGATCAACACACCTCCCCCTGTGTCAGCTGATAGAGTGTGCTGTATTTAAGAGAATTACGTTAAAGACCTGCAATTAGACCTTGGCCTGCATTTGTGAAGGCTGAATTCTAAGGATGTTGTTCCAAGGATACAGAGAACCAGAGTTTGAACTGGATTTGGACTAAATCAATGATATACTGAAGTTTCTATGTAGACTTCATATTAATTAGTTTATAACATTAGCAAAAAGATACATTGTTCTTGAAGCTTTTATTAAATTACTTAGCTATTTAGCCATGTATTTTTTGTAGCCTGTAATATGTCTTTAGGATACTTGTTTTAGATTTCTGTTTTTTTTATTATGACTGTGATACCAGTTTAAATTTAGTAGCTCAATAGTTCAGAAATGGCTACTAGATCATTTTAAATGGCTTGGACTGTAAATATGTGTCAATAGCTTTTCTCTAGCATACATAAGGGATATTGGGGACAGATTTAGTATGATGGGGTATAGACGGGTCTAAAGGAGCCAGTGCACTTTAAAATTCCTCCACTGGGTGTGCTGGCTCCTCCAGTCTATGCCTCCTCCTACAGCTCAGTTTAGAAAAAAGTGCCCTTAGGAGAGGATGCACACTCTGGAGCTCCAGAGAATTTTTTTCAATTTCTTTTAAAGTTTTATTTCTTTCGGTATGCTGTTTGGGCAACAGCATACCTGCACCGTGGGAGTTAGGGGGGGGGGGGGGGGGCACGGTCACCGGACTCTTGAGGTGCAGAGCCGCTTTCCCGCTGCAGGACCACCGCCCTGAGGGGCTGTTTGTTCAGCGGGGCATGGTGCCTTGGCTGATAACAATGTGGGGGAGAGTCCAGAGCCCTCCTGGCTGGGGGCTATCAAAACTATGACGTCTGATTTGTCATCTCAGCTCACTGCAAATACCAATAAGACTCAGGAACTGCAACAAGCAGTGGCAAGTCTAACTGCCAAACATCCCCTCCTGTCTACTGAAGGTGCACAAAAACGTGCTTTACCTGCACTACTCTCAGATACTGATGATGATATACAGGATGATGGGGATGATGTGGACCCCTTGAGTGGGGATTCCACCCCCACCCAGAGTGGCTATTAGGGATGTGTTAAAGCTCCCCCTGGAGGATGCTACTACTCAGCAGTAATTTTTCCTCCCACAAGACAAAATGTCAGTCACATTTCCTGATTCCATGGCCTGTAAGAATCCAGATAAAAAATATCAGGTGTCAAAACGATTTTTGCATACTTTCCCCTTTGCCTCTGATGGCAAAAAATTCTGGGAAGAATCTCCTGCAGTAGACGTATCGGTCTCTCGTCTTTCTAAAAAGGCGGTACTCCCTACTCCAGGCTCCTTTACAGTCAAGGACCCGACAGATAGAAAAATTGAGCCGACTCTCAAATCTATCTACACTGCTGCAGGTGTAGCTTAAAGACCGGTCATTGCAGGTTGCTGGATGACACATGCGATTCATTCCTGGGCTAATCAAATTAAAGAAGGTCTCTTTGATGATATGACCTTGGTTACTACCGTAACTTTCCTGAATCATATTCAGGACACGGCAAGAGTTCTATTTGACTCCCTTAAAGAGATTGGCAATATTAATGCTAGAACCTCCGCTATGGCTGTATCTGCGTGCAGAGCCATATGGTTGCGTCAGTGGATTGCTGATGCTGAATCCAAATGTAATGTGGAATCTCTTCCCTTCACAGGTGAATGGCTCTTTGGAGGTGAACTGGACACATGGATTTCCAAAGCTACTGCTGGTAAATCTGCGTATCTGCCTTCAGAGGCTCCACCTGCTAGACATGCCTACCCGGGACCATCTACTCAGTCCTTTCGGGCCCCCAGATTCCAATCTCGGGCCAGAGGTGCCTCCAGCGCAGCTAGAGGCTCCAGGAGAAAACCTAAGAAACCAGCCATCTCAGGATCTCAGGACCAGAACTCCAGTTATGCTTCCGCAAAGACTTCAACATGATGGTGCACACCCACCCCGAGGGGATCTCGTGGTGGAAGCTCAGTTATGTCACTTCAGCCACATCTGGGACAGTTCCTGCCAAGATGCTTGGGTAAGGGACCTTATCTCTTAGGGTTACAAGCTGGAGTTCGACGGTACTCCTCCCCAACGATTTTTCATGTCAGGCTTACCAGTTTTGGAAAGTATGCATGGTACGCTGCTACTGGCCATAGACAAATTGGTCTAGTCCCGGGTCATTGTTCCGGTGCCCCTGCTGCAACAAGGACAGGGTTACTACAGTCTGTTTGTAGTACCAAAACCAGATGGGTCTGTGAGACCCATTCTGAACTTGAAGTCCTTGAATCCTCACCTGATGGTTTTCAAATTCAAGATGGAATCTTTGAGAGTGGTGATCGCAGGCCTGGAATGACAGGAATTCCTGGTGTCCCTGGATATCAAGGATGCTTACCTACATATCCCAATTTGGCCTCCTCATCAGGTCTATCTGAGGCTTACCCTACTGAACGATCACTATCAGTTTCAGATATTACCCTTTGGCCTGTCTACAGCTCTGAGGGTGTTCACAAAGGTGATGGCGGAAATGATGTTTCAACTCAGGGTCCAGGGAGTCAATGTAATTCTGTACCTGAATGATCTCCTGATAAAAGCAAACTCCAGGGAGCTTCTATTGCTCCAGATAGATTGCACTATCCAACCACGGGTGGACCCTCAACCTACAGAAGTCCCATCTGGAACCGACTCAGTGGCTACTGTTTCTGGAGATGCTACTGGATACTGTAGCACAGAAAATGCTCCTCCCAGAGGACAAAGTAAGATCACTTCAAGAAATGGTGCGCATGTTACTAAGACCTGCTCGGGTCTCCATTCATCTTTGCATAAAATTGTTGGGAAAGATGGTGGCCTCATACGAGGCGGTTCAATTTGGAAGGTTTCATGCCAGACTGTTCTAAATGGACATCCCTAACAAGTGGTCCGGTTCCCATCTTCAAATGCACCGGATGATCCGGTTGTCTCCCCAGGCCAGGATTTCTCTCCTGTGGTGGCTACAGTCTTCCAACCTGCTGGAAGTGCGGCACTTTGGTATTCAGGATTGGATCCTCCTCATGATGGATGCGAGTCTAAGAGGATGGGGAGCTGTTACCTAATGGGCGCAGTTCCAGGGCAGCTGTTACCCAAGAAGCCCTACTTCCAATCAACATTCTGGAACTTCGGGATATCCACAATGCTCTGCTTCAGGCGTCCCCTCTCCTTTGTGTTCGTGTGATCCAGGTGCAGTCGGACAATGCCACAGCGGTGACGTACATCAATAGACAAGGAGGGAAAAAAGCAGGACCTGCATGCGAGAAGTGTCAGGAATACTCCTCTGGGCAGACAGAAATGCAAGAGCGCTGTCCGCAATCTTCATTATGGGTGTGAACAACTGGGAAGCAGACTTCCTCAGTTGCCATGACCTCCACCAGGGGGAGTGGGGACTACATCCTCAGGTGTTCCAACAGTTGTTCGACAGGTGGGGTTGTCCACAGATCGACTTTATGGCCTCTCGCCTCAACAAGAAGCTTTGCTGCTATTGTTCATGAACCAGGTACCCTCAGGCGAGCACAGTGGATGCGCTGACATCGCCTTGGCCTTACCGGCTGGTCTACCTGTTTCCTCCAATTCCACTGATCCCAAGGGTGCTCATGTGGATCAGACATCAAAGAATGGAAGCAATCTTGTTTGCCCCGAATTGGCCCTGAAGAGCGTGGTACACGGCTCTACTGGACATGTCCGTGGAAGACCCTTGGCCTCTACCGCTAAGAAGGGATCTTCTTGAACAAGTACCTTTTATCTACCCGGACTTACGGTGGCTTCATTTGATGGTATGGAAGTTGAGCGGAACATCCTAGCTCACGAAGGACTTTCCAAAAAGGTCATTGCCACTATGGTGCAAGCCCAGAAACCTGTGATGTCAAAACACTATCATCATATCTGGAGGAGATATGTTTCTTGGTGCGAGGAATGCATATATCCCTCTGCAGAATTCCACTTGGGAAGGTTCCTGCGTTTTCTGCAGGCTGGAGTGGATAAAGGCTTACGTCTGGGATCCCTTAAGGTACCGATTTCAGCTCTTTCCATTTTCTTCCAGAAGAAGTTGGCTCTCTTGCCGGAAGTTCAGACCTTCTTGCATGGGGTGCTTCACATACAACCTCCCTTCGTGCTGCCTATGGCATCTTTGGATCTGGATGTCGTGTTACGCTTTCTACAGTCCTCCTGGTTTGAACCTCTAATGATGGTAGAAGATAAGTACCTCACATGGAAAATGGTGATGCTACTGGCCCTGGCTTCTGCTAGGCATGTCTCAGAATTGGGGGCCTTGTCGTGCAAAAGTCCGTACTTGGTCTTTTTACAAGAACAGAGTGGAGCTTAGGACTAGACAGCAGTCGGGTAAGAACACCTTTGTGAAGTTCAACAAATGTAATACCCTGGCCAAAAAGGATACCCAGTTTGGGCAGGCTGTGCTGCAGATGTCTCCGCATGTTCCTGCCCAATTTGGAAGCTTTGGGATATCCCCATCGTACAAAATCTGTCCCAAATATACCTTATGGATGTTTGAGAGAATAGGAATTTAAATACCTACCAGTAAATCCTTTTCTCGTAGTCCATAAGGGATATTGGGCACCCACCTCTGTGCGTTGACTTTCAGCAGGTTCTCTCTTATGTGTTCCTGTTCAGCTGTTGCTGTTTATGTTGTCAGACGTTGCTGGCTAAGTTATATATTGGTGTGCTGGTGTGTAAATCTCACCACACCTGTTGTTGTTATGTTCCTTCTCTCAAGTATGTAATTTTCCTTCGGGCACTGTTTTACCTATAACTGAGCTGTAGGAGGAGGCATAGAGGGGAGGAGACAGCACACCCAATGGAAGAATTTTAAAGAGCACTGGCTCCTTTGGACCCATCTATACCTCATTGTACTAAATCTGTCCCCAATATCCCTTATGGATTACGAGAAAAGGATTTACCGGTAGGTATTTAAAATCCTATTTTATTGCTTTGAAGAACCTATAATATATTACTATAATAATAAGTTTAGGCCAAGCCTATCGTCAATTATAATATAAAAGTTAACTTATTCATTCATTCACCTTTTACTAATTTTATATGCTGGGAAACACTGACACAGCAGTGAAGATATCATATTTAATTAACTGTTTCATGACATGCGTTAAACTTAACAATGTGATTTATTCTTGGATCAACAGTTTAGTGAATTACCACACTGGCACAGCAGTGAAGATATTGTTCTTAATTGACTTTTTCATGATATGCTGTAAAATTAACAATGTGATTTATTCTTGGATCAGCAGATTAGTGAATTATATTTTCCACTGTAGAAAATCTTATAACCACTAAGGTCTTAAATATATAATCATTTCCAGGCTAGCCATAATAAGATGCATACATTAATTCTATGCTTAAAATATACATCCTTTTGTCCTTTAACACACTGCTCCTATGTTTTCAAATAGTACCTGAAAGAGTGAAGGACCTAACAGCAGAGGCTAGCACTACCACTTCTGTATCTCTGAGTTGGCAGTCTCCTGATGGAAATGCAAGTTCCTATATCATAGAAATCGTAGAAAATGTAACATTCAGTTTAACTGTGACCACCACCTCTGCTATAATTCCGGATCTGATCCCTGGAAATTATTACACATTCCTGGTGTCTACTCTTGTTGGAGGAGATGTAAAAGGGGATAGTTCTCTACTAACTAATTTTACAAGTAAGTGTCTATGGAATGTGTTATTTCGGTTACTTAAATATATTTCATATTCTATCATGGGATAAATCTATGATGTTAAGGTTTGACTATATTTTATGTTAAATAAAATAGCACAACTTTATTGGAGCCAGCTGTTTCATTCAACTATAATGTACATGGAGCTGTGTGATATGACATTATATATCAGTTTTGTATGTTTTTTAGCTTGAACTATTTCTTTATTATTCCACATATTCTATCGTTAGTTAAATCAATGATATACTAAAGTTTCTAAGCAGATTCCATGTTAATAGTAAAATCAATGATATACTAAAGTTTCTAAGCAGATTCCATGTTAATTAAATTATAGCTATTGAAAAAGACAGATTTTTTAATAATAGTTTTATTAATTTACAAGATTAAGGAAACATAAACAGGTACAAATGAAAAAGGAAGGGGGATTACCAGATACATTGTACAATGAACAATAAAGGGGCCGGGAGCCCCAACAAAGCAAAAGAAAATAGAAAATAAATATGACAGGTTAAAAATATAATACACATGCTCTATATAAACTTCTTAGGAAGTTGAAGTCGGATAGTCCAGAACGCCAAAGGCTGTAGGAGTGCTGAATATAGTAGAATGACCATATTTTTTCATTATATTATCCCCATTGGAACCATTTCCTGTGGATAGATGAAGCTTTGGAGGAATAGATACATTCCACCATCTCAAATAAATAATGCTTGTGGATTTTATTTAGAATTAATAAAATATTAGGCATCGATACGGATTTCCACATCTGGGCAATAGACGCTTTAGTAGCTATTAAAAGTATCCCATAAGGCAACGGTCACCTCATGACATTTGTTGCGGATAGACATGAAACAACACAGTTAGTGGTTCTGCAAGAACATCAAAAACCAAAACAGCACTCAAAATAAATACTTCTGTCCAGATTGGCCTCAACAAAGGGCATAACCAGAAGATTTGGTAAATATAACAAACAAAGCCACAATTCCTCCAGCAAAACTGGGCTACAGAACGCCAAATCTTATGTTGTCGCTCTGGAGTGAATTAGGCCTTATGGGTCAATTTGTAAAACATTTAGGTGTGATTGATGCATTTAGAAATTTTAAAGCAGGTTGTAAAATTATATCCCAGTCTTCTTCAGACAGGGTTCGAGAGAAATCTTTTCCCCATTTAACTTGTCATGAAAGCTTCCCATGAACCCTATCCAAAAGCTGATTTCTCTGGCTGGGTCCACAGGTTATCCACAGGATAACATTGGGATATGCTGGAGCGACAGCGGTAATGGCACCAATACGGTCACAAGCTTTCTGGCCTCCCAGGATGCATCGGGGCTTAACCATATAATCCCGCCCACTGACTCAGTCAAATCATTTTTTTGTTTGGTACGGCAGGAGCCGGACCATGGTCACAGGGCTGCTGTTAATAAAGCAGCCTGAAGCTTTTATTATGTTATTTTAATAGTCTTACTATGGTTTTTTGAGCGACTTTTCTTAACAGCGTCTTAAACGCATACTAGAAAGAGTCGCTCCAACAACTCCCCACCGGGTCGCAACAACGCTTACCTTCGCGTTACAGTGCTGTCTCGATGGGCATCTGTGTCCGATGTTCTAGCAGGTCCAGCAGACGTAACCAGGCTGTGGCCGGAGCATGGGGGGAAGGTAAGTCTATGGATTTCCTCTTACTAGGGGGGTCCGGACACAGCTACACTGTATTGGTGGAGACTACAAACAGTGTGTTGATGCGCCGAACACCTCTGGTGCGACAGCGCTACGCTCTAGGGATCATAGGCGCCAGGACTAGGTTGAGGCCACGATCTTTAAAGTTTAAGTCAACGGGGGGAATCAGATGCTCTCCTGGCCGTCCCTCCTCCAAGTTCATGACCAGTTTCTGCGCGTCTCCGGTCCATGAACTGAATGACCTCACTTCCGTCTCAGACGCTACCACGAGGGTACTCGGTCGCAGCTTAGTCGCTGCGGTTGTGTACACTAGAGATTGCCTAGACCGAGTCGCAGGCCTTAGCGTCTGCATACACGTGGCATTTCACTGAGCGTCCGTGTCCGTTAGTGAGCGTCCGTGTCTTACATCAGTTATCAGAAAGGCAGTGTACACCAGTAACGTCTGAATCCACTCAGTGTCTTGCGAGCGTATTTGTATGGATATGGAAGTGTGGTGAGTCTCCCTGTATCCCGCTCTCTGGAGGAAGGGTATACAGTCCTAAAAATTCTCTCTACTTGTTGTTAGTATGAATTGTTAATTTTAGTACATGTTGCATATGAGGTCTGTATATTACTGTTGTTTCTGCATGTTATGTTTGAAAAGAACCAGTTAAAAACAGAAGTACAGAAGTACAATTTTCCTACTTACTTGTAAGTTTTATGGGGGTTGTTTTCTCATATGACAATGTTTAATGCCTTAACATGTGACTGACTGCTAGTATGTGTGCTGACTTTTCTATGTTGTCAGTCCTGTTCTGACCCTCAAATCAGGTGATCTCACTTCTATATATCCATATATAGGTGATTTTCAGTCACAAATTGTGTAGTCATAAACAGAATATTACCATGTCTGTGAGTGGCAAAAGGGACGAGGAGAATTTATCAGGCACGCCTATATTCCTAACATGCTTATCTTGTAAGACAGGGTTAATTGGTATGAACCAGCTGGTCACTTATGAGGGGTTGTGTGCGAACTGTTTTGCTTTTCAGCAAAGTAAAAAACAGGATTTGGTTCAACTACCAACAGCCACCATGGAATATGTTCGCAAAGACTTTGTCTTCAATAGCGGACAGGTTAACTCCGGTAGCACCACCCCAGGGGTTAGGTTACACTATTAACCCATACATGCAGCTCCCTTCCTATGGCTTGGCTCCAGTAGCCTCTACAAGTAACCAAGGGACAGGTAAGACTAAGACAAATGCATCTATGTGGCAGACTACACAAGATGATACAACAGATGATGATACAGTATATTCAAATACTCCGTATGATGATCAGTCGCAGAATTTTAGTTCAGAGGATGTAGCTGAACTTATTGATGCTGTGAAGGCTGTTCTCTCTTTGGAAGAGCCAGCCAAAACAGTGTCAAAGTCTAAAGTACCTGTATTTAAATGAACAAAGTCAGTTCAAACTGAATTCCCAGCGTCAGATGAGCTGACGGAAATGATGGAAGAATCTTGGGCGACACCCAGTAAAAAGTATAAGATTCTGAAAGATGGGATTCTTATTATCCTTTTCCAGCTGCGGATTGTTCGAAAAGAGAAGTTCCTCCAAAAGTAGATGCACATGTACTGTGACTTGTGCATAAATCTGCTTTACCACTGTCATCTACCTCACTAAATGATGTCACAGACAGAAGGGTAGATAGCTTCTTGAAAAATGTATTTTCTCTCGTAGGAGCAGTGGTGAGACCTGCTATGGCTTCGGCCTGGATAGCAAAGGCAATGGGCGAATGGATAGAGGAACTAGAGAATGGCCTCTCTTCTCCTAATAGGGAGCAAGAGTATCATTTAAGCTGTTTAAGACAATCTGCCCAATACTTGGCCTGGAAAGCAGATGCGGAATCAAAGAAAGAATTTGAAGCATTGCCTTTCATTGGTAATATATTGTTTTGAAAACAATTGTCTGATATCCTAGAATCAGAGGCTGAATCAAAGAAGGTCAGATTTCTGGTTAGTTATAACCCTAAGTCTAAGGGTTCATGGTTTCGGCCATTTTGATGGCAAGGCAAAGTGAAAGCTAAAGAGGAGTCTAAACAACCCCAAGCCAATAGATCGGCCAGGGGTAGGAAGCAGTGGGCTAGTAGAAAGCCAGCTTCCAAGCCTGAACAGAAACCATCAGCCTGAAGAGACAGGCCTCCGCATGGAGGATTCCAGGGTTGGGGGCCGACTCCTTCATTTTGCACACATATGGCATCAGTCAACAACAGATGCTTGGGTGCAGAAGGTGGTATCTCAGGGGTATGGGTTCCCATTCAGGAGGCAGCCTCCTCAAAGATTTTTTTGCACCAGCCCATCTCGTATAGAGTCGAAGGCCAATGCCCTGCAAGAAGCAGTCCAAAAATTACTGAAGTCAGGGGTGATTGTCCCAGTACCTCCATCACAAAGGGGACAGGGGTTTTACTCCAGTCTATTTCTTATCCAGAAGCCAAATGGGTAATTTCAACCAATTCTCAATCTTAAAATGCTGAACAAATACATTTGGATCCCAGGGTTCCACATGGAGACATTACGCTCCATAATGTTGGCTACGGAACCGGGAGATTACATGGTATCTCTGGATGTACAGAATGCTTACCTACATGTGCCTATAGCACTGTCTCATCAGTGTTACCTCAGGTTTGCCATCCTCCAGGAACATTTTCAGTTCCAAGCTTTGCCCTTTGGGCTAGCAACAGCACCCAGGGTGTTTACCAAAATTATGGTGGTTATGGCATCTTATCTCCGCAAGCAGGGGATAAGAATATTCCCATACCTTGACAACCTGTTAATCCTAGCACATTCGCAGGAGTTACTTTTGAGGCATCTTCAACAGACAATAGTTTGTTTACAGAGACACGGGTGGCTCATAAATTGGGAAAAGTCGACTCTGAATCCGTCACAGCGGATGGTTCATTTGGGGGCCATATTGGATTCAGACCTACAGAGAGTTTTCTTACCAGAGAAAAAGATAGTCAAGGTGCAGGTCATGACTCAGGAAGCATTGCACACCCAGACAATGTCAATCCATGCAGCAATGCGGTTGTTGGGTCTGATGGTATCAACCTTCGACATGGTGGAATATGCGCAATTCCACTCCAGACCATTACAGCACCTTATTCTGACCAAATGGAATGGATATCATCAAACGATAAAAAAGCAGATGATAAAGTTTCCAGTAAACGTAAAAAGGTCTCTAGCGTGGTGGCTACAGACAGACCATTTAAACAAGGGGAGACCCTTTTGGATAAAAGAATGGCAAGTCCTGACAACAGATGCCAGTCTGCAAGGCTAGGGTGCAGTACTCGGAAGCCTTTGGTTCCAGGAAAGATGGACCGTAAGGGAAAGTCGCCTGCCAATAAATCTGTTGGAAATAAGGGCCATTTATATGGCTCTAGTTCAGGCAAAGGACAGTCTGCAAGGAAGACCGGTCCAGATTCGCTCAGACAATGAGACAGCAGTAGCGTACCTCAATCATCAGGGAGGAACTCACAGCAAGAGAATGATGAAGGAAGTAACTCCCATTCTAAGATGGGCAGAACTCC
The DNA here is from genome assembly GCF_028390025.1 of Pseudophryne corroboree. Lineage (NCBI taxonomy): Eukaryota > Metazoa > Chordata > Amphibia > Anura > Myobatrachidae > Pseudophryne > Pseudophryne corroboree. The sequence goes on along the minus strand of NC_086447.1, from coordinate 358,155,239 downwards.
ATCTCCCAGCATTGTCAGCAGTATTTGTCTCTGGTGTACTGAACTGGGAAGCGGATTTTCTCAGTCGACACACCATTCAGGAAACCGAATGGGCATTACACCCAGAAGTGTTTCAGACAATAGTGAACAGATGGGGTCTACCAGAGATAGACCTCATGGCGTCTCGTCTAAACAACAAAGTTCCGAAGTACAGATCGAGAACAAAGGATCCCGGAGCGGTCCTTGTAGACGCACTGTCAATAGAATGGAAGTTTTGTCTGGCATATCTGTTCCCTCCAATATCTCTGTTACCCAGAGTAGTGAGAAAAATAAAGCAAGCAAAAGGAGCCATAATTCTAATAGCTCCAGCTTGGCCAAGAAGGCATTGGTACACAGATTTACTGAGAATGTCCGTGGAAGCACCGATACTGCTCCCTCAACGTCCAGATCTGCTAATGCAGGGTCCGTGTTGTCACAGCCATCTGGATCGTCTGTCTTTGACGGCGTGGCTGTTGAAACCTCTATCTTAGAAGCTAGAGGATTTTCAAAACAAGTAATCCAAACTATGCTTAGAGCAAGAAAGCCTTTTTCAGCTCGTATATATCATAGAATATGTCAAGCCTATATTCATTGGTGTCCTGAAAAAAGTTTGAATCCAAGATCTTTTAAAGTATCCAGAATTTTGGATTTCCTTCAAGCAGGATTGGATAAAGGTTTGAAAGTTGCTTCCTTGAGAGTTCAAGTATCAGCATTAGCTGTATGGTTTCAGCGTAAGATTGCTGATTTACAGGATGTACGTACTTTCTTTCAGGGAGTTGTACATATTCAACCTTCATTTATTCCTCCTGCAGCTCCTTGGGATTTGAATCTAGTTCTTAAATTCATTCAGGGACCTCCGTTTGAACCAAGGGTGGTTTCAAAGTTTCACCTTAATGAAGAGATTGTAGTCCCAGCCTTTCAGGTATCGGGACTTTCTGCGGGAGAAGCGTCGCTGGACGTAATCTGAGCACTAAGAATCTACATAGTTTGTACTAGTGCCATCAGGAAAACAGATTCTCTCTTCATCCTCTATGGATTTCATAGAAGAGGATGGCCTGCTAGTAAACAGATGCTGGCAAGATGGCTCCGAATGGTAATATCAGAAGCTTATTCTCATGCAGATCTCCCTACTCCGGCTAATGTCTCTGCTCACTCTACTCGTAAGGTAGGTCCTTCATGGGCAGCACAACAGGGTGCTTCAGCAGAACAGATTTGTAAGGCAGCCACATGGTCTTCCATAAACACATTCATCAGACATTATGCTTTGGATACTTTTGCCTCTCATGATGCAGACTTCAGGCGAAAGGTCCTCCTGTGTAATCAGGAGCTTCCCCACCACTAAAACTGGCTTTGGGAATCCCAATGTTATCCTGTGGATAACCTGTGGAGCCAGCCAGAGAAATAGACGTTATGGTAAGAACTTACCGTTGATAACATAATTTCTCTTATGTCCACAGGTATCCACAGGGGTCCCACCCTGATGCACCTGATTTGAGGATCTTGACAATCACTAAAACATCTTCCCTCTTGTATGGAAGGGTGTGCATGTGTGTTCTTATTGCCTAAATAGGTTTCTACCTGATGCTCCTGTCTAATCGCTGTGGAAAGAACTGATTTGACTGAGTCAGTGGGCGGGATTATATGGTGAAGCCCCGATGCATCCTGTGAGGCCAGAAAGCTTGTGACCGTATTGGTGCCATTTCCGCTGTCGCTCCAGCATATCCCAATGTTATCCTGTGGATCAAACAATCACTTATGTGAGAGAGCGCATAAAGATTTTAAACGATTTTTATTTCATATTAAAAAATATATAAAATTCAATTCTAGCATCAATATATGCATAAACCTGCTAAAAAGCTTTTGAAACAGTATAATTGATATTGCTACACACAAAGAAAAACCTATCATTAAATGGAAACACAAGTCAGTCCAAAAAATTGTACTTATCACCAGCTGCCACTTGTTTGCATATTTGGCTTCAGGATTCCTTATATTTCCAGTTAGTGGCTGGAATACAACTTAATGTCCCGCATCAATATATTCCAGATTCTTTATCCACAAGGTGTAAGTATTAGTACCGCTTGAATTTCATAGGTTAAGACCGTTTTTCAAATAAAAGTGCTGCTGCAAAGTTCCCCCTTAATCCAAGATTTTATTCAGACTGTGGAACTTTAGATAAATATATATATGACCAGACTTAGTTTTCCCTACGGGGAATAGACTCTTATCCAATGACACACAGATGGTAATGTGTCTAACACCTGAGGAATGATTGTCAATTTAGAGAACTATGTCTCACCTCACCGCAGCCCGGGTATGGTGTCGGTATCTTCCTTCCAAAGACAGCCGTAGCTAGCAGTCGTTATTTCTTCACTGTTACCGCTCTGCTCACGGGACGTAGCGTGTCCACCTGTGAGACCCCAAGCCGCGGCAGTGTACCTCAGGAGTCTTCTCTATTATAGCCGTCAGGCTTCCCCCTGCCGGAGCTTATAGATCCACTACGTGGTGTGATGATGTACTGCGGCGCCCAGCTACGGCAGCGTGCCGCTGGACATTCTGCTAAGTGCTTTTGAACACCCCCCACTAGGACGGTGAGACAGACTCCCTTGCTTTCGACCGGGAGGACCAGCAATACTACTATTTTCTGCAAAACCCTACAAACTGCCTGATTGGGCTTTGGTGAGGAGAAGTCGGACGGCTCCAGCAGGGGAAATCCATCGGCACGCTGCCGTAGCTGGGCGCCGCAGTACATCATCACACCACGTAGTGGATCTATAAGCTCTGGCAGGGGGAAGCCTGACGGCTATAATAGAGAAGACTCCTGAGGTACACTGCCGCGGCTTGGGGTCTCACAGGTGGACACGCTACGTCCCGTGAGCAGAGCGGTAACAGTGAAGAAATAACGACTGCTAGCTACGGCTGTCTTTGGAAGGAAGATACCGACACCATACCCGGGCTGCGGTGAGGTGAGACATAGTTCTCTAAATTGACAATCATTCCTCAGGTGTTAGACACATTACCATCTGTGTGTCATTGGATAAGAGTCTATTCCCCGTAGGGAAAACTAAGTCTGGTCATATATATATTTATCTAAAGTTCCACAGTCTGAATAAAATCTTGGATTAAGGGGGAAATTTGCAGCAGCACTTTTATTTGAAAAACGGTCTTAACCTATGAAATTCAAGCGGTACTAATACTTACACCTTGTGGATAAAGAATCTGGAATATATTGATGCGGGACATTAAGTTGTATTCCAGCCACTAAGTGGAAATATAAGGAATCCTGAAGCCAAATATGCAAACAAGTGGCAGCTGGTGATAAATAAAATTTTTTGGACTGACTTGTGTTTCCATTTAATGATAGGTTTTTCTTTGTGTGTAGCAATATCAATTATACTGTTTCAAAAGCTTTTTAGCAGGTTTTTGCATATATTGATGCTAGAATTGAATTTTATATATTTTTTAATATGAAATAAAAATCGTTTAAAATCTTTATGCGCTCTCTCACATAAGTGATTGTTTGGTGTAGAATTTGGTAATACTTCAGAATACTAAATGGGAGCTGCACTTAGATTTTAAGCTGTGTGATCAGCTAAGTAAATTGGATACTGTATAGAAATTAATTAATATTCTGTTTTCAATACATTTGCACCTGAATATATATCTACGCACGGACGCAGGGGGAACCACAATTAAGTTGGGCCCTGTACGCCCGTGCGTTTGTATATCTGTATTGTTATCCTGTGGATACCTGTGGACATAAGAGAAATTACGTTATCAACGGTAAGTACTTACCATAACGTTTATATTGATGCCATCATGAAATAATTCCCTTCTGCTGTAGAGAGTGAAAACAAGACACCAACATAAGGGGAAAAGACAATTTTTTGATTGGTAGGGGTAAATAGCACTGCAGCCAATGTCACAGTTGTAAATATGTATAAAAGTCTCTAGACAGGATAATAAAATGACTTTGTAGAGAAAGAAAGGAAGCTAAGCCATCCTCCCAAAATACATCTTTCAAAAAAGACACACCCGGTACAGCCCAGGAATCCAGTTGTAATGTAGGAATAAGGGAAGCTATAGCTGTTAGGGATAGTTCCAGAGATGGGAGGGAAATCTCACTAGAGGACACAACCGACACCAAGCTTGAACTCTAGTGAGCACTGCATTACAAGAGCCACGGCCTGGGGGATTCACAGAAGAGGGGAGCCATAGTAAGTTAGGCAAACTAAAAGGCAACAGAAGAAGAGCATTTTCAATAACTACCCATGGCTTTAGTGAGTCCAATGAAACCAATCTTTGATCTGGCTCAATATGCAAGCAGAATGATATGTCTCAGTGTCTGGAAAGGTATTTCTAGCTATTCTAGGTCTAGAGCCTCTCCAGATTTATCTTATTAGAATTTAATTGCGTTTATTGTAAAGGGATATGGGGAGAGGCTTAGGGATAGTGCAATAAAGATACATCAGCCTAGGAAGGAGCATCATTTTAGAGGCAGCTATATGCCCCAACCAGGACACGTCCTGTAACATCCACTGTTTAGTGAGCCACTCAAAAGCTTTCAGTAAAGGTCCGAAATTGCAATCAATTATATCACATGCTCTAGCCAAATTTATTCCTAAATGCTTAAGAAATTTAGACTGCCAGGCATATCCATAATTCTCTTTTAAACTCCTTAAAATTTCATCTGAAACATTAAAAGGGAGAGCTCTGGTCTTTGAAGTATTCAAGACAGATTTTATTTGAAGTTTTTTTAAACTAATCAGATTTTAGTCATGTATGGTTTTGTAGACTGTTATATTTCTGTATGATACTTGTTTTAAATTTCTGTCTTTTGATTATGACTTCAATATCAGTCTAAAATATAACAGCCCAAAATAAAACTATAGTTCATAAATGGCCATTAGATATTTCAACAAGATGAGGACTGTAAATATGTGTCAATAACTTTTATTGCTTTGAATAACCTACAGAATCTAGTATTACAATCAAGACGGGTTTAGGCTGCACCTATTCTCAATTAATCCTATAAGGTATACTAATACATTCACATGGCTGATTGCATATGCTTGGGATGACTACCATACAGCAGTGAAGATGTTTATTTATTTTATTGCTTCATAACAAGCTGTAAACTTAACAATGTGATTTATTCTTGGATCAGCAGATTAGTGAATTATTTGATGTACTGTAGAAAACCTTAAAGCCACTAAGCTTTTAAATGTATAAAAATGTCCTTATCACCCATAATAAGAGGTGCACATTAATTCTAATTTTAAAATATACATCCTATTGTTCTTTAACACACTGCTCCTATGTTTCCAAATAGTACCTGAAAAAGTGAAGGACCTAACAGCAGAGAATAGCAATACCACTTCTGTATCTCTGAGCTGGCAGCCTCCTGTTGGAAATGCAAGTTCCTATATCATAGAAGTCTTGGAAAATGTAACATTCAGTTTAACTGTGACCACCACCTCTGCTATAATTCTGGATCTGATTCCTGGGAATTATTACACATTCCTGGTGTCTACTCTTGTTGGAGGAGACATAAAAGGGGACAGTACTCTAGTAACTAATTATACAAGTAAGTGTCTATGGAAAGTGTAAAGTTAGCTAATTAAATATAATTCATATTCTATCATGGGATACATCTATGATGTTTAGGTTTGACTATATTTTATGTTAAATAAAGTAGCACAACTTTATATAAGCCATCTGTTACATTCAAATATAATGTACTTGGATATGTGTGTGATGAAATTTAACATTACATTTTAGGTTTGGTATTTTGTTTATCCAGGTCTATTTCTTTATTATACCTCATATTGTCATGAGTAAAATCAATGATATACTGAAGTTTCTACGTAAACTCCATATTAATTAGTTTATAACTTAAGCAAATAGATACATTGTTCTTGAACCTTTCATTAAATTAATTAGCTATTTAGCCATGTACTGTATTTCTTGTAGCCTGTAATATGACTTCAGGATACTTGTTTTAGATTTCTGTTTTTTGATTATGACTGTGATACCAGTTTACATTTAGTAGCTCAGTAGTTGAGAAATGGCTACTAGATGATTTCAAATGTCTTGGACTGTAAATATGTGTCAATAACTTTTACTACTTTGAAGAACCTATAGTATATTACTATAATAATAAGTTTAGGCTAAGCCTGTCCTCCAATTGTTATATTAAAGTTTACTTATTCATTCACATTTTACAAATTTTATATGCTGGGGAACACTGACACAGCAGTGAAGATATCATTTTTTATTGACTGTTTCATGACATGTTTTAAACTTAACCATGTGATTTATTCTTGTATCAGCAGATTAGTGAATTATATTTTCTGCTGTAGAAAATCTTAAAACCACTAAGGTTTTAAATATGTAAAAATGTTCATGCTAGCCATAATAAGAAGCATACATTAATTCTATGCTTAAAATATATATCCTTTTGTCCTTTAACACACTGCTCCTATGTTTTCAAACAGTACCTGAAAGAGTAAAGGACCTAACAGCAGAGGCTAGCACTACCACTTCTGTGTCTCTGAGTTGGCAGTCTCCTGATGGAAATGCAAGTTCCTATATCATAGAAATTGTAGAAAATGTAACATTCAGTTTAACTGTGACCACCACCTCTGCTATAATTCCGGATCTGATCCCTGGAAATTATTACACATTCCTGGTGTCTGCTCTTGTTGGAGGAGATGTAAAAGGGGATAGTTCTCTGGTAACTAATTATACAAGTAAGTGTCTATGGAAAGTGTTAATTCGGTTACTTAAATATATTTCATATTCTATCATGGGATAAATCTAGGATTTTTAAGTTAGACTATATTTTATGTTAAATAAAATAGCACAACTTTATTGGAGCCAGCTGTTTCATTCAAATATAATGTAGTTGGATATGTGTGTTATAAAATTCAGCACTAGATTTAAGCTTGGTATTTTGTTTTAGCCAGGTCTATTTCTTTATTATACCTCATTTTGTAATAAGTTAAATCAATGATATACTGAGGTTTCTATGTAGACTTCATGTTACTTAGTTTATGTTCTTCAACAATTTTATAAATTACTTATCTGTTTAGCCGTGTATTTGTGTAGCATGTAATATGTCTTTATGATACTTGTTATAAATTTCTGTTTTTTGATTATGACTGCGATACCAGTTTACATTTAGTAGCCCTGTAGTTCAGAAATGGCTACTATATTATTTAAAATGGCTTGGATTGTAAATATGTGTCAATAACCTTTATTGCTTTGAAGAACCTATAGTATATTACAATAATAATAAGTTTAGGCTGGACTTTTCCACAATTATTATGTAAGAGTTTACTTGTTCATTTACACTTTACTGATTTTATATGCTGGGAAACACTGGCACAGCAGTGAAGATATTGTTCTTAATTGACTTTTCCATAATATGCTGTAAAATTAACAATGTGATTTATTCTTGGACCAGCAGATTAGTGAATTATACTTTCCACTGTAGAAAATCATATAACCACTAAGGTTTTAAATATATAATAATTTCCAGGCTAGCCATAATAAGATGCATTCATTAATTCTATGCTTAAAATATACATCCTTTTGTCCTTTAACACACTGCTCCTATGTTTTCAAACAGTACCTGAAAGAGTGAAGGACCTAACAGCAGAGACTAGCACTACCACTTCTGTATCTCTGAGCTGGCAGTCTCCTGATGGAAATGCAAGTTCCTATATCATAGAAATCTTAGAAAATGTAACATTCAGTTTAACTGTGACCACCACCTCTGCTATAATTCCGGATCTGATCCCTGGAAATTATTACACATTCCTGGTGTCTACTCTTGTTGGAGGAGATGTAAAAGGGGATAGTTCTATCGTAACTAATTATACAAGTAAGTGTCTATGGAAAGTGTAAAAGTCGGTTACTTAAATATATTTCATATTCTATCATGGGATAAATCTATTATGTTTAGGTTTGACTATATTTTATGTTAAATAAAATAGCACAACTTTATTGGAGCCAGCTGTTTCATTCAAATATAATGTACATGGAGCTGTGTGATTTAACATTATACATCAGCTTTGTATATTTTTTAGCTTGAAATATTTCTTTATTATTCCACATATTCTATCGTTAGTTAAATCAATGATATACTAAAGTTTCTAAGCAGATTCCATGTTAATTAAATTATAGCTTTTGAAAAATACAGTTTTTTTTAATAATAGTTTTATTAATTTACAAGATTAAGGAAACATAAACAGGTACAAATGAAAAAGGAAGGGGGATTTCCAGATACATTGTACAATGAACAATAAAGGGTCCGGGAGCCCCAACAAAGCAGAAGAAAATAAATATGACAGGTTAAAAATATGATACAAATGCTCTATATAAACTTCTTAGGAAGTTGAAGTCGGATAGTCCAGAACACCAAAGGCTGTAGGAGTGCTGAATATAGTAGAATGACCATTTTTTTCATTATATTATCCCCATTGGAACCATTTCCTGTGGATAGATGAAGCTTTGGAGGAATAGATACATTCCACCATCTCAAATAAATAATGCTTGTTGATTTTATTTAGAATTAATAAAATATTAGGCATCAATATGGATTTCCACATCTGGGCAATAGATGCTTTAGTAGCTATTAAAAGTGTCCCATAAGGCAACGGTCACCTCATGACATATGTTGCGGATAGATATGAAACAACACAGTTAGTGGTTCTGCAAGAACATCAAAAACCAAAACAGCACTTCTCAAAATAAATACTTCTGTCCAGATTGGCCTCAACAAAGAGCACGACCAGAAGATTTGGTAAATATAACAAACAAAGCCACAATTCCTCCAGCAAAACTGGGCTACAGAACGCCAAATCTTATGTTGTCGCTCTGGAGTGAATTAGGCCTTATGGGTCAATTTGTAAAACATTTAGGTGTGATTGATGCATTTAAAATTTTTAAAGCAGGTTGTAAAAATTATATCCCAATCTTCTTCAGACAGGGTTCAAGAGAAATCTTTTGCCCATTTAACTTGGCATGAAAGCTTCCCATGAACCCTATCCAAAGCTGATATTGATGCCACCATGAAATAATCCCCTTATGTTGTAGAGAGTGAAAACAAGACACCAACATAAGGGGAAAAGACAATTTTTTGATTGGTAGGGGTAAATAGCACTGCAGCCAACGTCACAGTTGTAAATATGTATGAAAGTCTCAAGACAGGGTATTAAAATGACTTTGTAGAGAAAGAAGCTAAGCCATCCTCCCAAAATACATCTTTCAAAAAAGACACACCTGGTACAGCCCAGGAATCCAGTTGTAATGTAGGAATAAGGGAAGCTATAGCTGTTAGGGATAGTTCCAGAGATGGGAGGGAAATCTCCTTACTATAGTACACAACCGACACCAAGCTTGAACTCTAGTGGGCACTGCGTTACAAGAGCCATGGCCTGGGGGATTCACAGAAGAGGGGAGCCATAGTAAATTAGTCAAACTAAAAGGCAACAGAAGAAGAGCATTCTCAATAAATACTCATGGCTTTAGTGAGTCCAAATGAAACCAATCTTTGATCTGGCTCAATATACAACAGAATGATATGTCTCAATGTCTGGAAAGGTATTTCTAGCTATTCTAGGTCTAGATCATCTCCAGATTTATCTAATAAGAATTTTATTGAGTTTATTGCAAAGGGATCTGGGGAGAGGCTTAGGGATAGTGCAATAAAGATACATCAGCCTAGGAAGGAGCATCATTTTAGAGGCAGCTATATGCCCCAACCAGGACACTTCCTGTAACATCCACTATTTAGTGAGCCACTCAAAAGCTTTCAGTAAGGTCCGAAATTGCAATCAATTATATCACATGCTCTAGCCAAATTTATTCCTAAATGCTTAAGAAATTTAGACTGCCAGGCATATCCATAATTCTCTTTTAAACTCCTTAAAATTTCATCGGAAACATTAAAAGGAAGAGCACTGGTCTTTGAAGTATTCAAGACAGATTTTATTTGAAGTTTTTTTAAACTAATCCGATTTTAGTCATGTATGTTTTTGTAGCCTGTTATATTTCTGTATGATACTTGTTTTAGATTTCTGTCTTTTTTATGACTTCAATATCAGTCTAAAATATAGCAGCCCAAAATAAAACTAGAGTTCATAAATGGCCATTAGATATATCAAAAAGATGAGGACTGTAAATATGTGTCAATAACTTGTATTGCTTTGAATAACCTACAGAATCTAGTATTACAATCAAAATGGGTTTAGGCTGCACCTATTCTCAAAATAATCCTATAAGGTATACTAATACATTCACATGGCTGATTGCATATGCTTGAGATGACTGCCATACAGCAGTGTAGATGTTTATTTATTTTACTGCTTCATAACAAGCTGTACATTTAACAATGTGATTTATTCTTGGATCAGCAGATTAGTGAATTAAATGATGTACTGTAGAAAACCTTAAAGCCACTAAGCTTTTAAATATATAAAAATGTCCTTATCAACCATAATAAGAGGTGCACATTAATTCTAATGTTAAAATATACATCCTATTGTTCTTTAACACACTGCTCCTATGTTTCCAAATAGTACCTGAAAAAGTGAAGGATCTAACAACAGAGAATAGCACTACCACTTCTGTATCTCTGAGCTGGCAGCCTCCTGTTGGAAATGCAAGTTCCTATATCATAGAAGTCTTGGAAAATGTAACATTCAGTTTAACTGTGACCACCACCTCTGCTATAATTCTGGATCTGATTCCTGGGAATTATTACACATTCCTGGTGTCTACTCTTGTTGGAGGAGACATAAAAGGGGACAGTACTCTAGTAACTAATTATACAAGTAAGTGTCTATGGAAAGTGTAAAGTTATCTAATTAAATATAATTCATATTCTATCATGGGATACATCTATGATGTTTAGGTTTGACTATATTTTATGTTAAATAAAGTAGCACAACTTTAGATAAGCCATCTGTTACATTCAAATATAATGTACTTGGATATGTGTGTGATGAAATTTAACATTAAATTTTAGGTTTGGTATTTTGTTTATCCAGGTCTATTTCTTTATTATACCTCATATTGTCATGAGTAAAATCAATGATATACTGAAGTTTCTACGTAAACTCCATATTAATTAGTTTATAACTTAAGCAAATAGATACATTGTTCTTGAACCTTTCATTAAATTAATTAGCTATTTAGCCATGTACTGTATTTCTTGTAGCCTGTAATATGACTTCAGGATACTTGTTTTAGATTTCTGTTTTTTGATTATGACTGTGATACCAGTTTACATTTAGTAGCTCAGTAGTTGAGAAATGGCTACTAGATGATTTCAAATGTCTTGGACTGTAAATATGTGTCAATAGCTTTTACTACTTTGAAGAACCTATAGTATATTACTATAATAATAAGTATAGGCTAAGCCTGTCCTCCAATTGTTATATTAAAGTTTACTTATTCATTCACATTTTACAAATTTTATATGCTGGGGAACACTGACACAGCAGTGAAGATATCATTTTTTATTGACTGTTTCATGACATGTTTTAAACTTAACCATGTGATTTATTCTTGTATCAGCAGATTAGTGAATTATATTTTCTGCTGTAGAAAATCTTAAAACCACTAAGGTTTTAAATATGTAAAAATGTTCATGCTAGCCATAATAAGAAGCATACATTAATTCTATGCTTAAAATATATATCCTTTTGTCCTTTAACACACTGCTCCTATGTTTTCAAACAGTACCTGAAAGAGTAAAGGACCTAACAGCAGAGGCTAGCACTACCACTTCTGTGTCTCTGAGTTGGCAGTCTCCTGATGGAAATGCAAGTTCCTATATCATAGAAATTGTAGAAAATGTAACATTCAGTTTAACTGTGACCACCACCTCTGCTATAATTCCGGATCTGATTCCTGGGAATTATTACACATTCCTGGTGTCTACTCTTGTTGGAGGAGACATAAAAGGGGACAGTACTCTAGTAACTAATTATACAAGTAAGTGTCTATGGAAAGTGTAAAGTTAGCTAATTAAATATAATTCATATTCTATCATGGGATACATCTATGATGTTTAGGTTTGACTATATTTTATGTTAAATAAAGTAGCACAACTTTATATAAGCCATCTGTTACATTCAAATATAATGTACTTGGATATGTGTGTGATGAAATTTAACATTAAATTTTAGGTTTGGTATTTTGTTTATCCAGGTCTATTTCTTTATTATACCTCATATTGTCATGAGTAAAATCAATGATATACTGAAGTTTCTACGTAAACTCCATATTAATTAGTTTATAACTTAAGCAAATAGATACATTGTTCTTGAACCTTTCATTAAATTAATTAGCTATTTAGCCATGTACTGTATTTCTTGTAGCCTGTAATATGACTTCAGGATACTTGTTTTAGATTTCTGTTTTTTGATTATGACTGTGATACCAGTTTACATTTAGTAGCTCAGTAGTTGAGAAATGGCTACTAGATGATTTCAAATGTCTTGGACTGTAAATATGTGTCAATAACTTTTACTACTTTGAAGAACCTATAGTATATTACTATAATAATAAGTTTAGGCTAAGCCTGTCCTCCAATTGTTATATTAAAGTTTACTTATTCATTCACATTTTACAAATTTTATATGCTGGGGAACACTGACACAGCAGTGAAGATATCATTTTTTATTGACTGTTTCATGACATGTTTTAAACTTAACCATGTGATTTATTCTTGTATCAGCAGATTAGTGAATTATATTTTCTGCTGTAGAAAATCTTAAAACCACTAAGGTTTTAAATATGTAAAAATGTTCATGCTAGCCATAATAAGAAGCATACATTAATTCTATGCTTAAAATATATATCCTTTTGTCCTTGAACACACTGCTCCTATGTTTTCAAACAGTACCTGAAAGAGTAAAGGACCTAACAGCAGAGGCTAGCACTACCACTTCTGTGTCTCTGAGTTGGCAGTCTCCTGATGGAAATGCAAGTTCCTATATCATAGAAATTGTAGAAAATGTAACATTCAGTTTAACTGTGACCACCACCTCTGCTATAATTCCGGATCTGATCCCTGGAAATTATTACACATTCCTGGTGTCTGCTCTTGTTGGAGGAGATGTAAAAGGGGATAGTTCTCTGGTAACTAATTATACAAGTAAGTGTCTATGGAAAGTGTTAATTCGGTTACTTAAATATATTTCATATTCTATCATGGGATAAATCTAGGATTTTTAAGTTAGACTATATTTTATGTTAAATAAAATAGCACAACTTTATTGGAGCCAGCTGTTTCATTCAAATATAATGTAGTTGGATATGTGTGTTATAAAATTCAGCACTAGATTTAAGCTTGGTATTTTGTTTTAGCCAGGTCTATTTCTTTATTATACCTCATTTTGTAATAAGTTAAATCAATGATATACTGAGGTTTCTATGTAGACTTCATGTTACTTAGTTTATGTTCTTCAACAATTTTATAAATTACTTATCTGTTTAGCCGTGTATTTGTGTAGCATGTAATATGTCTTTATGATACTTGTTATAAATTTCTGTTTTTTGATTATGACTGCGATACCAGTTTACATTTAGTAGCCCTGTAGTTCAGAAATGGCTACTATATTATTTAAAATGGCTTGGATTGTAAATATGTGTCAATAACCTTTATTGCTTTGAAGAACCTATAGTATATTACAATAATAATAAGTTTAGGCTGGACTTTTCCACAATTATTATGTAAGAGTTTACTTGTTCATTTACACTTTACTGATTTTATATGCTGGGAAACACTGGCACAGCAGTGAAGATATTGTTCTTAATTGACTTTTCCATAATATGCTGTAAAATTAACAATGTGATTTATTCTTGGACCAGCAGATTAGTGAATTATACTTTCCACTGTAGAAAATCATATAACCACTAAGGTTTTAAATATATAATAATTTCCAGGCTAGCCATAATAAGATGCATTCATTAATTCTATGCTTAAAATATACATCCTTTTGTCCTTTAACACACTGCTCCTATGTTTTCAAACAGTACCTGAAAGAGTGAAGGACCTAACAGCAGAGACTAGCACTACCACTTCTGTATCTCTGAGCTGGCAGTCTCCTGATGGAAATGCAAGTTCCTATATCATAGAAATCTTAGAAAATGTAACATTCAGTTTAACTGTGACCACCACCTCTGCTATAATTCCGGATCTGATCCCTGGAAATTATTACACATTCCTGGTGTCTACTCTTGTTGGAGGAGATGTAAAAGGGGATAGTTCTATCGTAACTAATTATACAAGTAAGTGTCTATGGAAAGTGTAAAAGTCGGTTACTTAAATATATTTCATATTCTATCATGGGATAAATCTATTATGTTTAGGTTTGACTATATTTTATGTTAAATAAAATAGCACAACTTTATTGGAGCCAGCTGTTTCATTCAAATATAATGTACATGGAGCTGTGTGATTTAACATTATATATCAGCTTTGTATATTTTTTAGCTTGAAATATTTCTTTATTATTCCACATATTCTATCGTTAGTTAAATCAATGATATACTAAAGTTTCTAAGCAGATTCCATGTTAATTAAATTATAGCTTTTGAAAAAGACAGTTTTTTTTTAATAATAGTTTTATTAATTTACAAGATTAAGGAAACATAAACAGGTACAAATGAAAAAGGAAGGGGGATTTCCAGATACATTGTACAATGAACAATAAAGGGTCCGGGAGCCCCAACAAAGCAGAAGAAAATAAATATGACAGGTTAAAAATATGATACAAATGCTCTATATAAACTTCTTAGGAAGTTGAAGTCGGATAGTCCAGAACACCAAAGGCTGTAGGAGTGCTGAATATAGTAGAATGACCATTTTTTTCATTATATTATCCCCATTGGAACCATTTCCTGTGGATAGATGAAGCTTTGGAGGAATAGATACATTCCACCATCTCAAATAAATAATGCTTGTTGATTTTATTTAGAATTAATAAAATATTAGGCATCAATATGGATTTCCACATCTGGGCAATAGATGCTTTAGTAGCTATTAAAAGTGTCCCATAAGGCAACGGTCACCTCATGACATATGTTGCGGATAGATATGAAACAACACAGTTAGTGGTTCTGCAAGAACATCAAAAACCAAAACAGCACTTCTCAAAATAAATACTTCTGTCCAGATTGGCCTCAACAAAGAGCACGACCAGAAGATTTGGTAAATATAACAAACAAAGCCACAATTCCTCCAGCAAAACTGGGCTACAGAACGCCAAATCTTATGTTGTCGCTCTGGAGTGAATTAGGCCTTATGGGTCAATTTGTAAAACATTTAGGTGTGATTGATGCATTTAAAATTTTTAAAGCAGGTTGTAAAAATTATATCCCAATCTTCTTCAGACAGGGTTCAAGAGAAATCTTTTGCCCATTTAACTTGGCATGAAAGCTTCCCATGAACCCTATCCAAAGCTGATATTGATGCCACCATGAAATAATCCCCTTATGTTGTAGAGAGTGAAAACAAGACACCAACATAAGGGGAAAAGACAATTTTTTGATTGGTAGGGGTAAATAGCACTGCAGCCAACGTCACAGTTGTAAATATGTATGAAAGTCTCAAGACAGGGTATTAAAATGACTTTGTAGAGAAAGAAGCTAAGCCATCCTCCCAAAATACATCTTTCAAAAAAGACACACCTGGTACAGCCCAGGAATCCAGTTGTAATGTAGGAATAAGGGAAGCTATAGCTGTTAGGGATAGTTCCAGAGATGGGAGGGAAATCTCCTTACTATAGTACACAACCGACACCAAGCTTGAACTCTAGTGGGCACTGCGTTACAAGAGCCATGGCCTGGGGGATTCACAGAAGAGGGGAGCCATAGTAAATTAGTCAAACTAAAAGGCAACAGAAGAAGAGCATTCTCAATAAATACTCATGGCTTTAGTGAGTCCAAATGAAACCAATCTTTGATCTGGCTCAATATACAAGCAGAATGATATGTCTCAATGTCTGGAAAGGTATTTCTAGCTATTCTAGGTCTAGATCATCTCCAGATTTATCTAATAAGAATTTTATTGAGTTTATTGCAAAGGGATCTGGGGAGAGGCTTAGGGATAGTGCAATAAAGATACATCAGCCTAGGAAGGAGCATCATTTTAGAGGCAGCTATATGCCCCAACCAGGACACTTCCTGTAACATCCACTATTTAGTGAGCCACTCAAAAGCTTTCAGTAAGGTCCGAAATTGCAATCAATTATATCACATGCTCTAGCCAAATTTATTCCTAAATGCTTAAGAAATTTAGACTGCCAGGCATATCCATAATTCTCTTTTAAACTCCTTAAAATTTCATCGGAAACATTAAAAGGAAGAGCACTGGTCTTTGAAGTATTCAAGACAGATTTTATTTGAAGTTTTTTTAAACTAATCCGATTTTAGTCATGTATGTTTTTGTAGCCTGTTATATTTCTGTATGATACTTGTTTTAGATTTCTGTCTTTTTTATGACTTCAATATCAGTCTAAAATATAGCAGCCCAAAATAAAACTAGAGTTCATAAATGGCCATTAGATATATCAAAAAGATGAGGACTGTAAATATGTGTCAATAACTTGTATTGCTTTGAATAACCTACAGAATCTAGTATTACAATCAAAATGGGTTTAGGCTGCACCTATTCTCAAAATAATCCTATAAGGTATACTAATACATTCACATGGCTGATTGCATATGCTTGAGATGACTGCCATACAGCAGTGTAGATGTTTATTTATTTTACTGCTTCATAACAAGCTGTACATTTAACAATGTGATTTATTCTTGGATCAGCAGATTAGTGAATTAAATGATGTACTGTAGAAAACCTTAAAGCCACTAAGCTTTTAAATATATAAAAATGTCCTTATCAACCATAATAAGAGGTGCACATTAATTCTAATGTTAAAATATACATCCTATTGTTCTTTAACACACTGCTCCTATGTTTCCAAATAGTACCTGAAAAAGTGAAGGATCTAACAACAGAGAATAGCACTACCACTTCTGTATCTCTGAGCTGGCAGCCTCCTGTTGGAAATGCAAGTTCCTATATCATAGAAGTCTTGGAAAATGTAACATTCAGTTTAACTGTGACCACCACCTCTGCTATAATTCTGGATCTGATTCCTGGGAATTATTACACATTCCTGGTGTCTACTCTTGTTGGAGGAGACATAAAAGGGGACAGTACTCTAGTAACTAATTATACAAGTAAGTGTCTATGGAAAGTGTAAAGTTATCTAATTAAATATAATTCATATTCTATCATGGGATACATCTATGATGTTTAGGTTTGACTATATTTTATGTTAAATAAAGTAGCACAACTTTAGATAAGCCATCTGTTACATTCAAATATAATGTACTTGGATATGTGTGTGATGAAATTTAACATTACATTTTAGGTTTGGTATTTTGTTTATCCAGGTCTATTTCTTTATTATACCTCATATTGTCATGAGTAAAATCAATGATATACTGAAGTTTCTACGTAAACTCCATATTAATTAGTTTATAACTTAAGCAAATAGATACATTGTTCTTGAACCTTTCATTAAATTAATTAGCTATTTAGCCATGTACTGTATTTCTTGTAGCCTGTAATATGACTTCAGGATACTTGTTTTAGATTTCTGTTTTTTGATTATGACTGTGATACCAGTTTACATTTAGTAGCTCAGTAGTTGAGAAATGGCTACTAGATGATTTCAAATGTCTTGGACTGTAAATATGTGTCAATAGCTTTTACTACTTTGAAGAACCTATAGTATATTACTATAATAATAAGTATAGGCTAAGCCTGTCCTCCAATTGTTATATTAAAGTTTACTTATTCATTCACATTTTACAAATTTTATATGCTGGGGAACACTGACACAGCAGTGAAGATATCATTTTTTATTGACTGTTTCATGACATGTTTTAAACTTAACCATGTGATTTATTCTTGTATCAGCAGATTAGTGAATTATATTTTCTGCTGTAGAAAATCTTAAAACCACTAAGGTTTTAAATATGTAAAAATGTTCATGCTAGCCATAATAAGAAGCATACATTAATTCTATGCTTAAAATATATATCCTTTTGTCCTTTAACACACTGCTCCTATGTTTTCAAACAGTACCTGAAAGAGTAAAGGACCTAACAGCAGAGGCTAGCACTACCACTTCTGTGTCTCTGAGTTGGCAGTCTCCTGATGGAAATGCAAGTTCCTATATCATAGAAATTGTAGAAAATGTAACATTCAGTTTAACTGTGACCACCACCTCTGCTATAATTCCGGATCTGATCCCTGGAAATTATTACACATTCCTGGTGTCTGCTCTTGTTGGAGGAGATGTAAAAGGGGATAGTTCTCTGGTAACTAATTATACAAGTAAGTGTCTATGGAAAGTGTTAATTCGGTTACTTAAATATATTTCATATTCTATCATGGGATAAATCTAGGATTTTTAAGTTAGACTATAGTTTATGTTAAATAAAATAGCACAACTTTATTGGAGCCAGCTGTTTCATTCAAATATAATGTAGTTGGATATGTGTGTTATAAAATTCAGCACTAGATTTAAGTTTGGTATTTTGTTTTAGCCAGGTCTATTTCTTTATTATACCTCATTTTGTAATAAGTTAAATCAATGATATACTGAGGTTTCTATGTAGACTTCATGTTAATTAGTTTATGTTCTTCAACAATTTTATAAATTACTTATCTGTTTAGCCGTGTATTTGTGTAGCATGTAATATGTCTTTATGATACTTGTTATAAATTTCTGTTTTTTGATTATGACTGCGATACCAGTTTACATTTAGTAGCCCTGTAGTTCAGAAATGGCTACTATATTATTTAAAATGGCTTGGATTGTAAATATGTGTCAATAACCTTTATTGCTTTGAAGAACCTATAGTATATTACAATAATAATAAGTTTAGGCTGGACTTTTCCACAATTATTATGTAAGAGTTTACTTGTTCATTTACACTTTACTGATTTTATATGCTGGGAAACACTGGCACAGCAGTGAAGATATTGTTCTTAATTGACTTTTCCATAATATGCTGTAAAATTAACAATGTGATTTATTCTTGGACCAGCAGATTAGTGAATTATATTTTCCACTGTAGAAAATCATATAACCACTAAGGTTTTAAATATATAATAATTTCCAGGCTAGCCATAATAAGATGCATACATTAATTCTATGCTTAAAATATACATCCTTTTGTCCTTTAACACACTGCTCCTATGTTTTCAAACAGTACCTGAAAGAGTGAAGGACCTAACAGCAGAGACTAGCACTACCACTTCTGTATCTCTGAGCTGGCAGTCTCCTGATGGAAATGCAAGTTCCTATATCATAGAAATCTTAGAAAATGTAACATTCAGTTTAACTGTGACCACCACCTCTGCTATAATTCCGGATCTGATCCCTGGAAATTATTACACATTCCTGGTGTCTACTCTTGTTGGAGGAGATGTAAAAGGGGATAGTTCTATCGTAACTAATTATACAAGTAAGTGTCTATGGAAAGTGTAAAAGTCGGTTACTTAAATATATTTCATATTCTATCATGGGATAAATCTATGATGTTTAGGTTTGACTATATTTTATGTTAAATAAAATAGCACAACTTTATTGGAGCCAGCTGTTTCATTCAAATATAATGTACATGGAGCTGTGTGATTTAACATTATATATCAGCTTTGTATATTTTTTAGCTTGAAATATTTCTTTATTATTCCACATATTCTATCGTTAGTTAAATCAATGATATACTAAAGTTTCTAAGCAGATTCCATGTTAATTAAATTATAGCTTTTGAAAAATACAGTTTTTTTTAATAATAGTTTTATTAATTTACAAGATTAAGGAAACATAAACAGGTACAAATGAAAAAGGAAGGGGGATTTCCAGATACATTGTACAATGAACAATAAAGGGTCCGCGAGCCCCAACAAAGCAGAAGAAAATAAATAAGACAGGTTAAAAATATGATACAAATGCTCTATATAAACTTCTTAGGAAGTTGAAGTCGGATAGTCCAGAACTCCAAAGGCTGTAGGAGTGCTGAATATAGTAGAATGACCATTTTTTTCATTATATTATCCCCATTGGAACCATTTCCTGTGGATAGATGAAGCTTTGGAGGAATAGATACATTCCACCATCTCAAATAAATAATGCTTGTTGATTTTATTTAGAATTAATAAAATATTAGGCATCAATATGGATTTCCACATCTGGGCAATAGATGCTTTAGTAGCTATTAAAAGTGTCCCATAAGGCAACGGTCACCTCATGACATTTGTTGCGGATAGATATGAAACAACGCAGTTAGTGGTTCTGCAAGAACATCAAAAACCAAAACAGCACTTCTCAAAATAAATACTTCTGTCCAGATTGGCCTCAACAAAGAGCACGACCAGAAGATTTGGTAAATATAACAAACAAAGCCACAATTCCTCCAGCAAAACTGGGCTACAGAACGCCAAATCTTATGTTGTCGCTCTGGAGTGAATTAGGCCTTATGGGTCAATTTGTAAAACATTTAGGTGTGATTGATGCATTTAAAATTTTTAAAGCTGGTTGTAAAAATTATATCCCAATCTTCTTCAGACAGGGTTTAAGAGAAATCTTTTGCCTATTTAACTTGGCATGAAAGCTTCCCATGAACCCTATCCAAAGCTGATATTGATGCCACCATGAAATAATCCCCTTATGTTGTAGAGAGTGAAAACAAGACACCAACATAAGGGGAAAAGACAATTTTTTGATTGGTAGGGGTAAATAGCACTGCAGCCAACGTCACAGTTGTAAATATGTATGAAAGTCTCAAGACAGGGTATTAAAATGACTTTGTAGAGAAAGAAGCTAAGCCATCCTCCCAAAATACATCTTTCAAAAAAGACACACCTGGTACAGCCCAGGAATCCAGTTGTAATGTAGGAATAAGGGAAGCTATAGCTGTTAGGGATAGTTTCAGAGATGGGAGGGAAATCTCCTTACTATAGTACACAACCGACACCAAGCTTGAACTCTAGTGGGCACTGCGTTACAAGAGCCATGGCCTGGGGGATTCACAGAAGAGGGGAGCCATAGTAAATTAGTCAAACTAAAAGGCAACAGAAGAAGAGCATTCTCAATAAATACTCATGGCTTTAGTGAGTCCAAATGAAACCAATCTTTGATCTGGCTCAATATACAAGCAGAATGATATGTCTCAATGTCTGGAAAGGTATTTCTAGCTATTCTAGGTCTAGATCATCTCCAGATTTATCTAATAAGAATTTTATTGAGTTTATTGCAAAGGGATCTGGGGAGAGGCTTAGGGATAGTGCAATAAAGATACGTCAGCCTAGGAAGGAGCATCATTTTAGAGGCAGCTATATGCCCCAACCAGGACACTTCCTGTAACATCCACTATTTAGTGAGCCACTCAAAAGCTTTCAGTAAGGTCCGAAATTGCAATCAATTATATCACATGCTCTAGCCAAATTTATTCCTAAATGCTTAAGAAATTTAGACTGCCAGGCATATCCATAATTCTCTTTTAAACTCCTTAAAATTTCATCGGAAACATTAAAAGGGAGAGCACTGGTCTTTGAAGTATTCAAGACAGATTTTATTTGAAGTTTTTTTAAACTAATCCGATTTTAGTCATGTATGTTTTTGTAGCCTGTTATATTTCTGTATGATACTTGTTTTAGATTTCTGTCTTTTTTATGACTTCAATATCAGTCTAAAATATAGCAGCCCAAAATAAAACTAGAGTTCATAAATGGCCATTAGATATATCAAAAAGATGAGGACTGTAAATATGTGTCAATAACATGTATTGCTCTGAATAACCTACAGAATCTAGTATTACAATCAAAATGGGTTTAGGCTGCACCTATTCTCAAAATAATCCTATAAGGTATACTAATACATTCACATGGCTGATTGCATATGCTTGAGATGACTGCCATACAGCAGTGTAGATGTTTATTTATTTTACTGCTTCATAACAAGCTGTACATTTAACAATGTGATTTATTCTTGGATCAGCAGATTAGTGAATTAAATGATGTACTGTAGAAAACCTTAAAGCCACTAAGCTTTTAAATATATAAAAATGTCCTTATCACCCATAATAAGAGGTGCACATTAATTCTAATGTTAAAATATACATCCTATTGTTCTTTAACACACTGCTCCTATGTTTCCAAATAGTACCTGAAAAAGTGAAGGATCTAACAGCAGAGAATAGCACTACCACTTCTGTATCTCTGAGCTGGCAGCCTCCTGTTGGAAATGCAAGTTCCTATATCATAGAAGTCTTGGAAAATGTAACATTCAGTTTAACTGTGACCACCACCTCTGCTATAATTCTGGATCTGATTCCTGGGAATTATTACACATTCCTGGTGTCTACTCTTGTTGGAGGAGACATAAAAGGGGACAGTACTCTAGTAACTAATTATACAAGTAAGTGTCTATGGAAAGTGTAAAGTTATCTAATTAAATATAATTCATATTCTATCATGGGATACATCTATGATGTTTAGGTTTGACTATATTTTATGTTAAATAAAGTAGCACAACTTTATATAAGCCATCTGTTACATTCAAATATAATGTACTTGGATATGTGTGTGATGAAATTTAACATTAAATTTTAGGTTTGGTATTTTGTTTATCCAGGTCTATTTCTTTATTATACCTCATATTGTCATGAGTAAAATCAATATTATACTGAAGTTTCTACGTAAACTCCATATTAATTAGTTTATAACTTAAGCAAATAGATACATTGTTCTTGAACCTTTCATTAAATTAATTAGCTATTTAGCCATGTACTGTATTTCTTGTAGCCTGTAATATGACTTCAGGATACTTGTTTTAGATTTCTGTTTTTTGATTATGACTGTGATACCAGTTTACATTTAGTAGCTCAGTAGTTGAGAAATGGCTACTAGATGATTTCAAATGTCTTGGATTGTAAATATGTGTCAATAACTTTTACTACTTTGAAGAACCTATAGTATATTACTATAATAATAAGTATAGGCTAAGCCTGTCCTCCAATTGTTATATTAAAGTTTACTTATTCATTCACATTTTACAAATTTTATATGCTGGGGAACACTGACACAGCAGTGAAGATATCATTTTTTATTGACTGTTTCATGACATGTTTTAAACTTAACCATGTGATTTATTCTTGTATCAGCAGATTAGTGAATTATATTTTCTGCTGTAGAAAATCTTAAAACCACTAAGGTTTTAAATATGTAAAAATGTTCATGCTAGCCATAATAAGAAACATACATTAATTCTATGCTTAAAATATATATCCTTTTGTCCTTTAACACACTGCTCCTATGTTTTCAAACAGTACCTGAAAGAGTAAAGGACCTAACAGCAGAGGCTAGCACTACCACTTCTGTGTCTCTGAGTTGGCAGTCTCCTGATGGAAATGCAAGTTCCTATATCATAGAAATTGTTGAAAATGTAACATTCAGTTTAACTGTGACCACCACCTCTGCTATAATTCCGGATCTGATCCCTGGAAATTATTACACATTCCTGGTGTCTGCTCTTGTTGGAGGAGATGTAAAAGGGGATAGTTCTCTGGTAACTAATTATACAAGTAAGTGTCTATGGAAAGTGTTAATTCGGTTACTTAAATATATTTCATATTCTATCATGGGATAAATCTATGATTTTTAAGTTTGACTATATTTTATGTTAAATAAAATAGCACAACTTTATTGGATCCAGCTGTTTCATTCAAATATAATGTAGTTGGATATGTGTGTTATAAAATTCAGCACTAGATTTAAGTTTGGTATTTTGTTTTAGCCAGGTCTATTTCTTTATTATACCTCATTTTGTAATGAGTTAAATCAATGATATACTGAGGTTTTGTTACACACACCAGTGCTAACAGGAGTATACCGGTGTATGAACAGAGAGGGAAGCGAAGCAAACGAACTCACAGACAGTATAACATAACATACACAGGAGGTGATGGAATAACTAATAAACACAAAGTGAACGGAGAAGCCCAAAGGCTCAGGAATTGGGTGTCTCCCTAGTGTCAGGAATGCTCAGATGGAATAGAGCGGACAATGAAGCGATGTGTAGTGATTTAACATGTGGAGCACCTGAAATGATGTTGCTAAGAGCAACAGAAAAAACCCCAAAGGGTTACCAACGGGTGTGGGAATAAACTCCTTGGTCAGAGATAGAAATATAGACACAAGGAGAGTATCCACAATCCTAACCCCCACTTGCAGGGCACAGGTTCAGCTTACTGCCACTAAACTGACACCTGGACGCCCTGCACAGTGAGGGAGGATTAAGCAAGCAGGTCTGAGAGTACAGCCGCAAACCTGCTGGGTTCACAGAATAGCAAAAGAACCCCAGCAGGTCAAACAACTGACTCCAGTCTTACTGCTAGGTCCGGATTGGCAGAATGAAGTACCGAATCCCAAGGCCTATTCGCAGTAAGCAACAAGTAAATACAAAGTCACACAGTACTAGCTAACTCTCTGGAACTGACTAACAAACAAAGATTCAGCAGCATTTGCCTAGCCTGAGAGGATGGTTTATATAGCAGGTGCTGTCCACGCCCCACTCAGACCTCACAGACTGTGAGCACAAAACCATCGCCGGATTCCCTGCCGTGCACAGAGCCTGTAACCACTACACAGTAAAAACCCGGACCGGAGTATCAGCTGTGCTCAGGTTACTTCGCTAACACTTGCCTCCCGGTTGCCATGGCGACGTGGCAGCATAGAGCAGGAGATCCTAACAGGTTTCTATGTAGACTTCATGTTAATTAGTTTATGTTCTTCAACAATTTTATAAATTACTTATCTGTTTAGCCGTGTATTTGTGTAGCATGTAATATGTCTTTATGATACTTGTTATAAATTTCTGTTTTTTGATTATGACTGCGATACCAGTTCATATTTAGCAGCCCTGTAGTTCAGAAATGGCTACTAGATTATTTAAAATGGCTTGGACTGTAAATATGTGTCAATAACCTTTATTGCTTTGAAGAACCTATAGTATATTACAATAATAATAAGTTTAGGCTGGACTTTTCCACAATTATTATGTAAGAGTTTACTTGTTCATTTATACTTTACTGATTTTATATGCTGGGAAACACTGGCACAGCAGTGAAGATATTGTTCTTAATTGACTTTTCCATAATATGCTGTAAAATTAACAATGTGATTTATTCTTGGACCAGCAGATTAGTGAATTATATTTTCCACTGTAGAAAATCATATAACCACTAAGGTTTTAAATATATAATAATTTCCATGCTAGCCATAATAAGATGCATACATTAATTCTATGCTTAAAATATACATCCTTTTGTCCTTTAACACACTGCTCCTATGTTTTCAAACAGTACCTGAAAGAGTAAAGGACCTAACAGCAGAGGCTAGCACTACCACTTCTGTGTCTCTGAGTTGGCAGTCTCCCGATGGAAATGCAAGTTCCTATATCATAGAAATCTTAGAAAATGTAACATTCAGTTTAACTGTGACCACCACCTCTGCTATAATTCCGGATCTGATCCCTGGAAATTATTACACATTCCTGGTGTCTACTCTTGTTGGAGGAGATGTAAAAGGGGATAGTTCTATCGTAACTAATTATACAAGTAAGTGTCTATGGAAAGTGTAAAAGTCGGTTACTTAAATATATTTCATATTCTATCATGGGATAAATCTATGATGTTTAGGTTTGACTATATTTTATGTTAAATAAAATAGCACAACTTTATTGGAGCCAGCTGTTTCATTCAAATATAATGTACATGGAGCTGTGTGATTTAACATTATATATCAGCTTTGTATATTTTTTAGCTTGAAATATTTCTTTATTATTCCACATATTTTATCGTTAGTTAAATCAATGATATACTAAAGTTTCTAAGCAGATTCCATGTTAATAGTTAAATCAATTATATATTAAACTTTCTAAGCAGATTCCATGTTAATTAAATTATAGCTTTTGAAAAATACAGTTTTTTTAAATAATAGTTTTATTAATTTACAAGATTAAGGAAACATAAACAGGTACAAATGAAAAAGGAAGGGGGATTTCCAGATACATTGTACAATGAACAATAAAGGGGCCGGGAGCCCTAACAAAGCAGAAGAAAATAAATATGACAGGTTAAAAATATGATACACATGCTCTATATAAACTTCTTAGGAAGTTGAAGTCGGATAGTCCAGAACACCAAAGGCTGTAGGAGTGCTGAATATAGTAGAATGACCATTTTTTTCATTATATTATCCCCATTGGAACCATTTCCTGTGGATAGATGAAGCTTTGGAGGAATAGATACATTCCACCATCTCAAATAAATAATGCTTGTGGATTTTATTTAGAATTAATAAAATATTAGGCATCAATATGGATTTCCACATCTGGGCAAAAGATGCTTTAGTAGCTGTTAAAAGTGTCCCATAAGGCAACGGTCACCTCATGACATTTGTTGCGGATAGATATGAAACAACACAGTTAGTGGTTCTGCAAGAACATCAAAAACCAAAACAGCACTTCTCAAAATAAATACTTCTGTCCAGATTGGCCTCAACAAAGAGCACGACCAGAAGATTTGGTAAATATAACAAACAAAGCCACAATTCCTCCAGCAAAACTGGGCTACAGAACGCCAAATCTTATGTTGTCGCTCTGGAGTGAATTAGGCCTTATGGGTCAATTTGTAAAACATTTAGGTGTGATTGATGCATTTAGAAATTTTAAAGCAGGTTGTAAAAATTATATCCCAATCTTCTTCAGACAGGGTTCGAGAGAAATCTTTTGCCCATTTAACTTGGCATGAAAGCTTCCCATGAACCCTATCCAAAAGCTGATATTGATGCCACCATGAAATAATCCCCTTATGTTGTAGAGAGTGAAAACAAGACACCAACATAAGGGGAAAAGACAATTTTTTGATTGGTAGGGGTAAATAGCACTGCAGCCAACATCGCAGTTGTAAATATGTATGAAAGTCTCAAGACAGGGTATTAAAATGACTTTGTAGAGAAAGAAGCTAAGCCATCCTCCCAAAATACATCTTTCAAAAAAGACACACCTAGTACAGCCCAGGAATCCAGTTGTAATGTAGGAATAAGAGAAGCTATAGCTGTTAGGGATAGTTTCAGAGATGGGAGGGAAATCTCCTTACTATAGTACACAACCGACACCAAGCTTGAACTCTAGTGGGCACTGCGTTACAAGAGCCATGGCCTGGGGGATTCACAGAAGAGGGGAGCCATAGTAAATTAGTCAAACTAAAAGGCAACAGAAGAAGAGCATTTTCAATAAATACTCATGGCTTTACTGAGTCCAAATAAAACCAGTCTTTGATCTGGCTCAATATACAAGCAGAATGATATGTCTCAATGTCTGGAAAGGTATTTCTAGCTATTCTAGGTCTAGATCCTTTCCAGATTAATCTAATAAGAATTTTATTGAGTTTATTGCAAAGGGATCTGGGGAGAGGCTTAGGGATAGTGCAATAAAGATACATCAGCCTAGGAAGGAGCATCATTTTAGAGGCAGCTATATGCCCCAACCAGGACACTTCCTGTAACATCCACTATTTAGTGAGCCACTCAAAAGCTTTCAGTAAAGGTCCGAAATTGCAATCAATTATATCACATGCTCTAGCCAAATTTATTCATAAATGCTTAAGAAATTTAGACTGCCAGGCATATCCATAATTCTCTTTTAAACTCCTTAAAATTTCATCGGAAACATTAAAAGGGAGAGCTCTGGTCTTTGAAGTATTCAAGACAGATTTTATTTGAAGTTTTTTTAAACTAATCAGATTTTAGTCATGTATGTTTTTGTAGCCTGTTATATTTCTGTATGATACTTGTTTTAGATTTCTGTCTTTTTTATGACTTCAATATCAGTCTAAAATATAGCAGCCCAAAATAAAACTAGAGTTCATAAATGGCCATTAGATATATCAAAAAGATGAGGACTGTAAATATGTGTCAATAACTTTTATTGCTTTGAATAACCTACAGAATCTAGTATTACAATCAAAATGGGTTTAGGCTGCACCTATTCTCAAAATAATCCTATAAGGTATACTAATACATTCACATGGCTGATTGCATATGCTTGAGATGACTGCCATACAGCAGTGAAGATGTTTACTTATTTTACTGCTTCATAACAAGCTGTACATTTAACAATGTGATTTATTCTTGGATCAGCAGATTAGTAAATTAAATGATGTACTGTAGAAAACCTTAAAGCCACTAAGCTTTTAAATATATAAAAATGTCCTTATCACCCATAATAAGAGGTGCACATTAATTCTAATGTTAAAATATACATCCTATTGTTCTTTAACACACTGCTCCTATGTTTCCAAATAGTACCTGAAAAAGTGAAGGACCTAACAGCAGAGAATAGCACTACCACTTCTGTATCTCTGAGCTGGCAGCCTCCTGTTGGAAATGCCAGTTCCTATATCATAGAAGTCTTGGAAAATGTAACATTCAGTTTAACTGTGACCACCACCTCTGCTATAATTCTGGATCTGATTCCTGGGAATTATTACACATTCCTGGTGTCTACTCTTGTTGGAGGAGACATAAAAGGGGACAGTACTCTAGTAACTAATTATACAAGTAAGTGTCTATGGAAAGTGTAAAGTTAGCTAATTAAATATAATTCATATTCTATCATGGGATACATCTATGATGTTTAGGTTTGACTATATTTTATGTTAAATAAAGTAGCACAACTTTATATAAGCCATCTG
This sequence comes from Pseudophryne corroboree, assembly GCF_028390025.1. Taxonomy (NCBI): domain Eukaryota; kingdom Metazoa; phylum Chordata; class Amphibia; order Anura; family Myobatrachidae; genus Pseudophryne; species Pseudophryne corroboree. Next base: position 358,126,367 of record NC_086447.1, on the reverse strand, counting down.
TTACATTCAAATATAATGTACTTGGATATGTGTGTGATGAAATTTAACATTAAATTTTAGGTTTGGTATTTTGTTTATCCAGGTCTATTTCTTTATTATACCTCATATTGTCATGAGTAAAATCAATGATATACTGAAGTTTCTACGTAAACTCCATATTAATTAGTTTATAACTTAAGCAAATAGATACATTGTTCTTGAACCTTTCATTAAATTAATTAGCTATTTAGCCATGTACTGTATTTCTTGTAGCCTGTAATATGACTTCAGGATACTTGTTTTAGATTTCTGTTTTTTTGATTATGACTGTGATACCAGTTTACATTTAGTAGCTCAGTAGTTGAGAAATGGCTACTAGATGATTTCAAATGTCTTGGACTGTAAATATGTGTCAATAACTTTTACTACTTTGAAGAACCTATAGTATATTACTATAATAATAAGTTTAGGCTAAGCCTGTCCTCCAATTGTTATATTAAAGTTTACTTATTCATTCACATTTTACAAATTTTATATGCTGGGGAACACTGACACAGCAGTGAAGATATCATTTTTTATTGACTGTTTCATGACATGTTTTAAACTTAACCATGTGATTTATTCTTGTATCAGCAGATTAGTGAATTAGATTTTCTGCTGTAGAAAATCTTAAAACCACTAAGGTTTTAAATATGTAAAAATGTTCATGCTAGCCATAATAAGAAGCATACATTAATTCTATGCTTAAAATATATATCCTTTTGTCCTTTAACACACTGCTCCTATGTTTTCAAACAGTACCTGAAAGAGTAAAGGACCTAACAGCAGAGGCTAGCACTACCACTTCTGTGTCTCTGAGTTTGCAGTCTCCTGATGGAAATGCAAGTTCCTATATCATAGAAATCGTAGAAAATGTAACATTCAGTTTAACTGTGACCACCACCTCTGCTATAATTCTGGATCTGATCCCTGGAAATTATTACACATTCCTGGTGTCTGCTCTTGTTGGAGGAGATGTAAAAGGGGATAGTTCTCTGGTAACTAATTATACAAGTAAGTGTCTATGGAAAGTGTTAATTCGGTTACTTAAATATATTTCATATTCTATCTTGGGATAAATCTATGATTTTTAAGTTTGACTATATTTTATGTTAAATAAAATAGCACAACTTTATTGGAGCAAGCTGTTTCATTCAAATATAATGTAGTTGGATATGTGTGTTATAAAATTCAGCACTAGATTTAAGTTTGGTATTTTGTTTTAGCCAGGTCTATTTCTTTATTATACCTCATTTTGTAAAGAGTTAAATCAATGATATACTGAGGTTTCTATGTAGACTTCATGTTAATTAGTTTATGTTCTTCAACAATTTTATAAATTACTTATCTGTTTAGCCGTGTATTTGTGTAGCATGTAATATGTCTTTATTATACTTGTTATAAATTTCTGTTTTTTTATTATGACTGCGATACCAGTTTACATTTAGTAGCCCTGTAGTTCAGAAATAGCTACTACATTATTTAAAATGGCTTGGACTGTAAATATGTGTCAATAACCTTTATTGCTTTGAAGAACCTATAGTATATTACAATAATAATAAGTTTAGGCTGGACTTTTCCACAATTATTATGTAAGAGTTTACTTGTTCATTTACACTTTACTGATTTTATATGCTGGGAAACACTGGCACAGCAGTGAAGATATTGTTCTTAATTGACTTTTCCATAATATGCTGTAAAATTAACAATGTGATTTATTCTTGGACCAGCAGATTAGTGAATTATATTTTCCACTGTAGAAAATCATATAACCACTAAGGTTTTAAATATATAATAATTTCCATGCTAGCCATAATAAGATGCATACATTAATTCTATGCTTAAAATATACATCCTTTTGTCCTTTAACACACTGCTCCTATGTTTTCAAACAGTACCTGAAAGAGTGAAGGACCTAACAGCAGAGACTAGCACTACCACTTCTGTATCTCTGAGCTGGCAGTCTCCTGATGGAAATGCAAGTTCCTATATCATAGAAATCTTAGAAAATGTAACATTCAGTTTAACTGTGACCACCACCTCTGCTATAATTCCGGATCTGATCCCAGGAAATTATTACACATTCCTGGTGTCTACTCTTGTTGGAGGAGATGTAAAAGGGGATAGTTCTATCGTAACTAATTATACAAGTAAGTGTCTATGGAAAGTGTAAAAGTCGGTTACTTAAATATATTTCATATTCTATCATGGAATAAATCTATGATGTTTAGGTTTGACTATATTTTATGTTAAATAAAATAGCACAACTTTATTGGAGCCAGCTGTTTCATTCAAATATAATGTACATGGAGCTGTGTGATTTAACATTATATATCAGCTTTGTATATTTTTTAGCTTGAAATATTTCTTTATTATTCCACATATTCTATCGTTAGTTAAATCAATAATATACTAAAGTTTCTAAGCAGATTCCATGTTAATTAAATTATAGTTTTTGAAAAATACAGTTTTTTTTAATAATAGTTTTATTAATTTACAAGATTAAGGAAACATAAACAGGTACAAATGAAAAAGGAAGGGGGATTTCCAGATACATTGTACAATGAACAATAAAGGGTCCGGGAGCCCCAACAAAGCAGAAGAAAATAAATATGACAGGTTAAAAATATGATACAAATGCTCTATATAAACTTCTTAGGAAGTTGAAGTCGGATAGTCCAGAACACCAAAGGCTGTAGGAGTGCTGAATATAGTAGAATGACCATTTTTTTCATTATATTATCCCCATTGGAACCATTTCCTGTGGATAGATGAAGCTTTGGAGGAATAGATACTTTCCACCATCTCAAATAAATAATGCTTGTGGATTTTATTTAGAATTAATAAAATATTAGGCATCAATATGGATTTCCACATCTGGGCAAAAGATGCTTTAGTAGCTGTTAAAAGTGTCCCATAAGGCAACGGTCACCTCATGACATTTGTTGCGGATAGATATGAAACAACACAGTTAGTGGTTCTGCAAGAACATCAAAAACCAAAACAGCACTTCTCAAAATAAATACTTCTGTCCAGATTGGCCTCAACAAAGAGCACGACCAGAAGATTTGGTAAATATAACAAACAAAGCCACAATTCCTCCAGCAAAACTGGGCTACAGAACGCCAAATCTTATGTTGTCGCTCTGGAGTGAATTAGGCCTTATGGGTCAATTTGTAAAACATTTAGGTGTGATTGATGCATTTAGAAATTTTAAAGCAGGTTGTAAAAATTATATCCCAATCTTCTTCAGACAGGGTTCGAGAGAAATCTTTTGCCCATTTAACTTGGCATGAAAGCTTCCCATGAACCCTATCCAAAAGCTGATATTGATGCCACCATGAAATAATCCCCTTATGTTGTAGAGAGTGAAAACAAGACACCAACATAAGGGGAAAAGACAATTTTTTGATTGGTAGGGGTAAATAGCACTGCAGCCAACGTCGCAGTTGTAAATATGTATGAAAGTCTCAAGACAGGGTATTAAAATGACTTTGTAGAGAAAGAAGCTAAGCCATCCTCCCAAAATACATCTTTCAAAAAAGGCACACCTAGTACAGCCCAGGAATCCAGTTGTAATGTAGGAATAAGGGAAGCTATAGCTGTTAGGGATAGTTTCAGAGATGGGAGGGAAATCTCCTTACTATAGTACACAACCGACACCAAGCTTGAACTCTAGTGGGCACTGCGTTACAAGAGCCATGGCCTGGGGGATTCACAGAAGAGGGGAGCCATAGTAAATTAGTCAAACTAAAAGGCAACAGAAGAAGAGCATTTTCAATAAATACTCATGGCTTTACTGAGTCCAAATAAAACCAGTCTTTGATCTGGCTCAATATACAAGCAGAATGATATGTCTCAATGTCTGGAAAGGTATTTCTAGCTATTCTAGGTCTAGATCATCTCCAGATTTATCTAATAAGAATTTTATTGAGTTTATTGCAAAGGGATCTGGGGAGAGGCTTAGGGATAGTGCAATAAAGATACATCAGCCTAGGAAGGAGCATCATTTTAGAGGCAGCTATATGCCCCAACCAGGACACTTCCTGTAACATCCACTATTTAGTGAGCCACTCAAAAGCTTTCAGTAAGGTCCGAAATTGCAATCAATTATATCACATGCTCTAGCCAAATTTATTCCTAAATGCTTAAGAAATTTAGACTGCCAGGCATATCCATAATTCTCTTTTAAACTCCTTAAAATTTCATCGGAAACATTAAAAGGGAGAGCACTGGTCTTTGAAGTATTCAAGACAGATTTTATTTGAAGTTTTTTTAAACTAATCAGATTTTAGTCATGTATGTTTTTGTAGCCTGTTATATTTCTGTATGATACTTGTTTTAGATTTCTGTCTTTTTTATGACTTCAATATCAGTCTAAAATATAGCAGCCCAAAATAAAACTAGAGTTCATAAATGGCCATTAGATATATCAAAAAGATGAGGACTGTAAATATGTGTCAATAACTTGTATTGCTTTGAATAACCTACAGAATCTAGTATTACAATCAAAATGGGTTTAGGCTGCACCTATTCTCAAAATAATCCTATAAGGTATACTAATACATTCACATGGCTGATTGCATATGCTTGAGATGACTGCCATACAGCAGTGTAGATGTTTATTTATTTTACTGCTTCATAACAAGCTGTACATTTAACAATGTGATTTATTCTTGGATCAGCAGATTAGTGAATTAAATGATGTACTGTAGAAAACCTTAAAGCCACTAAGCTTTTAAATATATAAAAATGTCCTTATCACCCATAATAAGAGGTGCACATTAATTCTAATGTTAAAATATACATCCTATTGTTCTTTAACACACTGCTCCTATGTTTCCAAATAGTACCTGAAAGAGTGAAGGACCTAACAGCAGAGACTAGCACTACCACTTCTGTATCTCTGAGCTGGCAGTCTCCTGATGGAAATGCAAGTTCCTATATCATAGAAATCTTAGAAAATGTAACATTCAGTTTAACTGTGACCACCACCTCTGCTATAATTCCGGATCTGATCCCTGGAAATTATTACACATTTCTGGTGTCTACTCTTGTTGGAGGAGATGTAAAAGGGGATAGTTCTATCGTAACTAATTATACAAGTAAGTGTCTATGGAAAGTGTAAAAGTCGGTTACTTAAATATATTTCATATTCTATCATGGGATAAATCTATGATGTTTAGGTTTGACTATATTTTATGTTAAATAAAATAGCACAACTTTATTGGAGCCAGCTGTTTCATTCAAATATAATGTACATGGAGCTGTGTGATTTAACATTATATATCAGCTTTGTATATTTTTTAGCTTGAAATATTTCTTTATTATTCCACATATTCTATCGTTAGTTAAATCAATGATATACTAAAGTTTCTAAGCAGATTCCATGTTAATTAAATTATAGCTTTTGAAAAATACAGTTTTTTTTAATAATAGTTTTATTAATTTACAAGATTAAGGAAACATAAACAGGTACAAATGAAAAAGGAAGGGGGATTTCCAGATACATTGTACAATGAACAATAAAGGGTCCGGGAGCCCCAACAAAGCAGAAGAAAATAAATATGACAGGTTAAAAATATGATACAAATGCTCTATATAAACTTCTTAGGAAGTTGAAGTCGGATAGTCCAGAACACCAAAGGCTGTAGGAGTGCTGAATATAGTAGAATGACCATTTTTTTCATTATATTATCCCCATTGGAACCATTTCCTGTGGATAGATGAAGCTTTGGAGGAATAGATACATTCCACCATCTCAAATAAATAATGCTTGTTGATTTTATTTAGAATTAATAAAATATTAGGCATCAATATGGATTTCCACATCTGGGCAATAGATGCTTTAGTAGCTATTAAAAGTGTCCCATAAGGCAACGGTCACCTCATGACATCTGTTGCGGATAGATATGAAACAACACAGTTAGTGGTTCTGCAAGAACATCAAAAACCAAAACAGCACTTCTCAAAATAAATACTTCTGTCCAGATTGGCCTCAACAAAGAGCACGACCAGAAGATTTGGTAAATATAACAAACAAAGCCACAATTCCTCCAGCAAAACTGGGCTACAGAACGCCAAATCTTATGTTGTCGCTCTGGAGTGAATTAGGCCTTATGGGTCAATTTGTAAAACATTTAGGTGTGATTGATGCATTTAAAATTTTTAAAGCAGATTGTAAAAATTATATCCCAATCTTCTTCAGACAGGGTTCGAGAGAAATCTTTTGCCCATTTAACTTGGCATGAAAGCTTCCCATGAACCCTATCCAAAGCTGATATTGATGCCACCATGAAATAATCCCCTTATGTTGTAGAGAGTGAAAACAAGACACCAACATAAGGGGAAAAGACAATTTTTTGATTGGTAGGGGTAAATAGCACTGCAGCCAACGTCACAGTTGTAAATATGTATGAAAGTCTCAAGACAGGGTATTAAAATGACTTTGTAGAGAAAGAAGCTAAGCCATCCTCCCAAAATACATCTTTCAAAAAAGACACACCTGGTACAGCCCAGGAATCCAGTTGTAATGTAGGAATAAGGGAAGCTATAGCTGTTAGGGATAGTTTCAGAGATGGGAGGGAAATCTCCTTACTATAGTACACAACCGACACCAAGCTTGAACTCTAGTGGGCACTGCGTTACAAGAGCCATGGCCTGGGGGATTCACAGAAGAGGGGAGCCATAGTAAATTAGTCAAACTAAAAGGCAACAGAAGAAGAGCATTCTCAATAAATACTCATGGCTTTAGTGAGTCCAAATGAAACCAATCTTTGATCTGGCTCAATATACAAGCAGAATGATATGTCTCAATGTCTGGAAAGGTATTTCTAGCTATTCTAGGTCTAGATCATCTCCAGATTTATCTAATAAGAATTTTATTGAGTTTATTGCAAAGGGATCTGGGGAGAGGCTTAGGGATAGTGCAATAAAGATACATCAGCCTAGGAAGGAGCATCATTTTAGAGGCAGCTATATGCCCCAACCAGGACACTTCCTGTAACATCCACTATTTAGTGAGCCACTCAAAAGCTTTCAGTAAGGTCCGAAATTGCAATCAATTATATCACATGCTCTAGCCAAATTTATTCCTAAATGCTTAAGAAATTTAGACTGCCAGGCATATCCATAATTCTCTTTTAAACTCCTTAAAATTTCATCGGAAACATTAAAAGGGAGAGCACTGGTCTTTGAAGTATTCAAGACAGATTTTATTTGAAGTTTTTTTAAACTAATCAGATTTTAGTCATGTATGTTTTTGTAGCCTGTTATATTTCTGTATGATACTTGTTTTAGATTTCTGTCTTTTTTATGACTTCAATATCAGTCTAAAATATAGCAGCCCAAAATAAAACTAGAGTTCATAAATTGCCATTAGATATATCAAAAAGATGAGGACTGTAAATATGTGTCAATAACTTGTATTGCTTTGAATAACCTACAGAATCTAGTATTACAATCAAAATGGGTTTAGGCTGCACCTATTCTCAAAATAATCCTATAAGGTATACTAATACATTCACATGGCTGATTGCATATGCTTGAGATGACTGCCATACAGCAGTGTAGATGTTTATTTATTTTACTGCTTCATAACAAGCTGTACATTTAACAATGTGATTTATTCTTGGATCAGCAGATTAGTGAATTAAATGATGTACTGTAGAAAACCTTAAAGCCACTAAGCTTTTAAATATATAAAAATGTCCTTATCACCCATAATAAGAGGTGCACATTAATTCTAATGTTAAAATATACATCCTATTGTTCTTTAACACACTGCTCCTATGTTTCCAAATAGTACCTGAAAGAGTGAAGGACCTAACAGCAGAGACTAGCACTACCACTTCTGTATCTCTGAGCTGGCAGTCTCCTGATGGAAATGCAAGTTCCTATATCATAGAAATCTTAGAAAATGTAACATTCAGTTTAACTGTGACCACCACCTCTGCTATAATTCCGGATCTGATCCCTGGAAATTATTACACATTCCTGGTGTCTACTCTTGTTGGAGGAGATGTAAAAGGGGATAGTTCTATCGTAACTAATTATACAAGTAAGTGTCTATGGAAAGTGTAAAAGTCGGTTACTTAAATATATTTCATATTCTATCATGGGATAAATCTATGATGTTTAGGTTTGACTATATTTTATGTTAAATAAAATAGCACAACTTTATTGGAGCCAGCTGTTTCATTCAAATATAATGTACATGGAGCTGTGTGATTTAACATTATATATCAGCTTTGTATATTTTTTAGCTTGAAATATTTCTTTATTATTCCACATATTCTATCGTTAGTTAAATCAATGATATACTAAAGTTTCTAAGCAGATTCCATGTTAATTAAATTATAGCTTTTGAAAAATACAGTTTTTTTTAATAATAGTTTTATTAATTTACAAGATTAAGGAAACATAAACAGGTACAAATGAAAAAGGAAGGGGGATTTCCAGATACATTGTACAATGAACAATAAAGGGTCCGGGAGCCCCAACAAAGCAGAAGAAAATAAATATGACAGGTTAAAAATATGATACAAATGCTCTATATAAACTTCTTAGGAAGTTGAAGTCGGATAGTCCAGAACACCAAAGGCTGTAGGAGTGCTGAATATAGTAGAATGACCATTTTTTTCATTATATTATCCCCATTGGAACCATTTCCTGTGGATAGATGAAGCTTTGGAGGAATAGATACATTCCACCATCTCAAATAAATAATGCTTGTTGATTTTATTTAGAATTAATAAAATATTAGGCATGAATATGGATTTCCACATCTGGGCAATAGATGCTTTAGTAGCTATTAAAAGTGTCCCATAAGGCAACGGTCACCTCATGACATCTGTTGCGGATAGATATGAAACAACACAGTTAGTGGTTCTGCAAGAACATCAAAAACCAAAACAGCACTTCTCAAAATAAATACTTCTGTCCAGATTGGCCTCAACAAAGAGCACGACCAGAAGATTTGGTAAATATAACAAACAAAGCCACAATTCCTCCAGCAAAACTGGGCTACAGAACGCCAAATCTTATGTTGTCGCTCTGGAGTGAATTAGGCCTTATGGGTCAATTTGTAAAACATTTAGGTGTGATTGATGCATTTAAAATTTTTAAAGCAGATTGTAAAAATTATATCCCAATCTTCTTCAGACAGGGTTCGAGAGAAATCTTTTGCCCATTTAACTTGGCATGAAAGCTTCCCATGAACCCTATCCAAAGCTGATATTGATGCCACCATGAAATAATCCCCTTATGTTGTAGAGAGTGAAAACAAGACACCAACATAAGGGGAAAAGACAATTTTTTGATTGGTAGGGGTAAATAGCACTGCAGCCAACGTCACAGTTGTAAATATGTATGAAAGTCTCAAGACAGGGTATTAAAATGACTTTGTAGAGAAAGAAGCTAAGCCATCCTCCCAAAATACATCTTTCAAAAAAGACACACCTGGTACAGCCCAGGAATCCAGTTGTAATGTAGGAATAAGGGAAGCTATAGCTGTTAGGGATAGTTTCAGAGATGGGAGGGAAATCTCCTTACTATAGTACACAACCGACACCAAGCTTGAACTCTAGTGGGCACTGCGTTACAAGAGCCATGGCCTGGGGGATTCACAGAAGAGGGGAGCCATAGTAAATTAGTCAAACTAAAAGGCAACAGAAGAAGAGCATTCTCAATAAATACTCATGGCTTTAGTGAGTCCAAATGAAACCAATCTTTGATCTGGCTCAATATACAAGCAGAATGATATGTCTCAATGTCTGGAAAGGTATTTCTAGCTATTCTAGGTCTAGATCATCTCCAGATTTATCTAATAAGAATTTTATTGAGTTTATTGCAAAGGGATCTGGGGAGAGGCTTAGGGATAGTGCAATAAAGATACATCAGCCTAGGAAGGAGCATCATTTTAGAGGCAGCTATATGCCCCAACCAGGACACTTCCTGTAACATCCACTATTTAGTGAGCCACTCAAAAGCTTTCAGTAAGGTCCGAAATTGCAATCAATTATATCACATGCTCTAGCCAAATTTATTCCTAAATGCTTAAGAAATTTAGACTGCCAGGCATATCCATAATTCTCTTTTAAACTCCTTAAAATTTCATCGGAAACATTAAAAGGGAGAGCACTGGTCTTTGAAGTATTCAAGACAGATTTTATTTGAAGTTTTTTTAAACTAATCAGATTTTAGTCATGTATGTTTTTGTAGCCTGTTATATTTCTGTATGATACTTGTTTTAGATTTCTGTCTTTTTTATGACTTCAATATCAGTCTAAAATATAGCAGCCCAAAATAAAACTAGAGTTCATAAATGGCCATTAGATATATCAAAAAGATGAGGACTGTAAATATGTGTCAATAACTTGTATTGCTTTGAATAACCTACAGAATCTAGAATTACAATCAAAATGGGTTTAGGCTGCACCTATTCTCAAAATAATCCTATAAGGTATACTAATACATTCACATGGCTGATTGCATATGCTTGAGATGACTGCCATACAGCAGTGTAGATGTTTATTTATTTTACTGCTTCATAACAAGCTGTACATTTAACAATGTGATTTATTCTTGGATCAGCAGATTAGTGAATTAAATGATGTACTGTAGAAAACCTTAAAGCCACTAAGCTTTTAAATATATAAAAATGTCCTTATCACCCATAATAAGAGGTGCACATTAATTCTAATGTTAAAATATACATCCTATTGTTCTTTAACACACTGCTCCTATGTTTCCAAATAGTACCTGAAAGAGTGAAGGACCTAACAGCAGAGACTAGCACTACCACTTCTGTATCTCTGAGCTGGCAGTCTCCTGATGGAAATGCAAGTTCCTATATCATAGAAATCTTAGAAAATGTAACATTCAGTTTAACTGTGACCACCACCTCTGCTATAATTCCGGATCTGATCCCTGGAAATTATTACACATTCCCGGTGTCTACTCTTGTTGGAGGAGATGTAAAAGGGGATAGTTCTATCGTAACTAATTATACAAGTAAGTGTCTATGGAAAGTGTAAAAGTCGGTTACTTAAATATATTTCATATTCTATCATGGGATAAATCTATGATGTTTAGGTTTGACTATATTTTATGTTAAATAAAATAGCACAACTTTATTGGAGCCAGCTGTTTCATTCAAATATAATGTACATGGAGCTGTGTGATTTAACATTATATATCAGCTTTGTATATTTTTTAGCTTGAAATATTTCTTTATTATTCCACATATTCTATCGTTAGTTAAATCAATGATATACTAAAGTTTCTAAGCAGATTCCATGTTAATTAAATTATAGCTTTTGAAAAATACAGTTTTTTTTAATAATAGTTTTATTAATTTACAAGATTAAGGAAACATAAACAGGTACAAATGAAAAAGGAAGGGGGATTTCCAGATACATTGTACAATGAACAATAAAGGGTCCGGGAGCCCCAACAAAGCAGAAGAAAATAAATATGACAGGTTAAAAATATGATACAAATGCTCTATATAAACTTCTTAGGAAGTTGAAGTCGGATAGTCCAGAACACCAAAGGCTGTAGGAGTGCTGAATATAGTAGAATGACCATTTTTTTCATTATATTATCCCCATTGGAACCATTTCCTGTGGATAGATGAAGCTTTGGAGGAATAGATACATTCCACCATCTCAAATAAATAATGCTTGTTGATTTTATTTAGAATTAATAAAATATTAGGCATCAATATGGATTTCCACATCTGGGCAATAGATGCTTTAGTAGCTATTAAAAGTGTCCCATAAGGCAACGGTCACCTCATGACATCTGTTGCGGATAGATATGAAACAACACAGTTAGTGGTTCTGCAAGAACATCAAAAACCAAAACAGCACTTCTCAAAATAAATACTTCTGTCCAGATTGGCCTCAACAAAGAGCACGACCAGAAGATTTGGTAAATATAACAAACAAAGCCACAATTCCTCCAGCAAAACTGGGCTACAGAACGCCAAATCTTATGTTGTCGCTCTGGAGTGAATTAGGCCTTATGGGTCAATTTGTAAAACATTTAGGTGTGATTGATGCATTTAAATTTTTTAAAGCAGATTGTAAAAATTATATCCCAATCTTCTTCAGACAGGGTTCGAGAGAAATCTTTTGCCCATTTAACTTGGCATGAAAGCTTCCCATGAACCCTATCCAAAGCTGATATTGATGCCACCATGAAATAATCCCCTTATGTTGTAGAGAGTGAAAACAAGACACCAACATAAGGGGAAAAGACAATTTTTTGATTGGTAGGGGTAAATAGCACTGCAGCAAATGTCACAGTTGTAAATATGTATGAAAGTCTCAAGACAGGGTATTAAAATGACTTTGTAGAGAAAGAAGCTAAGCCATCCTCCCAAAATACATCTTTCAAAAAAGACACACCTGGTACAGCCCAGGAATCCAGTTGTAATGTAGGAATAAGGGAAGCTATAGCTGTTAGGGATAGTTTCAGAGATGGGAGGGAAATCTCCTTACTATAGTACACAACCGACACCAAGCTTGAACTCTAGTGGGCACTGCGTTACAAGAGCCATGGCCTGGGGAATTCACAGAAGAGGGGAGCCATAGTAAATTAGTCAAACTAAAAGGCAACAGAAGAAGAGCATTTTCAATAAATACTCATGGCTTTACTGAGTCCAAATGAAACCAATCTTTGATCTGGCTCAATATACAAGCAGAATGATATGTCTCAATGTCTGGAAAGGTATTTCTAGCTATTCTAGGTCTAGATCATCTCCAGATTTATCTAATAAGAATTTTATTGAGTTTATTGCAAAGGGATCTGGGGAGAGGCTTAGGGATAGTGCAATAAAGATACATCAGCCTAGGAAGGAGCATCATTTTAGAGGCAGCTATATGCCCCAACCAGGACACTTCCTGTAACATCCACTATTTAGTGAGCCACTCAAAAGCTTTCAGTAAGGTCCGAAATTGCAATCAATTATATCACATGCTCTAGCCAAATTTATTCCTAAATGCTTAAGAAATTTAGACTGCCAGGCATATCCATAATTCTCTTTTAAACTCCTTAAAATTTCATCGGAAACATTAAAAGGGAGAGCACTGGTCTTTGAAGTATTCAAGACAGATTTTATTTGAAGTTTTTTTAAACTAATCAGATTTTAGTCATGTATGTTTTTGTAGCCTGTTATATTTCTGTATGATACTTGTTTTAGATTTCTGTCTTTTTTATGACTTCAATATCAGTCTAAAATATAGCAGCCCAAAATAAAACTAGAGTTCATAAATGGCCATTAGATATATCAAAAAGATGAGGACTGTAAATATGTGTCAATAACTTGTATTGCTTTGAATAACCTACAGAATCTAGTATTACAATCAAAATGGGTTTAGGCTGCACCTATTCTCAAAATAATCCTATAAGGTATACTAATACATTCACATGGCTGATTGCATATGCTTGAGATGACTGCCATACAGAAGTGTAGATGTTTATTTATTTTACTGCTTCATAACAAGCTGTACATTTAACAATGTGATTTATTCTTGGATCAGCAGATTAGTGAATTAAATGATGTACTGTAGAAAACCTTAAAGCCACTAAGCTTTTAAATATATAAAAATGTCCTTATCACCCATAATAAGAGGTGCACATTAATTCTAATGTTAAAATATACATCCTATTGTTCTTTAACACACTGCTCCTATGTTTCCAAATAGTACCTGAAAAAGTGAAGGATGTAACAGCAGAGAATAGCACTACCACTTCTGTATCTCTGAGCTGGCAGCCTCCTGTTGGAAATGCAAGTTCCTATATCATAGAAGTCTTGGAAAATGTAACATTCAGTTTAGCTGTGACCACCACCTCTGCTATAATTCTGGATCTGATTCCTGGGAATTATTACACATTCCTGGTGTCTACTCTTGTTGGAGGATACATAAAAGGGGACAGTACTCTAGTAACTAATTATACAAGTAAGTGTCTATGGAAAGTGTAAAGTTATCTAATTAAATATAATTCATATTCTATCATGGGATACATCTATGATGTTTAGGTTTGACTATATTTTATGTTAAATAAAGTAGCACAACTTTATATAAGCCATCTGTTACATTCAAATATAATGTACTTGGATATGTGTGTGATGAAATTTAACATTACATTTTAGGTTTGGTATTTTGTTTATCCAGGTCTATTTCTTTATTATACCTCATATTGTCATGAGTAAAATCAATGATATACTGAAGTTTCTACGTAAACTCCATGTTAATTAGTTTATAACTTAAGCAAATAGATACATTGTTCTTGAACCTTTCATTAAATTAATTAGCTATTTAGCCATGTACTGTATTTCTTGTAGCCTGTAATATGACTTCAGGATACTTGTTTTAGATTTCTGTTTTTTGATTATGACTGTGATACCAGTTTACATTTAGTAGCTCAGTAGTTGAGAAATGGCTACTAGATGATTTCAAATGTCTTGGACTGTAAATATGTGTCAATAACTTTTACTACTTTGAAGAACCTATAGTATTTTACTATAATAATAAGTATAGGCTAAGCCTGTCCTCCAATTGTTATATTAAAGTTTACTTATTCATTCACATTTTACAAATTTTATATGCTGGGGAACACTGACACAGCAGTGAAGATATCATTTTTTATTGACTGTTTCATGACATGTTTTAAACTTAACCATGTGATTTATTCTTGTATCAGCAGATTAGTGAATTATATTTTCTGCTGTAGAAAATCTTAAAACCACTAAGGTTTTAAATATGTAAAAATGTTCATGCTAGCCATTATAAGAAACATACATTAATTCTATACTTAAAATATATATCCTTTTGTCCTTTAACACACTGCTCCTATGTTTTCAAACAGTACCTGAAAGAGTAAAGGACCTAACAGCAGAGGCTAGCACTACCACTTCTGTGTCTCTGAGTTGGCAGTCTCCTGATGGAAATGCAAGTTCCTATATCATAGAAATTGTTGAAAATGTAACATTCAGTTTAACTGTGACCACCACCTCTGCTATAATTCCGGATCTGATCCCTGGAAATTATTACACATTCCTGGTGTCTGCTCTTGTTGGAGGAGATGTAAAAGGGGATAGTTCTCTGGTAACTAATTATACAAGTAAGTGTCTATGGAAAGTGTTAATTCGGTTACTTAAATATATTTCATATTCTATCATGGGATAAATCTATGATTTTTAAGTTTGACTATATTTTATGTTAAATAAAATAGCACAACTTTATTGGATCCAGCTGTTTCATTCAAATATAATGTAGTTGGATATGTGTGTTATAAAATTCAGCACTAGATTTAAGTTTGGTATTTTGTTTTAGCCAGGTCTATTTCTTTATTATACCTCATTTTGTAATGAGTTAAATCAATGATATACTGAGGTTTTGTTATGCACACCAGTGCTAACAGGAGTATACCGGTGTATGAACAGAGAGGGAAGCGAAGCAAACGAACTCACAGACAGTATAACATAACATACACAGGAGGTGATGGAATAACTAATAAACACAAAGTAAACGGAGAAGCCCAAAGGCTCAGGAATTGGGTGTCTCCCTAGTGTCAGGAATGCTCAGATGGAATAGAGCGGACAATGAAGCGATGTGTAGTGATTTAACATGTGGAGCACCTGAAATGATGTTGCTAAGAGCAACAGAAAAAACCCCAAAGGGTTACCAACGGATGTGGGAATAAACTACTTGGTCAGAGATAGAAATATAGACACAAGGAGAGTATCCACAATCCTAACCCCCACTTGCAGGGCACAGGTTCAGCTTACTGCCACTAAACTGACACCTGGACGCCCTGCACAGTGAGGGAGGATTAAGCAAGCAGGTCTGAGAGTACAGCCGCAAACCTGCTGGGTTCACAGAATAGCAAAAGAACCCCAGCAGGTCAAACAACTGACTCCAGTCTTACTGCTAGGTCCGGATTGGCAGAATGAAGTACCGAATCCCAAGGCCTATTCGCAGTAAGCAACAAGTAAATACAAAGTCACACAGTACTAGCTAACTCTCTGGAACTGACTAACAAACAAAGATTCAGCAGCATTTGCCTAGCCTGAGAGGATGGTTTATATAGCAGGTGCTGTCCACGCCCCACTCAGACCTCACAGACTGTGAGCACAAAACCATCGCCGGATTCCCTGCCGTGCACAGAGCCTGTAACCACTACACAGTAAAAACCCGGACCGGAGTATCAGCTGTGCTCAGGTTACTTCGCTAACACTTGCCTCCCGGTTGCCATGGCGACGTGGCAGCATAGAGCAGGAGATCCTAACAGGTTTCTATGTAGACTTCATGTTAATTAGTTTATGTTCTTCAACAATTTTATAAATTACTTATCTGTTTAGCCGTGTATTTGTGTAGCATGTAATATGTCTTTATGATACTTGTTATAAATTTCTGTTTTTGATTATGACTGCGATAACAGTTTACATTTAGTAGCCCTGTAGTTCAGAAATGGCTACTAGATTATTTAAAATGGCTTGGACTGTAAAAATGTGTCAATAACCTTTATTGCTTTGAAGAACCTATAGTATATTACAATAATAATAAGTTTACGCTGGACTTTTCCACAATTATTATGTAAGAGTTTACTTGTTCATTTATACTTTACTGATTTTATATGCTGGGAAACACTGGCACAGCAGTGAAGATATTGTTCTTAATTGACTTTTTCATAATATGCTGTAAAATTAACAATGTGATTTATTCTTGGACCAGCAGATTAGTGAATTATATTTTCCACTGTAGAAAATCATATAACCACTAAGGTTTTAAATATATAATAATTTCCAGGCTAGCCATAATAAGATGCATACATTAATTCTATGCTTAAAATATACATCCTTTTGTCCTTTAACACACTGCTCCTATGTTTTCAAACAGTACCTGAAAGTGTGAAGGACCTAACAGCAGAGACTAGCACTACCACTTCTGTATCTCTGAGCTGGCAGTCTCCTGATGGAAATGCAAGTTCCTATATCATAGAAATCTTAGAAAATGTAACATTCAGTTTAACTGTGACCACCACCTCTGCTATAATTCCGGATCTGATCCCTGGAAATTATTACACATTCCTGGTGTCTACTCTTGTTGGAGGAGATGTAAAAGGGGATAGTTCTATCGTAACTAATTATACAAGTAAGTGTCTATGGAAAGTGTAAAAGTCGGTTACTTAAATATATTTCATATTCTATCATGGAATAAATCTATGATGTTTAGGTTTGACTATATTTTATGTTAAATAAAATAGCACAACTTTATTGGAGCCAGCTGTTTCATTCAAATATAATGTACATGGAGCTGTGTGATTTAACATTATATATCAGCTTTGTATATTTTTTAGCTTGAAATATTTCTTTATTATTCCACATATTCTATCGTTAGTTAAATCAATGATATACTAAAGTTTCTAAGCAGATTCCATGTTAATAGTTAAATCAATTATATACTAAACTTTCTAAGCAGATTCCATGTTAATTAAATTATAGCTTTTGAAAAATACAGTTTTTTTTTAAATAATAGTTTTATTAATTTACAAGATTAAGGAAACATAAACAGGTACAAATGAAAAAGGAAGGGGGATTTACAGATACATTGTACAATGAACAATAAAGGGGCCGGGAGCCCTAACAAAGCAGAAGAAAATAAATATGACAGGTTAAAAATATGATACACATGCTCTATATAAACTTCTTAGGAAGTTGAAGTCGGATAGTCCAGAACACCAAAGGCTGTAGGAGTGCTGAATATAGTAGAATGACCATTTTTTTCATTATATTATCCCCATTGGAACCATTTCCTGTGGATAGATGAAGCTTTGGAGGAATAGATACATTCCACCATCTCAAATAAATAATGCTTGTGGATTTTATTTAGAATTAATAAAATATTAGGCATCAATATGGATTTCCACATCTGGGCAATAGATGCTTTAGTAGCTATTAAAAGTGTCCCATAAGGCAACGGTCACCTCATGACATTTGTTGCGGATAGATATGAAACAACACAGTTAGTGGTTCTGCAAGAACATCAAAAACCAAAACAGCACTTCTCAAAATAAATACTTCTGTCCAGATTGGCCTCAACAAAGAGCACGACCAGAAGATTTGGTAAATATAACAAACAAAGCCACAATTCCTCCAGCAAAACTGGGCTACAGAACGCCAAATCTTATGTTGTCGCTCTGGAGTGAATTAGGCCTTATGGGTCAATTTGTAAAACATTTAGGTGTGATTGATGCATTTAGAAATTTTAAAGCAGATTGTAAAAATTATATCCCAATCTTCTTCAGATAGGGTTCGAGAGAAATCTTTTGCCCATTTAACTTGGCATGAAAGCTTCCCATGAACCCTATCCAAAAGCTGATATTGATGCCACCATGAAATAATCCCCTTATGTTGTAGAGAGTGAAAACAAGACAACAACATAAGGGGAAAAGACAATTTTTTGATTGGTAGGGGTAAATAGCACTGCAGCCAACGTCGCAGTTGTAAATATGTATGAAAGTCTCAAGACAGGGTATTAAAATGACTTTGTAGAGAAAGAAGCTAAGCCATCCTCCCAAAATACATCTTTCAAAAAAGACACACCTGGTACAGCCCAGGAATCCAGTTGTAATGTAGGAATAAGGGAAGCTATAGCTGTTAGGGATAGTTTCAGAGATGGGAGGGAAATCTCCTTACTATAGTACACAACCGACACCAAGCTTGAACTCTAGTGGGCACTGCGTTACAAGAGCCATGGCCTGGGGGATTCACAGAAGAGGGGAGCCATAGTAAATTAGTCAAACTAAAAGGCAACAGAAGAAGAGCATTCTCAATAAATACTCATGGCTTTAGTGAGTCCAAATGAAACCAATCTTTGATCTGGCTCAATATACAAGCAGAATGATATGTCTCAATGTCTGGAAAGGTATTTCTAGCTATTCTAGGTCTAGATCATCTCCAGATTTATCTAATAAGAATTTTATTGAGTTTATTGCAAAGGGATCTGGGGAGAGGCTTAGGGATAGTGCAATAAAGATACATCAGCCTAGGAAGGAGCATCATTTTAGAGGCAGCTATATGCCCCAACCAGGACACTTCCTGTAACATCCACTATTTAGTGAGCCACTCAAAAGCTTTCAGTAAGGTCCGAAATTGCAATCAATTATATCACATGCTCTAGCCAAATTTATTCCTAAATGCTTAAGAAATTTAGACTGCCAGGCATATCCATAATTCTCTTTTAAACTCCTTAAAATTTCATCGGAAACATTAAAAGGGAGAGCACTGGTCTTTGAAGTATTCAAGACAGATTTTATTTGAAGTTTTTTTAAACTAATCAGATTTTAGTCATGTATGTTTTTGTAGCCTGTTATATTTCTGTATGATACTTGTTTTAGATTTCTGTCTTTTTTATGACTTCAATATCAGTCTAAAATATAGCAGCCCAAAATAAAACTAGAGTTCATAAATGGCCATTAGATATATCAAAAAGATGAGTACTGTAAATATGTGTCAATAACTTGTATTGCTTTGAATAACCTACAGAATCTAGTATTACAATCAAAATGGGTTTAGGCTGCACCTATTCTCAAAATAATCCTATAAGGTATACTAATACATTCACATGGCTGATTGCATATGCTTGAGATGACTGCCATACAGCAGTGTAGATGTTTATTTATTTTACTGCTTCATAACAAGCTGTACATTTAACAATGTGATTTATTCTTGGATCAGCAGATTAGTGAATTAAATGATGTACTGTAGAAAACCTTAAAGCCACTAAGCTTTTAAATATATAAAAATGTCCTTATCACCCATAATAAGAGGTGCACATTAATTCTAATGTTAAAATATACATCCTATTGTTCTTTAACACACTGCTCCTATGTTTCCAAATAGTACCTGAAAGAGTGAAGGACCTAACAGCAGAGACTAGCACTACCACTTCTGTATCTCTGAGCTGGCAGTCTCCTGATGGAAATGCAAGTTCCTATATCATAGAAATCTTAGAAAATGTAACATTCAGTTTAACTGTGACCACCACCTCTGCTATAATTCCGGATCTGATCCCTGGAAATTATTACACATTCCTGGTGTCTACTCTTGTTGGAGGAGATGTAAAAGGGGATAGTTCTATCATAACTAATTATACAAGTAAGTGTCTATGGAAAGTGTAAAAGTCGGTTACTTAAATATATTTCATATTCTATCATGGGATAAATCTATGATGTTTAGGTTTGACTATATTTTATGTTAAATAAAATAGCACAACTTTATTGGAGCCAGCTGTTTCATTCAAATATAATGTACATGGAGCTGTGTGATTTAACATTATATATCAGCTTTGTATATTTTTTAGCTTGAAATATTTCTTTATTATTCCACATATTCTATCGTTAGTTAAATCAATGATATACTAAAGTTTCTAAGCAGATTCCATGTTAATTAAATTATAGCTTTTGAAAAATACAGTTTTTTTTAATAATAGTTTTATTAATTTACAAGATTAAGGAAACATAAACAGGTACAAATGAAAAAGGAAGGGGGATTTCCAGATACATTGTACAATGAACAATAAAGGGTCCGGGAGCCCCAACAAAGCAGAAGAAAATAAATATGACAGGTTAAAAATATGATACAAATGCTCTATATAAACTTCTTAGGAAGTTGAAGTCGGATAGTCCAGAACACCAAAGGCTGTAGGAGTGCTGAATATAGTAGAATGACCATTTTTTTCATTATATTATCCCCATTGGAACCATTTCCTGTGGATAGATGAAGCTTTGGAGGAATAGATACATTCCACCATCTCAAATAAATAATGCTTGTTGATTTTATTTAGAATTAATAAAATATTAGGCATCAATATGGATTTCCACATCTGGGCAATAGATGCTTTAGTAGCTATTAAAAGTGTCCCATAAGGCAACGGTCACCTCATGACATCTGTTGCGGATAGATATGAAACAACACAGTTAGTGGTTCTGCAAGAACATCAAAAACCAAAACAGCACTTCTCAAAATAAATACTTCTGTCCAGATTGGCCTCAACAAAGAGCACGACCAGAAGATTTGGTAAATATAACAAACAAAGCCACAATTCCTCCAGCAAAACTGGGCTACAGAACGCCAAATCTTATGTTGTCGCTCTGGAGTGAATTAGGCCTTATGGGTCAATTTGTAAAACATTTAGGTGTGATTGATGCATTTAAAATTTTTAAAGCAGATTGTAAAAATTATATCCCAATCTTCTTCAGACAGGGTTCGAGAGAAATCTTTTGCCCATTTAACTTGGCATGAAAGCTTCCCATGAACCCTATCCAAAGCTGATATTGATGCCACCATGAAATAATCCCCTTATGTTGTAGAGAGTGAAAACAAGACACCAACATAAGGGGAAAAGACAATTTTTTGATTGGTAGGGGTAAATAGCACTGCAGCCAATGTCACAGTTGTAAATATGTATGAAAGTCTCAAGACAGGGTATTAAAATGACTTTGTAGAGAAAGAAGCTAAGCCATCCTCCCAAAATACATCTTTCAAAAAAGACACACCTGGTACAGCCCAGGAATCCAGTTGTAATGTAGGAATAAGGGAAGCTATAGCTGTTAGGGATAGTTTCAGAGATGGGAGGGAAATCTCCTTACTATAGTACACAACCGACACCAAGCTTGAACTCTAGTGGGCACTGCGTTACAAGAGCCATGGCCTGGGGAATTCACAGAAGAGGGGAGCCATAGTAAATTAGTCAAACTAAAAGGCAACAGAAGAAGAGCATTTTCAATAAATACTCATGGCTTTACTGAGTCCAAATGAAACCAATCTTTGATCTGGCTCAATATACAAGCAGAATGATATGTCTCAATGTCTGGAAAGGTATTTCTAGCTATTCTAGGTCTAGATCATCTCCAGATTTATCTAATAAGAATTTTATTGAGTTTATTGCAAAGGGATCTGGGGAGAGGCTTAGGGATAGTGCAATAAAGATACATCAGCCTAGGAAGGAGCATCATTTTAGAGGCAGCTATATGCCCCAACCAGGACACTTCCTGTAACATCCACTATTTAGTGAGCCACTCAAAAGCTTTCAGTAAGGTCCGAAATTGCAATCAATTATATCACATGCTCTAGCCAAATTTATTCCTAAATGCTTAAGAAATTTAGACTGCCAGGCATATCCATAATTCTCTTTTAAACTCCTTAAAATTTCATCGGAAACATTAAAAGGGAGAGCACTGGTCTTTGAAGTATTCAAGACAGATTTTATTTGAAGTTTTTTTAAACTAATCAGATTTTAGTCATGTATGTTTTTGTAGCCTGTTATATTTCTGTATGATACTTGTTTTAGATTTCTGTCTTTTTTATGACTTCAATATCAGTCTAAAATATAGCAGCCCAAAATAAAACTAGAGTTCATAAATGGCCATTAGATATATCAAAAAGATGAGGACTGTAAATATGTGTCAATAACTTGTATTGCTTTGAATAACCTACAGAATCTAGTATTACAATCAAAATGGGTTTAGGCTGCACCTATTCTCAAAATAATCCTATAAGGTATACTAATACATTCACATGGCTGATTGCATATGCTTGAGATGACTGCCATACAGCAGTGTAGATGTTTATTTATTTTACTGCTTCATAACAAGCCGTACATTTAACAATGTGATTTATTCTTGGATCAGCAGATTAGTGAATTAAATGATGTACTGTAGAAAACCTTAAAGCCACTAAGCTTTTAAATATATAAAAATGTCCTTATCACCCATAATAAGAGGTGCACATTAATTCTAATGTTAAAATATACATCCTATTGTTCTTTAACACACTGCTCCTATGTTTCCAAATAGTACCTGAAAAAGTGAAGGATCTAACAGCAGAGAATAGCACTACCACTTCTGTATCTCTGAGCTGGCAGCCTCCTGTTGGAAATGCAAGTTCCTATATCATAGAAGTCTTGGAAAATGTAACATTCAGTTTAGCTGTGACCACCACCTCTGCTATAATTCTGGATCTGATTCCTGGGAATTATTACACATTCCTGGTGTCTACTCTTGTTGGAGGATACATAAAAGGGGACAGTACTCTAGTAACTAATTATACAAGTAAGTGTCTATGGAAAGTGTAAAGTTATCTAATTAAATATAATTCATATTCTATCATGGGATACATCTATGATGTTTAGGTTTGACTATATTTTATGTTAAATAAAGTAGCACAACTTTATATAAGCCATCTGTTACATTCAAATATAATGTACTTGGATATGTGTGTGATGAAATTTAACATTACATTTTAGGTTTGGTATTTTGTTTATCCAGGTCTATTTCTTTATTATACCTCATATTGTCATGAGTAAAATCAATGATATACTGAAGTTTCTACGTAAACTCCATGTTAATTAGTTTATAACTTAAGCAAATAGATACATTGTTCTTGAACCTTTCATTAAATTAATTAGCTATTTAGCCATGTACTGTATTTCTTGTAGCCTGTAATATGACTTCAGGATACTTGTTTTAGATTTCTGTTTTTTTGATTATGACTGTGATACCAGTTTACATTTAGTAGCTTAGTAGTTGAGAAATGGCTACTAGATGATTTCAAATGTCTTGGACTGTAAATATGTGTCAATAACTTTTACTACTTTGAAGAACCTATAGTATTTTACTATAATAATAAGTATAGGCTAAGCCTGTCCTCCAATTGTTATATTAAAGTTTACTTATTCATTCACATTTTACAAATTTTATATGCTGGGGAACACTGACACAGCAGTGAAGATATCATTTTTTATTGACTGTTTCATGACATGTTTTAAACTTAACCATGTGATTTATTCTTGTATCAGCAGATTAGTGAATTATATTTTCTGCTGTAGAAAATCTTAAAACCACTAAGGTTTTAAATATGTAAAAATGTTCATGCTAGCCATTATAAGAAACATACATTAATTCTATACTTAAAATATATATCCTTTTGTCCTTTAACACACTGCTCCTATGTTTTCAAACAGTACCTGAAAGAGTAAAGGACCTAACAGCAGAGGCTAGCACTACCACTTCTGTGTCTCTGAGTTGGCAGTCTCCTGATGGAAATGCAAGTTCCTATATCATAGAAATTGTTGAAAATGTAACATTCAGTTTAACTGTGACCACCACCTCTGCTATAATTCCGGATCTGATTCCTGGAAATTATTACACATTCCTGGTGTCTGCTCTTGTTGGAGGAGATGTAAAAGGGGATAGTTCTCTGGTAACTAATTATACAAGTAAGTGTCTATGGAAAGTGTTAATTCGGTTACTTAAATATATTTCATATTCTATCATGGGATAAATCTATGATTTTTAAGTTTGACTATATTTTATGTTAAATAAAATAGCACAACTTTATTGGATCCAGCTGTTTCATTCAAATATAATGTAGTTGGATATGTGTGTTATAAAATTCAGCACTAGATTTAAGTTTGGTATTTTGTTTTAGCCAGGTCTATTTCTTTATTATACCTCATTTTGTAATGAGTTAAATCAATGATATACTGAGGTTTTGTTACGCACACCAGTGCTAACAGGAGTATACCGGTGTATGAACAGAGAGGGAAGCGAAGCAAACGAACTCACAGACAGTATAACATAACATACACAGGAGGTGATGGAATAACTAATAAACACAAAGTAAACGGAGAAGCCCAAAGGCTCAGGAATTGGGTGTCTCCCTAGTGTCAGGAATGCTCAGATGGAATAGAGCGGACAATGAAGCGATGTGTAGTGATTTAACATGTGGAGCACCTGAAATGATGTTGCTAAGAGCAACAGAAAAAACCCCAAAGGGTTACCAACGGGTGTGGGAATAAACTACTTGGTCAGAGATAGAAATATAGACACAAGGAGAGTATCCACAATCCTAACCCCCACTTGCAGGGCACAGGTTCAGCTTACTGCCACTAAACTGACACCTGGACGCCCTGCACAGTGAGGGAGGATTAAGCAAGCAGGTCTGAGAGTACAGCCGCAAACCTGCTGGGTTCACAGAATAGCAAAAGAACCCCAGCAGGTCAAACAACTGACTCCAGTCTTACTGCTAGGTCCGGATTGGCAGAATGAAGTACCGAATCCCAAGGCCTATTCGCAGTAAGCAACAAGTAAATACAAAGTCACACAGTACTAGCTAACTCTCTGGAACTGACTAACAAACAAAGATTCAGCAGCATTTGCCTAGCCTGAGAGGATGGTTTATATAGCAGGTGCTGTCCACGCCCCACTCAGACCTCACAGACTGTGAGCACAAAACCATCGCCGGATTCCCTGCCGTGCACAGAGCCTGTAACCACTACACAGTAAAAACCCGGACCGGAGTATCAGCTGTGCTCAGGTTACTTCGCTAACACTTGCCTCCCGGTTGCCATGGCGACGTGGCAGCATAGAGCAGGAGATCCTAACAGGTTTCTATGTAGACTTCATGTTAATTAGTTTATGTTCTTCAACAATTTTATAAATTACTTATCTGTTTAGCCGTGTATTTGTGTAGCATGTAATATGTCTTTATGATACTTGTTATAAATTTATGTTTTTTGATTATGACTGCGATACCAGTTTACATTTAGTAGCCCTGTAGTTCAGAAATGGCTACTAGATAATTTAAAATGGCTTGGACTGTAAAAATGTGTCAATAACCTTTATTGCTTTGAAGAACCTATAGTATATTACAATAATAATAAGTTTAGGCTGGACTTTTCCACAATTATTATGTAAGAGTTTACTTGTTCATTTATACTTTACTGATTTTATATGCTGGGAAACACTGGCACAGCAGTGAAGATATTGTTCTTAATTGACTTTTTCATAATATGCTGTAAAATTAACAATGTGATTTATTCTTGGACCAGCAGATTAGTGAATTATATTTTCCACTGTAGAAAATCATATAACCACTAAGGTTTTAAATATATAATAATTTCCAGGCTAGCCATAATAAGATGCATACATTAATTCTATGCTTAAAATATACATCCTTTTGTCCTTTAACACACTGCTCCTATGTTTTCAAACAGTACCTGAAAGAGTGAAGGACCTAACAGCAGAGACTAGCACTACCACTTCTGTATCTCTGAGCTGGCAGTCTCCTGATGGAAATGCAAGTTCCTATATCATAGAAATCTTAGAAAATGTAACATTCAGTTTAACTGTGACCACCACCTCTGCTATAATTCCGGATCTGATCCCTGGAAATTATTACACATTCCTGGTGTCTACTCTTGTTGGAGGAGATGTAAAAGGGGATAGTTCTATCGTAACTAATTATACAAGTAAGTGTCTATGGAAAGTGTAAAAGTCGGTTACTTAAATATATTTCATATTCTATCATGGAATAAATCTATGATGTTTAGGTTTGACTATATTTTATGTTAAATAAAATAGCACAACTTTATTGGAGCCAGCTGTTTCATTCAAATATAATGTACATGGAGCTGTGTGATTTAACATTATATATCAGCTTTGTATATTTTTTAGCTTGAAATATTTCTTTATTATTCCACATATTCTATCGTTAGTTAAATCAATGATATACTAAAGTTTCTAAGCAGATTCCATGTTAATAGTTAAATCAATTATATACTAAACTTTCTAAGCAGATTCCATGTTAATTAAATTATAGCTTTTGAAAAATACAGTTTTTTTTAAATAATAGTTTGATTAATTTACAAGATTAAGGAAACATAAACAGGTACAAATGAAAAAGGAAGGGGGATTTCCAGATACATTGTACAATGAACAATAAAGGGGCCGGGAGCCCTAACAAAGCAGAAGAAAATAAATATGACAGGTTAAAAATATGATACACATGCTCTATATAAACTTCTTAGGAAGTTGAAGTCGGATAGTCCAGAACACCAAAGGCTGTAGGAGTGCTGAATATAGTAGAATGACCATTTTTTTCATTATATTATCTACATTGGAACCATTTCCTGTGGATAGATGAAGCTTTGGAGGAATAGATACATTCCACCATCTCAAATAAATAATGCTTGTGGATTTTATTTAGAATTAATAAAATATTAGGCATCAATATGGATTTCCACATCTGGGCAATAGATGCTTTAGTAGCTATTAAAAGTGTCCCATAAGGCAACGGTCACCTCATGACATTTGTTGCGGATAGATATGAAACAACACAGTTAGTGGTTCTGCAAGAACATCAAAAACCAAAACAGCACTTCTCAAAATAAATACTTCTGTCCAGATTGGCCTCAACAAAGAGCACGACCAGAAGATTTGGTAAATATAACAAACAAAGCCACAATTCCTCCATCAAAACTGGGCTACAGAACGCCAAATCTTATGTTGTCGCTCTGGAGTGAATTAGGCCTTATGGGTCAATTTGTAAAACATTTAGGTGTGATTGATGCATTTAGAAATTTTAAAGCAGGTTGTAAAAATTATATCCCAATCTTCTTCAGATAGGGTTCGAGAGAAATCTTTTGCCCATTTAACTTGGCATGAAAGCTTCCCATGAACCCTATCCAAAAGCTGATATTGATGCCACCATGAAATAATCCCCTTATGTTGTAGAGAGTGAAAACAAGACACCAACATAAGGGGAAAAGACAATTTTTTGATTGGTAGGGGTAAATAGCACTGCAGCCAACGTCGCAGTTGTAAATATGTATGAAAGTCTCAAGACAGGGTATTAAAATGACTTTGTAGAGAAAGAAGCTAAGCCATCCTCCCAAAATACATCTTTCAAAAAAGACACACCTGGTACAGCCCAGGAATCCAGTTGTAATGTAGGAATAAGGGAAGCTATAGCTGTTAGGGATAGTTTCAGAGATGGGAGGGAAATCTCCTTACTATAGTACACAACCGACACCAAGCTTGAACTCTAGTGGGCACTGCGTTACAAGAGCCATGGCCTGGGGAATTCACAGAAGAGGGGAGCCATAGTAAATTAGTCAAACTAAAAGGCAACAGAAGAAGAGCATTTTCAATAAATACTCATGGCTTTACTGAGTCCAAATGAAACCAATCTTTGATCTGGCTCAATATACAAGCAGAATGATATGTCTCAATGTCTGGAAAGGTATTTCTAGCTATTCTAGGTCTACATCCTTTCCAGATTTATCTAATAAGAATTTTATTGAGTTTATTGCAAAGGGATCTGGGGAGAGGCTTAGGGATAGTGCAATAAAGATACATCAGCCTAGGAAGGAGCATCATTTTAGAGGCAGCTATATGCCCCAACCAGGACACTTCCTGTAACATCCACTATTTAGTGAGCCACTCAAAAGCTTTCAGTAAAGGTCCGAAATTGCAATCAATTATATCACATGCTCTAGCCAAATTTATTCCTAAATGCTTAAGAAATTTAGACTGCCAGGCATATCCATAATTCTCTTTTAAACTCCTTAAAATTTCATCGGAAACATTAAAAGGGAGAGCTCTGGTCTTTGAAGTATTCAAGACAGATTTTATTTGAAGTTTTTTTAAACTAATCAGATTTTAGTCATGTATGTTTTTGTAGCCTGTTATATTTCTGTATGATACTTGTTTTAGATTTCTGTCTTTTTTATGACTTCAATATCAGTCTAAAATATAGCAGCCCAAAATAAAACTAGAGTTCATAAATGGCCATTAGATATATCAAAAAGATGAGGACTGTAAATATGTGTCAATAACTTTTATTGCTTTGAATAACCTACAGAATCTAGTATTACAATCAAAATGGGTTTAGGCTGCACCTATTCTCAAAATAATCCTATAAGGTATACTAATACATTCACATGGCTGATTGCATATGCTTGAGATGACTGGCATACAGCAGTGAAGATGTTTATTTATTTTACTGCTTCATAACAAGCTGTACATTTAACAATGTGATTTATTCTTGGATCAGCAGATTAGTGAATTAAATGATGTACTGTAGAAAACCTTAAAGCCACTAAGCTTTTAAATATATAAAAATGTCCTTATCACCCATAATAAGAGGTGCACATTAATTCTAATGTTAAAATATACATCCTATTGTTCTTTAACACACTGCTCCTATGTTTCCAAATAGTACCTGAAAAAGTGAAGGACCTAACAGCAGAGAATAGCACTACCACTTCTGTATCTCTGAGCTGGCAGCCTCCTGTTGGAAATGCAAGTTCCTATATCATAGAAGTCTTGGAAAATGTAACATTCAGTTTAACTGTGACCACCACCTCTGCTATAATTCTGGATCTGATTCCTGGGAATTATTACACATTCCTGGTGTCTACTCTTGTTGGAGGAGACATAAAAGGGGACAGTACTCTAGTAACTAATTATACAAGTAAGTGTCTATGGAAAGTGTAAAGTTAGCTAATTAAATATAATTCATATTCTATCATGGGATACATCTATGATGTTTAGGTTTGACTATATTTTATGTTAAATAAAGTAGCACAACTTTATATAAGCCATCTGTTACATTCAAATATAATGTACTTGGATATGTGTGTGATGAAATTTAACATTAAATTTTAGGTTTGGTATTTTGTTTATCCAGGTCTATTTCTTTATTATACCTCATATTGTCATGAGTAAAATCAATGATATACTGAAGTTTCTACGTAAACTCCATATTAATTAGTTTATAACTTAAGCAAATAGATACATTGTTCTTGAACCTTTCATTAAATTAATTAGCTATTTAGCCATGTACTGTATTTCTTGTAGCCTGTAATATGACTTCAGGATACTTGTTTTAGATTTCTGTTTTTTTGATTATGACTGTGATACCAGTTTACATTTAGTAGCTCAGTAGTTGAGAAATGGCTACTAGATGATTTTAAATGTCTTGGACTGTAAATATGTGTCAATAACTTTTACTACTTTGAAGAACCTATAGTATATTACTATAATAATAAGTTTAGGCTAAGCCTGTCCTCCAATTCTTATATTAAAGTTTACTTATTCATTCACATTTTACAAATTTTATATGCTGGGGAACACTGACACAGCAGTGAAGATATCATTTTTTATTGACTGTTTCATGACATGTTTTAAACTTAACCATGTGATTTATTCTTGTATCAGCAGATTAGTGAATTAGATTTTCTGCTGTAGAAAATCTTAAAACCACTAAGGTTTTAAATATGTAAAAATGTTCATGCTAGCCATAATAAGAAGCATACATTAATTCTATGCTTAAAATATATATCCTTTTGTCCTTTAACACACTGCTCCTATGTTTTCAAACAGTACCTGAAAGAGTAAAGGACCTAACAGCAGAGGCTAGCACTACCACTTCTGTGTCTCTGAGTTGGCAGTCTCCTGATGGAAATGCAAGTTCCTATATCATAGAAATCGTAGAAAATGTAACATTCAGTTTAACTGTGACCACCACCTCTGCTATAATTCCGGATCTGATCCCTGGAAATTATTACACATTCCTGGTGTCTGCTCTTGTTGGAGGAGATGTAAAAGGGGATAGTTCTCTGGTAACTAATTATACAAGTAAGTGTCTATGGAAAGTGTTAATTCGGTTACTTAAATATATTTCATATTCTATCTTGGGATAAATCTATGATTTTTAAGTTTGACTATATTTTATGTTAAATAAAATAGCACAACTTTATTGGAGCCAGCTGTTTCATTCAAATATAATGTAGTTGGATTTGTGTGTTATAAAATTCAGCACTAGATTTAAGTTTGGTATTTTGTTTTAGCCAGGTCTATTTCTTTATTATACCTCATTTTGTAATGAGTTAAATCAATGATATATTGAGGTTTCTATGTAGACTTCATGTTAATTAGTTTATGTTCTTCAACAATTTTATAAATTACTTATCTGTTTAGCCGTGTATTTGTGTAGCATGTAATATGTCTTTATGATACTTGTTATAAATTTCTGTTTTTTTATTATGACTGCGATACCAGTTTACATTTAGTAGCCCTGTAGTTCAGAAATAGCTACTACATTATTTAAAATGGCTTGGACTGTAAATATGTGTCAATAACCTTTATTGCTTTGAAGAACCTATAGTATATTACAATAATAATAAGTTTAGGCTGGACTTTTCCACAATTATTATGTAAGAGTTTACTTGTTCATTTACACTTTACTGATTTTATATGCTGGGAAACACTGGCACAGCAGTGAAGATATTGTTCTTAATTGACTTTTCCATAATATGCTGTAAATTTACAATGTGATTTATTCTTGGACCAGCAGATTAGTGAATTATATTTTCCACTGTAGAAAATCATATAACCACTAAGGTTTTAAATATATAATAATTTCCAGGCTAGCCATAATAAGATGTATACATTAATTCTATGCTTAACATATACATCCTTTTGTCCTTTAACACACTGCTCCTATGTTTTCAAACAGTACCTGAAAGAGTGAAGGACCTAACAGTAGAGACTAGCACTACCACTTCTGTATCTCTGAGCTGGCAGTCTCCTGATGGAAATGCAAGTTCCTATATCATAGAAATCTTAGAAAATGTAACATTCAGTT
Source organism: Pseudophryne corroboree (assembly GCF_028390025.1). NCBI lineage: Eukaryota > Metazoa > Chordata > Amphibia > Anura > Myobatrachidae > Pseudophryne > Pseudophryne corroboree. The sequence goes on along the minus strand of NC_086447.1, from coordinate 358,094,845 downwards.
TAACTGTGACCACCACCTCTGCTATAATTCCGGATCTGATCCCTGGAAATTATTACACATTCCTGGTGTCTACTCTTGTTGGAGGAGATGTAAAAGGGGATAGTTCTATCGTAACTAATTATACAAGTAAGTGTCTATGGAAAGTGTAAAAGTCGGTTACTTAAATATATTTCATATTCTATCATGGGATAAATCTATGATGTTTAGGTTTGACTATATTTTATGTTAAATAAAATAGCACAACTTTATTGGAGCCAGCTGTTTCATTCAAATATAATGTACATGGAGCTGTGTGATTTAACATTATATATCAGCTTTGTATATTTTTTGGCTTGAAATATTTCTTTATTATTCCACATATTCTATCGTTAGTTAAATCAATGATATACTAAAGTTTCTAAGCAGATTCCATGTTAATAGTTAAATCAATTATTTACTAAAGTTTATAAGCAGATTCCATGTTAATTAAATTATAGCTTTTGAAAAATACAGTTTTTTTTAGTAATAGTTTTATTAATTTACAAGATTAAGGAAACATAAACAGGTACAAATGAAAAAGGAAGGGGGATTTCCAGATACATTGTACAATGAACAATAAAGGGGCCGGGAGCCCCAACAAAGCAGAAGAAAATAAATATGACAGGTTAAAAATATGATACACATGCTCTATATAAACTTCTTATGAAGTTGAAGTCGGATAGTCCAGAACACCAAAGGCTGTAGGAGTGCTGAATATAGTAGAATGACCATTTTTTTCATTATATTATCCCCATTGGAACCATTTCCTGTGGATAGATGAAGCTTTGGAGGAATAGATACATTCCACCATCTCAAATAAATAATGCTTGTGGATTTTATTTAGAATTAATAAAATATTAGGCATCAATATGGATTTCCACATCTGGCCAATAGATGCTTTAGTAGCTATTAAAAGTGTCCCATAAGGCAACGGTCACCTCATGACATTTGTTGCGGATAGATATGAAACAACACAGTTAGTGGTTCTGCAAGAACATCAAAAACCAAAACAGCACTTCTCAAAATAAATACTTCTGTCCAGATTGGCCTCAACAAAGAGCACGACCAGAAGATTTGGTAAATATAACAAACAAAGCCACAATTCCTCCAGCAAAACTGGGCTACAGAACGCCAAATCTTATGTTGTCGCTCTGGAGTGAATTAGGCCTTATGGGTCAATTTGTAAACCATTTAGGTGTGATTGATGCATTTAGAAATTTTAAAGCAGGTTGTAAAAATTACATCCCAATCTTTTTCAGACAGGGTTCGAGAGAAATCTTTTGCCCATTTAACTTGGCATGAAAGCTTCCCATGAACCCTATCCAAAAGCTGATATTGATGCCACCTTGAAATAATCCCCTTATGTTGTAGAGAGTGAAAACAAGACACCAACATAATCGGAAAAGACAATTTTTTGATTGGTAGGGGTAAATAGCACTGCAGCCAACGTCACAGTTGTAAATATGTATGAAAGTCTCAAGACAGGGTATTAAAATGACTTTGTAGAGAAAGAAGCTAAGCCATCCTCCCAAAATACATCTTTCAAAAAAGACACACCTGGTACAGCCCAGGAATCCAGTTGTAATGTAGGAATAAGGGAAGCTATAGCTGTTAGGGATAGTTTCAGAGATGGGAGGGAAATCTCCTTACTATAGTACACAACCGACACCAAGCTTGAACTCTAGTGGGCACTGCGTTACAAGAGCCATGGCCTGGGGGATTCACAGAAGAGGGGAGCCATAGTAAATTAGTCAAACTAAAAGGCAACAGAAGAAGAGCATTCTCAATAAATACTCATGGCTTTAGTGAGTCCAAATGAAACCAATCTTTGATCTGGCTCAATATACAAGCAGAATGATATGTCTCAATGTCTGGAAAGGTATTTCTAGCTATTCTAGGTCTAGATCCTCTCCAGATTTATCTAATAAGAATTTTATTGAGTTTATTGCAAAGGGATCTGGGGAGAGGCTTAGGGATAGTGCAATAAAGATACATCAGCCTAGGAAGGAGCATCATTTTAGAGGCAGCTATATGCCCCAACCAGGACACTTCCTGTAACATCCACTATTTAGTGAGCCACTCAAAAGCTTTCAGTAAAGGTCCGAAATTGCAATCAATTATATCACATGCTCTAGCCAAATTTATTCCTAAATGCTTAAGAAATTTAGACTGCCAGGCATATCCATAATTCTCTTTTAAACTCCTTAAAATTTCATCGGAAACATTAAAAGGGAGAGCTCTGGTCTTTGAAGTATTCAAGACAGATTTTATTTGAAGTTTTTTTAAACTAATCAGATTTTAGTCATGTATGGTTTTGTAGACTGTTATATTTCTGTATGATACTTGTTTTAAATTTGTCTTTTGATTATGACTTCAATATCAGTCTAAAATATAGCAGCCCAAAATAAAACTATAGTTCATAAATGGCCATTAGATATTTCAACAAGATGAGGACTGTAAATATGTGTCAATAACTTTTATTGCTTTGAATAACCTACAGAATCTAGTATTACAATCAAGACGGGTTTAGGCTGCACCTATTCTCAATTAATCCTATAAGGTATACTAATACATTCACATGGCTGATTGCATATGCTTGGGTTGACTACCATACAGCAGTGAAGATGTTTATTTATTTTATTGCTTCATAACAAGCTGTAAACTTAACAATGTGATTTATTCTTGGATCAGCAGATTAGTGAATTAAATGATGTACTGTAGAAAACCTTAAAGCCACTAAGCTTTTAAATATATTAAAATGTCCTTATCACCCATAATAAGAGGTGCACATTAATTCTAATTTTAAAATATACATCCTATTGTTCTTAAACACATAGCTCCTATGTTTCCAAATAGTACCTGAAAAAGTGAAGGACCTAACAGCAGAGAATAGCACTACCACTTCTGTATCTCTGAGCTGGCAGCCTCCTGTTGGAAATGCAAGTTCCTATATCATAGAAGTCTTGGAAAATGTAACATTCAGTTTAACTGTGACCACCACCTCTGCTATAATTCTGGATCTGATTCCTGGGAATTATTACACATTCCTGGTGTCTACTCTTGGAGGAGACATAAAAGGGGACAGTACTCTAGTAACTAATTATACAAGTAAGTGTCTATGGAAAGTGTAAAGTTAGCTAATTAAATATAATTCATATTCTATCATGGGATACATCTATGATGTTTAGGTTTGACTATATTTTATGTTAAATAAAGTAGCACAACTTTATATAAGCCATCTGTTACATTCAAATATAATGTACTTGGATATGTGTGTGATGAAATTTAACATTAAATTTTAGGTTTGGTATTTTGTTTATCCAGGTCTATTTCTTTATTATACCTCATATTGTCATGAGTGAAATCAATGATATACTGAAGTTTCTACGTAAACTCCATATTAATTAGTTTATAACTTGAGCAAATAGATACATTGTTCTTGAACCTTTCATTAAATTAATTAGATATTTAGCCATGTACTGTATTTCTTGTAGCCTGTAATATGACTTCAGGATACTTGTTTTAGATTTCTGTTTTTTGATTATGACTGTGATACCAGTTTACATTTAGTAGCTCAGTAGTTGAGAAATGGCTACTAGATGATTTTAAATGTCTTGGACTGTAAATATGTGTCAATAACTTTTACTACTTTGAAGAACCTATAGTATATTACTATAATAATAAGTTTAGGCTAAGCCTGTCCTCCAATTGTTATATTAAAGTTTACTTATTCATTCACATTTTACAAATTTTATATGCTGGGGAACACTGACACAGCAGTGAAGATATCATTTTTTATTGACTGTTTCATGACATGTTTTAAACTTAACCATGTGATTTATTCTTGTATCAGCAGATTAGTGAATTATATTTTCTGCTGTAGAAAATCTTAAAACCACTAAGGTTTTAAATATGTAAAAATGTTCATGCTAGCCATAATAAGAAGCATACATTAATTCTATGCTTAAAATATATATCCTTTTGTCCTTTAACACACTGCTCCTATGTTTTCAAACAGTACCTGAAAGAGTAAAGGACCTAACAGCAGAGGCTAGCACTACCACTTCTGTGTCTCTGAGTTGGCAGTCTCCTGATGGAAATGCAAGTTCCTATATCATAGAAATCGTAGAAAATGTAACATTCAGTTTAACTGTGACCACCACCTCTGCTATAATTCCGGATCTGATCCCTGGAAATTATTACACATTCCTGGTGTCTGCTCTTGTTGGAGGAGATGTAAAAGGGGATAGTTCTCTGGTAACTAATTATACAAGTAAGTGTCTATGGAAAGTGTTAATTCGGTTACTTAAATATATTTCATATTCTATCATGGGATAAATCTATGATTTTTAAGTTTGACTATATTTTATGTTAAATAAAATAGCACAACTTTATTGGAGCCAGCTGTTTCATTCAAATATAATGTAGTTGGATATGTGTGTTATAAAATTCAGCACTAGATTTAAGTTTGGTATTTTGTTTTAGCCAGGTCTATTTCTTCATTATACCTCATTTTGTAATGAGTTAAATCAATGATATACTGAGGTTTCTATGTAGACTTCATGTTAATTAGTTTATGTTCTTCAACAATTTTATAAATTACTTATCTGTTTAGCCGTGTATTTGTGTAGCATGTAATATGTCTTTATGATACTTGTTATAAATTTCTGTTTTTTTTATTATGACTGCGATACCAGTTTACATTTAGTAGCCCTGTAGTTCAGAAATAGCTACTACATTATTTAAAATGGCTTGGACTGTAAATATGTGTCAATAACCTTTATTGCTTTGAAGAACCTATAGTATATTACAATAATAATAAGGTTAGGCTGGACTTTTCCACAATTATTATGTAAGAGTTTACTTGTTCATTTACACTTTACTGATTTTATATGCTGGGAAACACTGGCACAGCAGTGAAGATATTGTTCTTAATTGACTTTTCCATAATATGCTGTAAATTTACAATGTGATTTATTCTTGGACCAGCAGATTAGTGAATTATATTTTCCACTGTAGAAAATCATATAACCACTAAGGTTTTAAATATATAATAATTTCCAGGCTAGCCAAAATAAGATGCATACATTAATTCTATGCTTAAAATATACATCCTTTTGTCCTTTAACACACTGCTCCTATGTTTTCAAACAGTACCTGAAAAAGTGAAGGACCTAACAGTAGAGACTAGCACTACCACTTCTGTATCTCTGAGCTGGCAGTCTCCTGATGAAAATGCAAGTTCCTATATCATAGAAATCTTAGAAAATGTAACATTCAGTTTAACTGTGACCACCACCTCTGCTATAATTCCGGATCTGATCCCTGGAAATTATTACACATTCCTGGTGTCTGCTCTTGTTGGAGGAGATGTAAAAGGGGATAGTTCTCTGGTAACTAATTATACAAGTAAGTGTCTATGGAAAGTGTTAATTCGGTTACTTAAATATATTTCATATTCTATCATGGGATAAATCTATGATTTTTAAGTTTGACTATATTTTATGTTAAATAAAATAGCACAACTTTATTGGAGCCAGCTGTTTCATTCAAATATAATGTAGTTGGATATGTGTGTTATAAAATTCAGCACTAGATTTAAGTTTGGTATTTTGTTTTAGCCAGGTCTATTTCTTTATTATACCTCATTTTGTAATGAGTAAAATCAATGATATACTGAGGTTTCTATGTAGACTTCATGTTAATTAGTTTATGTTCTTCAACAATTTTATAAATTACTTATCTGTTTAGCCGTGTATTTGTGTAGCATGTAATATGTCTTTATGATACTTGTTATAAATTTCTGTTTTTTGATTATGACTGCGATACCAGTTTACTATTAGTAGCCCTGTAGTTCAGAAATGGCTACTAGATTATTTAAAATGGCTTGGACTGTAAATATGTGTCAATAACCTTTATTGCTTTGAAGAACCTATAGTATATTACAATAATAATAAGTTTAGGCTGGACTTTTCCACAATTATTATGTAAGAGTTTACTTGTTCATTTACACTTTACTGATTTTATATGCTGGGAAACACTGGCACAGCAGTGAAGATATTGTTCTTAATTGACTTTTCCATAATATGCTGTAAAATTAACAATGTGATTTATTCTTGGACCAGCAGATTAGTGAATTATATTTTCCACTGTAGAAAAATCATATAACCACTAAGGTTTTAAATATATAATAATTTCCAGGCTAGCCATAATAAGATGCATACATTAATTCTATGCTTAAAATATACATCCTTTTGTCCTTTAACACACTGCTCCTATGTTTTCAAACAGTACCTAAAAGAGTGAAGGACCTAACAGCAGAGACTAGCACTACCACTTCTGTATCTCTGAGCTGGCAGTCTCCTGATGGAAATGCAAGTTCCTATATCATAGAAATCTTAGAACATGTAACATTCAGTTTAACTGTGACCACCACCTCTGCTATAATTCCGGATCTGATCCCTGGAAATTATTACACATTCCTGGTGTCTACTCTTGTTGGAGGAGATGTAAAAGGGGATAGTTCTATCATAACTAATTATACAAGTAAGTGTCTATGGAAAGTGTAAAAGTCGGTTACTTAAATATATTTCATATTCTATCATGGGATAAATCTATGATGTTTAGGTTTGACTATATTTTATGTTAAATAAAATAGCACAACTTTATTGGAGCCAGCTGTTTCATTCAAATATAATGTACATGGAGCTGGGTGATTTAACATTATATATCAGCTTTGTATATTTTTAGCTTGAAATATTTCTTTATTATTCCACATATTCTATCGTTAGTTAAATCAATGATATACTAAAGTTTCTAAGCAGATTCCATGTTAATCGTTAAATCAATTATATACTAAAGTTTCTAAGCAGATTCCATGTTAATTAAATTATAGCTTTTGAAAAATACAGTTTTTTTTAATAATAGTTTTATTAATTTACAAGATTAAGGAAACATAAACAGGTACAAATGAAAAAGGAAGGGGGATTTCCAGATACATTGTACAATGAACAATAAAGGGGCCGGGAGCCCCAACAAAGCAGAAGAAAATAAATATGACAGGTTAAAAATATGATACACATGCTCTATATAAACTTCTTAGGAAGTTGAAGTCGGATAGTCCAGAACACCAAAGGCTGTAGGAGTGCTGAATATAGTAGAATGACCATTTTTTCATTATATTATCCCCATTGGAACCATTTCCTGTGGATAGATGAAGCTTTGGAGGAATAGATATATTCCACCATCTCAAATAAATAATGCTTGTGGATTTTATTTAGAATTAATAAAATATTAGGCATCAATATGGATTTCCACATCTGGGCAATAGATGCTTTAGTAGCTATTAAAAGTGTCCCATAAGGCAACGGTCACCTCATGACATTTGTTGCGGATAGATATGAAACAACACAGTTAGTGGTTCTGCAAGAACATCAAAAGCCAAAACAGCACTTCTCAAAATAAATACTTCTGTCCAGATTGGCCTCAACAAAGAGCACGACCAGAAGATTTGGTAAATATAACAAACAAAGCCACAATTCCTCCAGCAAAACTGGGCTACAGAACGCCAAATCTTATGTTGTCGCTCTGGAGTGAATTAGGCCTTATGGGTCAATTTGTAAAACATTTAGGTGTGATTGATGCATTTAGAAATTTTAAAGCAGGTTGTAAAAATTACATCCCAATCTTCTTCAGACAGGGTTCGAGAGAAATCTTTTGCCCATTTAACTTGGCATGAAAGCTTCCCATGAACCCTATCCAAAAGCTGATATTGATGCCACCTTAAAATAATCCCCTTATGTTGTAGAGAGTGAAAACAAGACACCAACATAAGGGGAAAAGACAATTTTTTGATTGGTAGGGGTAAATAGCACTGCAGCCAACGTCACAGTTGTAAATATGTATGAAAGTCTCAAGACAGGGTATTAAAATGACTTTGTAGAGAAAGAAGCTAAGCCATCCTCCCAAATTACATCTTTCAAAAAAGACACACCTGGTACAGTCCAGGAATCCAGTTGTAATGTAGGAATAAGGGAAGCTATAGCTGTTAGGGATAGTTTCAGAGATGGGAGGGAAATCTCCTTACTATAGTACACAACCGACACCAAGCTTGAACTCTAGTGGGCACTGCGTTACAAGAGCCATGGCCTGGGGGATTCACAGAAGAGGGGAGCCATAGTAAATTAGTCAAACTAGAAGGCAACAGAAGAAGAGCATTCTCAATAAATACTCATGGCTTTAGTGAGTCCAAATGAAACCAATCTTTGATCTGGCTCAATATACAAGCAGAATGATATGTCTCAATGTCTGGAATGGTATTTCTAGCTATTCTAGGTCTAGATCCTCTCCAGATTTATCTAATAAGAATTTTATTGAGTTTATTGCAAAGGGATCTGGGGAGAGGCTTAGGGATAGTGCAATAAAGATACATCAGCCTAGGAAGGAGCATCATTTTAGAGGCAGCTATATGCCCCAACCAGGACACTTCCTGTAACATCCACTATTTAGTGTGCCACTCAAAAGCTTTCAGTAAAGGTCCGAAATTGCAATCAATTATATCACATGCTCTAGCCAAATTTATTCCTAAATGCTTAAGAAATTTAGACTGCCAGGCATATCCATAATTCTCTTTTAAACTCCTTAAAATTTCATCGGAAACATTAAAAGGGAGAGCTCTGGTCTTTGAAGTATTCAAGACAGATTTTATTTGAAGTTTTTTTAAACTAATCAGATTTTAGTCATGTATGGTTTTGTAGCCTGTTATATTTCTGTATGATACTTGTTTTAAATTTCTGTCTTTTGATTATGACTTCAATATCAGTCTAAAATATAGCAGCCCAAAATAAAACTATAGTTCATAAATGGCCATTAGATATTTCAACAAGATGAGGACTGTAAATATGTGTCAATAACTTGTATTGCTTTGAATAACCTAAAGAATCTAGTATTACAATCAAGACGGGTTTAGGCTGCACCTATTCTCAATTAATCCTATAAGGTATACTAATACATTCACATGGCTGATTGCATATGCTTGGGATGACTACCATACAGCAGTGAAGATGTTTATTTATTTTATTGCTTCATAACAAGCTGTAAACTTAACAATGTGATTTATTCTTGGATCAGCAGATTAGTGAATTATTTGATGTACTGTAGAAAACCTTAAAGCCACTAAGCTTTTAAATATATAAAAATGTCCTTATCACCCATAATAAGAGGTGCACATTAATTCTAATGTTAAAATATACATCCTATTGTTCTTTAACACATAGCTCCTATGTTTCCAAATAGTACCTGAAAAAGTGAAGGACCTAACAGCAGAGAATAGCACTACCACTTCTGTATCTCTGAGCTGGCAGCCTCCTGTTGGAAATGCAAGTTCCTATATCATAGAAGTCTTGGAAAATGTAACATTCAGTTTAACTGTGACCACCACCTCTGCTATAATTCTGGATCTGATTCCTGGGAATTATTACACATTCCTGGTGTCTACTCTTGTTGGAGGAGACATAAAAGGGGACAGTACTCTAGTAACTAATTATACAAGTAAGTGTCTATGGAAAGTGTAAAGTTAGCTAATTAAATATAATTCATATTCTATCATGGGATACATCTATGATGTTTAGGTTTGACTATATTTTATGTTAAATAAAGTAGCACAACTTTATATAAGCCATCTGTTACATTCAAATATAATGTACTTGGATATGTGTGTGATGAAATTTAACATTACATTTTAGGTTTGGTATTTTGTTTATCCAGGTCTATTTCTTTATTATACCTCATATTGTCATGAGTAAAATCAATGATATACTGAAGTTTCTACGTAAACTCCATATTAATTAGTTTATAACTTAAGCAAATAGATACATTGTTCTTGAACCTTTCATTAAATTAATTAGCTATTTAGCCATGTACTGTATTTCTTGTAGCCTGTAATATGACTTCAGGATACTTGTTTTAGATTTCTGTTTTTTGATTATGACTGTGATACCAGTGTACATTTAGTAGCTCAGTAGTTGAGAAATGGCTACTAGATGATTTCAAATGTCTTGGACTGTAAATATGTGTCAATAACTTTTACTACTTTGAAGAACCTATAGTATATTACTATAATAATAAGTTTAGGCTAAGCCTGTCCTCCAATTGTTATATTAAAGTTTACTTATTCATTCACATTTTACAAATTTTATATGCTGGGGAACACTGACACAGCAGTGAAGATATCATTTTTTATTGACTGTTTCATGACATGCTTTAAACTTAACCTTGTGACTTATTATTGTATCAGCAGATTAGTGAATTATATTTTCTACTGTAGAAAATATTAAAACCACTAAGGTTTTAAATATGTAAAAATGTTCATGCTAGCCATAATAAGAAGCATACATTAATTCTATGCTTAAAATATATATCCTTTTGTCCTTTAACACACTGCTCCTATGTTTTCAAACAGTACCTGAAAGAGTAAAGGACCTAACAGCAGAGAATAGCACTACCACTTCTGTATCTCTGAGCTGGCAGTCTCCTGATGGAAATGCAAGTTCCTATATCATAGAAATCTTAGAAAATGTAACATTCAGTTTAACTGTGACCACCACCTCTGCTATAATTCCGGATCTGATCCCTGGAAATTATTACACATTCCTGGTGTCTACTCTTGTTGGAGGAGATGTAAAAGGGGATAGTTCTATCGTAACTAATTATACAAGTAAGTGTCTATGGAAAGTGTAAAAGTCGGTTACTTAAATATATTTCATATTCTATCATGGGATAAATCTATGATGTTTAGGTTTGACTATATTTTATGTTAAATAAAATAGCACAACTTTATTGGAGCCAGCTGTTTCATTCAAATATAATGTACATGGAGCTGTGTGATTTAACATTATATATCAGCTTTGTATATTTTTTAGCTTGAAATATTTCTTTATTATTCCACATATTCTATCGTTAGTTAAATCAATGATATACTAAAGTTTCTAAGCAGATTCCATGTTAATTAAATTATAGCTTTTGAAAAATACAGTTTTTTTTTAATAATAGTTTTATTAATTTACAAGATTAAGGAAACATAAACAGGTACAAATGAAAAAGGAAGGGGGATTTCCAGATACATTGTACAATGAACAATAAAGGGGCCGGGAGCCCCAACAAAGCAGAAGAAAATAAATATGACAGGTTAAAAATATGATACACATGCTCTATATAAACTTCTTAGGAAGTTGAAGTCGGATAGTCCAGAACACCAAAGGCTGTAGGAGTGCTGAATATAGTAGAATGACCATTTTTTTCATTATATTATCCCCATTGGAACCATTTCCTGTGGATAGATGAAGCTTTGGAGGAATAGATACATTCCACCATCTCAAATAAATAATGCTTGTTGATTTTATTTAGAATTAATAAAATATTAGGCATCAATATGGATTTCCACATCTGGGCAATAGATGCTTTAGTAGCTATTAAAAGTGTCCCATAAGGCAACGGTCACCTCATGACATTTGTTGCGGATAGATATGAAACAACACAGTTAGTGGTTCTGCAAGAACATCAAAAGCCAAAACAGCACTTCTCAAAATAAATACTTCTGTCCAGATTGGCCTCAACAAAGAGCACGACCAGAAGATTTGGTAAATATAACAAACAAAGCCACAATTCCTCCAGCAAAACTGGGCTACAGAACGCCAAATCTTATGTTGTCGCTCTGGAGTGAATTAGGCCTTATGGGTCAATTTGTAAAACATTTAGGTGTGATTGATGCATTTAGAAATTTTAAAGCAGGTTGTAAAAATTACATCCCAATCTTCTTCAGACAGGGTTCGAGATAAATCTTTTGCCCATTTAACTTGGCATGAAAGCTTCCCATGAACCCTATCCAAAAGCTGATATTGATGCCACCTTAAAATAATCCCCTTATGTTGTAGAGAGTGAAAACAAGACACCAACATAAGGGGAAAAGACAATTTTTTGATTGGTAGGGGTAAATAGCACTGCAGCCAACGTCACAGTTGTAAATATGTATGAAAGTCTCAAGACAGGGTATTAAAATGACTTTGTAGAGAAAGAAGCTAAGCCATCCTCCCAAATTACATCTTTCAAAAAAGACACACCTGGTACAGTCCAGGAATCCAGTTGTAATGTAGGAATAAGGGAAGCTATAGCTGTTAGGGATAGTTTCAGAGATGGGAGGGAAATCTCCTTACTATAGTACACAACCGACACCAAGCTTGAACTCTAGTGGGCACTGCGTTACAAGAGCCATGGCCTGGGGGATTCACAGAAGAGGGGAGCCATAGTAAATTAGTCAAACTAGAAGGCAACAGAAGAAGAGCATTCTCAATAAATACTCATGGCTTTAGTGAGTCCAAATGAAACCAATCTTTGATCTGGCTCAATATACAAGCAGAATGATATGTCTCAATGTCTGGAATGGTATTTCTAGCTATTCTAGGTCTAGATCCTCTCCAGATTTATCTAATAAGAATTTTATTGAGTTTATTGCAAAGGGATCTGGGGAGAGGCTTAGGGATAGTGCAATAAAGATACATCAGCCTAGGAAGGAGCATCATTTTAGAGGCAGCTATATGCCCCAACCAGGACACTTCCTGTAACATCCACTATTTAGTGTGCCACTCAAAAGCTTTCAGTAAAGGTCCGAAATTGCAATCAATTATATCACATGCTCTAGCCAAATTTATTCCTAAATGCTTAAGAAATTTAGACTGCCAGGCATATCCATAATTCTCTTTTAAACTCCTTAAAATTTCATCGGAAACATTAAAAGGGAGAGCTCTGGTCTTTGAAGTATTCAAGACAGATTTTATTTGAAGTTTTTTTAAACTAATCAGATTTTAGTCATGTATGGTTTTGTAGCCTGTTATATTTCTGTATGATACTTGTTTTAAATTTCTGTCTTTTGATTATGACTTCAATATCAGTCTAAAATATAGCAGCCCAAAATAAAACTATAGTTCATAAATGGCCATTAGATATTTCAACAAGATGAGGACTGTAAATATGTGTCAATAACTTGTATTGCTTTGAATAACCTAAAGAATCTAGTATTACAATCAAGACGGGTTTAGGCTGCACCTATTCTCAATTAATCCTATAAGGTATACTAATACATTCACATGGCTGATTGCATATGCTTGGGATGACTACCATACAGCAGTGAAGATGTTTATTTATTTTATTGCTTCATAACAAGCTGTAAACTTAACAATGTGATTTATTCTTGGATCAGCAGATTAGTGAATTATTTGATGTACTGTAGAAAACCTTAAAGCCACTAAGCTTTTAAATATATAAAAATGTCCTTATCACCCATAATAAGAGGTGCACATTAATTCTAATGTTAAAATATACATCCTATTGTTCTTTAACACATAGCTCCTATGTTTCCAAATAGTACCTGAAAAAGTGAAGGACCTAACAGCAGAGAATAGCACTACCACTTCTGTATCTCTGAGCTGGCAGCCTCCTGTTGGAAATGCAAGTTCCTATATCATAGAAGTCTTGGAAAATGTAACATTCAGTTTAACTGTGACCACCACCTCTGCTATAATTCTGGATCTGATTCCTGGGAATTATTACACATTCCTGGTGTCTACTCTTGTTGGAGGAGACATAAAAGGGGACAGTACTCTAGTAACTAATTATACAAGTAAGTGTCTATGGAAAGTGTAAAGTTAGCTAATTAAATATAATTCATATTCTATCATGGGATACATCTATGATGTTTAGGTTTGACTATATTTTATGTTAAATAAAGTAGCACAACTTTATATAAGCCATCTGTTACATTCAAATATAATGTACTTGGATATGTGTGTGATGAAATTTAACATTACATTTTAGGTTTGGTATTTTGTTTATCCAGGTCTATTTCTTTATTATACCTCATATTGTCATGAGTAAAATCAATGATATACTGAAGTTTCTACGTAAACTCCATATTAATTAGTTTATAACTTAAGCAAATAGATACATTGTTCTTGAACCTTTCATTAAATTAATTAGCTATTTAGCCATGTACTGTATTTCTTGTAGCCTGTAATATGACTTCAGGATACTTGTTTTAGATTTCTGTTTTTTGATTATGACTGTGATACCAGTGTACATTTAGTAGCTCAGTAGTTGAGAAATGGCTACTAGATGATTTCAAATGTCTTGGACTGTAAATATGTGTCAATAACTTTTACTACTTTGAAGAACCTATAGTATATTACTATAATAATAAGTTTAGGCTAAGCCTGTCCTCCAATTGTTATATTAAAGTTTACTTATTCATTCACATTTTACAAATTTTATATGCTGGGGAACACTGACACAGCAGTGAAGATATCATTTTTTATTGACTGTTTCATGACATGCTTTAAACTTAACCTTGTGACTTATTATTGTATCAGCAGATTAGTGAATTATATTTTCTACTGTAGAAAATATTAAAACCACTAAGGTTTTAAATATGTAAAAATGTTCATGCTAGCCATAATAAGAAGCATACATTAATTCTATGCTTAAAATATATATCCTTTTGTCCTTTAACACACTGCTCCTATGTTTTCAAACAGTACCTGAAAGAGTAAAGGACCTAACAGCAGAGAATAGCACTACCACTTCTGTATCTCTGAGCTGGCAGTCTCCTGATGGAAATGCAAGTTCCTATATCATAGAAATCTTAGAAAATGTAACATTCAGTTTAACTGTGACCACCACCTCTGCTATAATTCCGGATCTGATCCCTGGAAATTATTACACATTCCTGGTGTCTACTCTTGTTGGAGGAGATGTAAAAGGGGATAGTTCTATCGTAACTAATTATACAAGTAAGTGTCTATGGAAAGTGTAAAAGTCGGTTACTTAAATATATTTCATATTCTATCATGGGATAAATCTATGATGTTTAGGTTTGACTATATTTTATGTTAAATAAAATAGCACAACTTTATTGGAGCCAGCTGTTTCATTCAAATATAATGTACATGGAGCTGTGTGATTTAACATTATATATCAGCTTTGTATATTTTTTAGCTTGAAATATTTCTTTATTATTCCACATATTCTATCGTTAGTTAAATCAATGATATACTAAAGTTTCTAAGCAGATTCCATGTTAATTAAATTATAGCTTTTGAAAAATACAGTTTTTTTTTAATAATAGTTTTATTAATTTACAAGATTAAGGAAACATAAACAGGTACAAATGAAAAAGGAAGGGGGATTTCCAGATACATTGTACAATGAACAATAAAGGGGCCGGGAGCCCCAACAAAGCAGAAGAAAATAAATATGACAGGTTAAAAATATGATACACATGCTCTATATAAACTTCTTAGGAAGTTGAAGTCGGATAGTCCAGAACACCAAAGGCTGTAGGAGTGCTGAATATAGTAGAATGACCATTTTTTTCATTATATTATCCCCATTGGAACCATTTCCTGTGGATAGATGAAGCTTTGGAGGAATAGATACATTCCACCATCTCAAATAAATAATGCTTGTTGATTTTATTTAGAATTAATAAAATATTAGGCATCAATATGGATTTCCACATCTGGGCAATAGATGCTTTAGTAGCTATTAAAAGTGTCCCATAAGGCAACGGTCACCTCATGACATTTGTTGCGGATAGATATGAAACAACACAGTTAGTGGTTCTGCAAGAACATCAAAAGCCAAAACAGCACTTCTCAAAATAAATACTTCTGTCCAGATTGGCCTCAACAAAGAGCACGACCAGAAGATTTGGTAAATATAACAAACAAAGCCACAATTCCTCCAGCAAAACTGGGCTACAGAACGCCAAATCTTATGTTGTCGCTCTGGAGTGAATTAGGCCTTATGGGTCAATTTGTAAAACATTTAGGTGTGATTGATGCATTTAGAAATTTTAAAGCAGGTTGTAAAAATTACATCCCAATCTTCTTCAGACAGGGTTCGAGATAAATCTTTTGCCCATTTAACTTGGCATGAAAGCTTCCCATGAACCCTATCCAAAAGCTGATATTGATGCCACCTTAAAATAATCCCCTTATGTTGTAGAGAGTGAAAACAAGACACCAACATAAGGGGAAAAGACAATTTTTTGATTGGTAGGGGTAAATAGCACTGCAGCCAACGTCACAGTTGTAAATATGTATGAAAGTCTCAAGACAGGGTATTAAAATGACTTTGTAGAGAAAGAAGCTAAGCCATCCTCCCAAATTACATCTTTCAAAAAAGACACACCTGGTACAGTCCAGGAATCCAGTTGTAATGTAGGAATAAGGGAAGCTATAGCTGTTAGGGATAGTTTCAGAGATGGGAGGGAAATCTCCTTACTATAGTACACAACCGACACCAAGCTTGAACTCTAGTGGGCACTGCGTTACAAGAGCCATGGCCTGGGGGATTCACAGAAGAGGGGAGCCATAGTAAATTAGTCAAACTAGAAGGCAACAGAAGAAGAGCATTCTCAATAAATACTCATGGCTTTAGTGAGTCCAAATGAAACCAATCTTTGATCTGGCTCAATATACAAGCAGAATGATATGTCTCAATGTCTGGAATGGTATTTCTAGCTATTCTAGGTCTAGATCCTCTCCAGATTTATCTAATAAGAATTTTATTGAGTTTATTGCAAAGGGATCTGGGGAGAGGCTTAGGGATAGTGCAATAAAGATACATCAGCCTAGGAAGGAGCATCATTTTAGAGGCAGCTATATGCCCCAACCAGGACACTTCCTGTAACATCCACTATTTAGTGTGCCACTCAAAAGCTTTCAGTAAAGGTCCGAAATTGCAATCAATTATATCACATGCTCTAGCCAAATTTATTCCTAAATGCTTAAGAAATTTAGACTGCCAGGCATATCCATAATTCTCTTTTAAACTCCTTAAAATTTCATCGGAAACATTAAAAGGGAGAGCTCTGGTCTTTGAAGTATTCAAGACAGATTTTATTTGAAGTTTTTTTAAACTAATCAGATTTTAGTCATGTATGGTTTTGTAGCCTGTTATATTTCTGTATGATACTTGTTTTAAATTTCTGTCTTTTGATTATGACTTCAATATCAGTCTAAAATATAGCAGCCCAAAATAAAACTATAGTTCATAAATGGCCATTAGATATTTCAACAAGATGAGGACTGTAAATATGTGTCAATAACTTGTATTGCTTTGAATAACCTAAAGAATCTAGTATTACAATCAAGACGGGTTTAGGCTGCACCTATTCTCAATTAATCCTATAAGGTATACTAATACATTCACATGGCTGATTGCATATGCTTGGGATGACTACCATACAGCAGTGAAGATGTTTATTTATTTTATTGCTTCATAACAAGCTGTAAACTTAACAATGTGATTTATTCTTGGATCAGCAGATTAGTGAATTATTTGATGTACTGTAGAAAACCTTAAAGCCACTAAGCTTTTAAATATATAAAAATGTCCTTATCACCCATAATAAGAGGTGCACATTAATTCTAATGTTAAAATATACATCCTATTGTTCTTTAACACATAGCTCCTATGTTTCCAAATAGTACCTGAAAAAGTGAAGGACCTAACAGCAGAGAATAGCACTACCACTTCTGTATCTCTGAGCTGGCAGCCTCCTGTTGGAAATGCAAGTTCCTATATCATAGAAGTCTTGGAAAATGTAACATTCAGTTTAACTGTGACCACCACCTCTGCTATAATTCTGGATCTGATTCCTGGGAATTATTACACATTCCTGGTGTCTACTCTTGTTGGAGGAGACATAAAAGGGGACAGTACTCTAGTAACTAATTATACAAGTAAGTGTCTATGGAAAGTGTAAAGTTAGCTAATTAAATATAATTCATATTCTATCATGGGATACATCTATGATGTTTAGGTTTGACTATATTTTATGTTAAATAAAGTAGCACAACTTTATATAAGCCATCTGTTACATTCAAATATAATGTACTTGGATATGTGTGTGATGAAATTTAACATTACATTTTAGGTTTGGTATTTTGTTTATCCAGGTCTATTTCTTTATTATACCTCATATTGTCATGAGTAAAATCAATGATATACTGAAGTTTCTACGTAAACTCCATATTAATTAGTTTATAACTTAAGCAAATAGATACATTGTTCTTGAACCTTTCATTAAATTAATTAGCTATTTAGCCATGTACTGTATTTCTTGTAGCCTGTAATATGACTTCAGGATACTTGTTTTAGATTTCTGTTTTTTGATTATGACTGTGATACCAGTGTACATTTAGTAGCTCAGTAGTTGAGAAATGGCTACTAGATGATTTCAAATGTCTTGGACTGTAAATATGTGTCAATAACTTTTACTACTTTGAAGAACCTATAGTATATTACTATAATAATAAGTTTAGGCTAAGCCTGTCCTCCAATTGTTATATTAAAGTTTACTTATTCATTCACATTTTACAAATTTTATATGCTGGGGAACACTGACACAGCAGTGAAGATATCATTTTTATTGACTGTTTCATGACATGCTTTAAACTTAACCTTGTGACTTATTATTGTATCAGCAGATTAGTGAATTATATTTTCTACTGTAGAAAATATTAAAACCACTAAGGTTTTAAATATGTAAAAATGTTCATGCTAGCCATAATAAGAAGCATACATTAATTCTATGCTTAAAATATATATCCTTTTGTCCTTTAACACACTGCTCCTATGTTTTCAAACAGTACCTGAAAGAGTAAAGGACCTAACAGCAGAGAATAGCACTACCACTTCTGTATCTCTGAGCTGGCAGTCTCCTGATGGAAATGCAAGTTCCTATATCATAGAAATCTTAGAAAATGTAACATTCAGTTTAACTGTGACCACCACCTCTGCTATAATTCCGGATCTGATCCCTGGAAATTATTACACATTCCTGGTGTCTACTCTTGTTGGAGGAGATGTAAAAGGGGATAGTTCTATCGTAACTAATTATACAAGTAAGTGTCTATGGAAAGTGTAAAAGTCGGTTACTTAAATATATTTCATATTCTATCATGGGATAAATCTATGATGTTTAGGTTTGACTATATTTTATGTTAAATAAAATAGCACAACTTTATTGGAGCCAGCTGTTTCATTCAAATATAATGTACATGGAGCTGTGTGATTTAACATTATATATCAGCTTTGTATATTTTTTAGCTTGAAATATTTCTTTATTATTCCACATATTCTATCGTTAGTTAAATCAATGATATACTAAAGTTTCTAAGCAGATTCCATGTTAATTAAATTATAGCTTTTGAAAAATACAGTTTTTTTTAAATAATAGTTTTATTAATTTACAAGATTAAGGAAACATAAACAGGTACAAATGAAAAAGGAAGGGGGATTTCCAGATACATTGTACAATGAACAATAAAGGGGCCGGGAGCCCCAACAAAGCAGAAGAAAATAAATATGACAGGTTAAAAATATGATACACATGCTCTATATAAACTTCTTAGGAAGTTGAAGTCGGATAGTCCAGAACACCAAAGGCTGTAGGAGTGCTGAATATAGTAGAATGACCATTTTTTTCATTATATTATCCCCATTGGAACCATTTCCTGTGGATAGATGAAGCTTTGGAGGAATAGATACATTCCACCATCTCAAATAAATAATGCTTGTTGATTTTATTTAGAATTAATAAAATATTAGGCATCAATATGGATTTCCACATCTGGGCAATAGATGCTTTAGTAGCTATTAAAAGTGTCCCATAAGGCAACGGTCACCTCATGACATTTGTTGCGGATAGATATGAAACAACACAGTTAGTGGTTCTGCAAGAACATCAAAAGCCAAAACAGCACTTCTCAAAATAAATACTTCTGTCCAGATTGGCCTCAACAAAGAGCACGACCAGAAGATTTGGTAAATATAACAAACAAAGCCACAATTCCTCCAGCAAAACTGGGCTACAGAACGCCAAATCTTATGTTGTCGCTCTGGAGTGAATTAGGCCTTATGGGTCAATTTGTAAAACATTTAGGTGTGATTGATGCATTTAGAAATTTTAAAGCAGGTTGTAAAAATTACATCCCAATCTTCTTCAGACAGGGTTCGAGATAAATCTTTTGCCCATTTAACTTGGCATGAAAGCTTCCCATGAACCCTATCCAAAAGCTGATATTGATGCCACCTTAAAATAATCCCCTTATGTTGTAGAGAGTGAAAACAAGACACCAACATAAGGGGAAAAGACAATTTTTTGATTGGTAGGGGTAAATAGCACTGCAGCCAACGTCACAGTTGTAAATATGTATGAAAGTCTCAAGACAGGGTATTAAAATGACTTTGTAGAGAAAGAAGCTAAGCCATCCTCCCAAATTACATCTTTCAAAAAAGACACACCTGGTACAGTCCAGGAATCCAGTTGTAATGTAGGAATAAGGGAAGCTATAGCTGTTAGGGATAGTTTCAGAGATGGGAGGGAAATCTCCTTACTATAGTACACAACCGACACCAAGCTTGAACTCTAGTGGGCACTGCGTTACAAGAGCCATGGCCTGGGGGATTCACAGAAGAGGGGAGCCATAGTAAATTAGTCAAACTAGAAGGCAACAGAAGAAGAGCATTCTCAATAAATACTCATGGCTTTAGTGAGTCCAAATGAAACCAATCTTTGATCTGGCTCAATATACAAGCAGAATGATATGTCTCAATGTCTGGAATGGTATTTCTAGCTATTCTAGGTCTAGATCCTCTCCAGATTTATCTAATAAGAATTTTATTGAGTTTATTGCAAAGGGATCTGGGGAGAGGCTTAGGGATAGTGCAATAAAGATACATCAGCCTAGGAAGGAGCATCATTTTAGAGGCAGCTATATGCCCCAACCAGGACACTTCCTGTAACATCCACTATTTAGTGTGCCACTCAAAAGCTTTCAGTAAAGGTCCGAAATTGCAATCAATTATATCACATGCTCTAGCCAAATTTATTCCTAAATGCTTAAGAAATTTAGACTGCCAGGCATATCCATAATTCTCTTTTAAACTCCTTAAAATTTCATCGGAAACATTAAAAGGGAGAGCTCTGGTCTTTGAAGTATTCAAGACAGATTTTATTTGAAGTTTTTTTAAACTAATCAGATTTTAGTCATGTATGGTTTTGTAGCCTGTTATATTTCTGTATGATACTTGTTTTAAATTTCTGTCTTTTGATTATGACTTCAATATCAGTCTAAAATATAGCAGCCCAAAATAAAACTATAGTTCATAAATGGCCATTAGATATTTCAACAAGATGAGGACTGTAAATATGTGTCAATAACTTGTATTGCTTTGAATAACCTAAAGAATCTAGTATTACAATCAAGACGGGTTTAGGCTGCACCTATTCTCAATTAATCCTATAAGGTATACTAATACATTCACATGGCTGATTGCATATGCTTGGGATGACTACCATACAGCAGTGAAGATGTTTATTTATTTTATTGCTTCATAACAAGCTGTAAACTTAACAATGTGATTTATTCTTGGATCAGCAGATTAGTGAATTATTTGATGTACTGTAGAAAACCTTAAAGCCACTAAGCTTTTAAATATATAAAAATGTCCTTATCACCCATAATAAGAGGTGCACATTAATTCTAATGTTAAAATATACATCCTATTGTTCTTTAACACATAGCTCCTATGTTTCCAAATAGTACCTGAAAAAGTGAAGGACCTAACAGCAGAGAATAGCACTACCACTTCTGTATCTCTGAGCTGGCAGCCTCCTGTTGGAAATGCAAGTTCCTATATCATAGAAGTCTTGGAAAATGTAACATTCAGTTTAACTGTGACCACCACCTCTGCTATAATTCTGGATCTGATTCCTGGGAATTATTACACATTCCTGGTGTCTACTCTTGTTGGAGGAGACATAAAAGGGGACAGTACTCTAGTAACTAATTATACAAGTAAGTGTCTATGGAAAGTGTAAAGTTAGCTAATTAAATATAATTCATATTCTATCATGGGATACATCTATGATGTTTAGGTTTGACTATATTTTATGTTAAATAAAGTAGCACAACTTTATATAAGCCATCTGTTACATTCAAATATAATGTACTTGGATATGTGTGTGATGAAATTTAACATTACATTTTAGGTTTGGTATTTTGTTTATCCAGGTCTATTTCTTTATTATACCTCATATTGTCATGAGTAAAATCAATGATATACTGAAGTTTCTACGTAAACTCCATATTAATTAGTTTATAACTTAAGCAAATAGATACATTGTTCTTGAACCTTTCATTAAATTAATTAGCTATTTAGCCATGTACTGTATTTCTTGTAGCCTGTAATATGACTTCAGGATACTTGTTTTAGATTTCTGTTTTTTGATTATGACTGTGATACCAGTGTACATTTAGTAGCTCAGTAGTTGAGAAATGGCTACTAGATGATTTCAAATGTCTTGGACTGTAAATATGTGTCAATAACTTTTACTACTTTGAAGAACCTATAGTATATTACTATAATAATAAGTTTAGGCTAAGCCTGTCCTCCAATTGTTATATTAAAGTTTACTTATTCATTCACATTTTACAAATTTTATATGCTGGGGAACACTGACACAGCAGTGAAGATATCATTTTTTATTGACTGTTTCATGACATGCTTTAAACTTAACCTTGTGACTTATTATTGTATCAGCAGATTAGTGAATTATATTTTCTACTGTAGAAAATATTAAAACCACTAAGGTTTTAAATATGTAAAAATGTTCATGCTAGCCATAATAAGAAGCATACATTAATTCTATGCTTAAAATATATATCCTTTTGTCCTTTAACACACTGCTCCTATGTTTTCAAACAGTACCTGAAAGAGTAAAGGACCTAACAGCAGAGAATAGCACTACCACTTCTGTATCTCTGAGCTGGCAGTCTCCTGATGGAAATGCAAGTTCCTATATCATAGAAATCTTAGAAAATGTAACATTCAGTTTAACTGTGACCACCACCTCTGCTATAATTCCGGATCTGATCCCTGGAAATTATTACACATTCCTGGTGTCTACTCTTGTTGGAGGAGATGTAAAAGGGGATAGTTCTATCGTAACTAATTATACAAGTAAGTGTCTATGGAAAGTGTAAAAGTCGGTTACTTAAATATATTTCATATTCTATCATGGGATAAATCTATGATGTTTAGGTTTGACTATATTTTATGTTAAATAAAATAGCACAACTTTATTGGAGCCAGCTGTTTCATTCAAATATAATGTACATGGAGCTGTGTGATTTAACATTATATATCAGCTTTGTATATTTTTTAGCTTGAAATATTTCTTTATTATTCCACATATTCTATCGTTAGTTAAATCAATGATATACTAAAGTTTCTAAGCAGATTCCATGTTAATTAAATTATAGCTTTTGAAAAATACAGTTTTTTTTTAATAATAGTTTTATTAATTTACAAGATTAAGGAAACATAAACAGGTACAAATGAAAAAGGAAGGGGGATTTCCAGATACATTGTACAATGAACAATAAAGGGGCCGGGAGCCCCAACAAAGCAGAAGAAAATAAATATGACAGGTTAAAAATATGATACACATGCTCTATATAAACTTCTTAGGAAGTTGAAGTCGGATAGTCCAGAACACCAAAGGCTGTAGGAGTGCTGAATATAGTAGAATGACCATTTTTTTCATTATATTATCCCCATTGGAACCATTTCCTGTGGATAGATGAAGCTTTGGAGGAATAGATACATTCCACCATCTCAAATAAATAATGCTTGTTGATTTTATTTAGAATTAATAAAATATTAGGCATCAATATGGATTTCCACATCTGGGCAATAGATGCTTTAGTAGCTATTAAAAGTGTCCCATAAGGCAACGGTCACCTCATGACATTTGTTGCGGATAGATATGAAACAACACAGTTAGTGGTTCTGCAAGAACATCAAAAGCCAAAACAGCACTTCTCAAAATAAATACTTCTGTCCAGATTGGCCTCAACAAAGAGCACGACCAGAAGATTTGGTAAATATAACAAACAAAGCCACAATTCCTCCAGCAAAACTGGGCTACAGAACGCCAAATCTTATGTTGTCGCTCTGGAGTGAATTAGGCCTTATGGGTCAATTTGTAAAACATTTAGGTGTGATTGATGCATTTAGAAATTTTAAAGCAGGTTGTAAAAATTACATCCCAATCTTCTTCAGACAGGGTTCGAGATAAATCTTTTGCCCATTTAACTTGGCATGAAAGCTTCCCATGAACCCTATCCAAAAGCTGATATTGATGCCACCTTAAAATAATCCCCTTATGTTGTAGAGAGTGAAAACAAGACACCAACATAAGGGGAAAAGACAATTTTTTGATTGGTAGGGGTAAATAGCACTGCAGCCAACGTCACAGTTGTAAATATGTATGAAAGTCTCAAGACAGGGTATTAAAATGACTTTGTAGAGAAAGAAGCTAAGCCATCCTCCCAAATTACATCTTTCAAAAAAGACACACCTGGTACAGTCCAGGAATCCAGTTGTAATGTAGGAATAAGGGAAGCTATAGCTGTTAGGGATAGTTTCAGAGATGGGAGGGAAATCTCCTTACTATAGTACACAACCGACACCAAGCTTGAACTCTAGTGGGCACTGCGTTACAAGAGCCATGGCCTGGGGGATTCACAGAAGAGGGGAGCCATAGTAAATTAGTCAAACTAGAAGGCAACAGAAGAAGAGCATTCTCAATAAATACTCATGGCTTTAGTGAGTCCAAATGAAACCAATCTTTGATCTGGCTCAATATACAAGCAGAATGATATGTCTCAATGTCTGGAATGGTATTTCTAGCTATTCTAGGTCTAGATCCTCTCCAGATTTATCTAATAAGAATTTTATTGAGTTTATTGCAAAGGGATCTGGGGAGAGGCTTAGGGATAGTGCAATAAAGATACATCAGCCTAGGAAGGAGCATCATTTTAGAGGCAGCTATATGCCCCAACCAGGACACTTCCTGTAACATCCACTATTTAGTGTGCCACTCAAAAGCTTTCAGTAAAGGTCCGAAATTGCAATCAATTATATCACATGCTCTAGCCAAATTTATTCCTAAATGCTTAAGAAATTTAGACTGCCAGGCATATCCATAATTCTCTTTTAAACTCCTTAAAATTTCATCGGAAACATTAAAAGGGAGAGCTCTGGTCTTTGAAGTATTCAAGACAGATTTTATTTGAAGTTTTTTTAAACTAATCAGATTTTAGTCATGTATGGTTTTGTAGCCTGTTATATTTCTGTATGATACTTGTTTTAAATTTCTGTCTTTTGATTATGACTTCAATATCAGTCTAAAATATAGCAGCCCAAAATAAAACTATAGTTCATAAATGGCCATTAGATATTTCAACAAGATGAGGACTGTAAATATGTGTCAATAACTTGTATTGCTTTGAATAACCTAAAGAATCTAGTATTACAATCAAGACGGGTTTAGGCTGCACCTATTCTCAATTAATCCTATAAGGTATACTAATACATTCACATGGCTGATTGCATATGCTTGGGATGACTACCATACAGCAGTGAAGATGTTTATTTATTTTATTGCTTCATAACAAGCTGTAAACTTAACAATGTGATTTATTCTTGGATCAGCAGATTAGTGAATTATTTGATGTACTGTAGAAAACCTTAAAGCCACTAAGCTTTTAAATATATAAAAATGTCCTTATCACCCATAATAAGAGGTGCACATTAATTCTAATGTTAAAATATACATCCTATTGTTCTTTAACACATAGCTCCTATGTTTCCAAATAGTACCTGAAAAAGTGAAGGACCTAACAGCAGAGAATAGCACTACCACTTCTGTATCTCTGAGCTGGCAGCCTCCTGTTGGAAATGCAAGTTCCTATATCATAGAAGTCTTGGAAAATGTAACATTCAGTTTAACTGTGACCACCACCTCTGCTATAATTCTGGATCTGATTCCTGGGAATTATTACACATTCCTGGTGTCTACTCTTGTTGGAGGAGACATAAAAGGGGACAGTACTCTAGTAACTAATTATACAAGTAAGTGTCTATGGAAAGTGTAAAGTTAGCTAATTAAATATAATTCATATTCTATCATGGGATACATCTATGATGTTTAGGTTTGACTATATTTTATGTTAAATAAAGTAGCACAACTTTATATAAGCCATCTGTTACATTCAAATATAATGTACTTGGATATGTGTGTGATGAAATTTAACATTACATTTTAGGTTTGGTATTTTGTTTATCCAGGTCTATTTCTTTATTATACCTCATATTGTCATGAGTAAAATCAATGATATACTGAAGTTTCTACGTAAACTCCATATTAATTAGTTTATAACTTAAGCAAATAGATACATTGTTCTTGAACCTTTCATTAAATTAATTAGCTATTTAGCCATGTACTGTATTTCTTGTAGCCTGTAATATGACTTCAGGATACTTGTTTTAGATTTCTGTTTTTTGATTATGACTGTGATACCAGTGTACATTTAGTAGCTCAGTAGTTGAGAAATGGCTACTAGATGATTTCAAATGTCTTGGACTGTAAATATGTGTCAATAACTTTTACTACTTTGAAGAACCTATAGTATATTACTATAATAATAAGTTTAGGCTAAGCCTGTCCTCCAATTGTTATATTAAAGTTTACTTATTCATTCACATTTTACAAATTTTATATGCTGGGGAACACTGACACAGCAGTGAAGATATCATTTTTTATTGACTGTTTCATGACATGCTTTAAACTTAACCTTGTGACTTATTATTGTATCAGCAGATTAGTGAATTATATTTTCTACTGTAGAAAATATTAAAACCACTAAGGTTTTAAATATGTAAAAATGTTCATGCTAGCCATAATAAGAAGCATACATTAATTCTATGCTTAAAATATATATCCTTTTGTCCTTTAACACACTGCTCCTATGTTTTCAAACAGTACCTGAAAGAGTAAAGGACCTAACAGCAGAGAATAGCACTACCACTTCTGTATCTCTGAGCTGGCAGTCTCCTGATGGAAATGCAAGTTCCTATATCATAGAAATCTTAGAAAATGTAACATTCAGTTTAACTGTGACCACCACCTCTGCTATAATTCCGGATCTGATCCCTGGAAATTATTACACATTCCTGGTGTCTACTCTTGTTGGAGGAGATGTAAAAGGGGATAGTTCTATCGTAACTAATTATACAAGTAAGTGTCTATGGAAAGTGTAAAAGTCGGTTACTTAAATATATTTCATATTCTATCATGGGATAAATCTATGATGTTTAGGTTTGACTATATTTTATGTTAAATAAAATAGCACAACTTTATTGGAGCCAGCTGTTTCATTCAAATATAATGTACATGGAGCTGTGTGATTTAACATTATATATCAGCTTTGTATATTTTTTAGCTTGAAATATTTCTTTATTATTCCACATATTCTATCGTTAGTTAAATCAATGATATACTAAAGTTTCTAAGCAGATTCCATGTTAATTAAATTATAGCTTTTGAAAAATACAGTTTTTTTTTAATAATAGTTTTATTAATTTACAAGATTAAGGAAACATAAACAGGTACAAATGAAAAAGGAAGGGGGATTTCCAGATACATTGTACAATGAACAATAAAGGGGCCGGGAGCCCCAACAAAGCAGAAGAAAATAAATATGACAGGTTAAAAATATGATACACATGCTCTATATAAACTTCTTAGGAAGTTGAAGTCGGATAGTCCAGAACACCAAAGGCTGTAGGAGTGCTGAATATAGTAGAATGACCATTTTTTTCATTATATTATCCCCATTGGAACCATTTCCTGTGGATAGATGAAGCTTTGGAGGAATAGATACATTCCACCATCTCAAATAAATAATGCTTGTTGATTTTATTTAGAATTAATAAAATATTAGGCATCAATATGGATTTCCACATCTGGGCAATAGATGCTTTAGTAGCTATTAAAAGTGTCCCATAAGGCAACGGTCACCTCATGACATTTGTTGCGGATAGATATGAAACAACACAGTTAGTGGTTCTGCAAGAACATCAAAAACCAAAACAGCACTTCTCAAAATAAATACTTCTGTCCAGATTGGCCTCAACAAAGAGCACGACCAGAAGATTTGGTAAATATAACAAACAAAGCCACAATTCCTCCAGCAAAACTGGGCTACAGAACGCCAAATCTTATGTTGTCGCTCTGGAGTGAATTAGGCCTTATGGGTCAATTTGTAAAACATTTAGTTGTGATTGATGCATTTAAAATTTTTAAAGCAGGTTGTAAAAATTATATCCCAATCTTCTTCAGACAGGGTTCAAGAGAAATCTTTTGCCCATTTAACTTGGCATGAAAGCTTCCCATGAACCCTATCCAAAGCTGATATTGATGCCACCATGAAATAATCCCCTTATGTTGTAGAGAGTGAAAACAAGACGCCAACATAAGGGGAAAAGACAATTTTTTGATTGGTAGGGGTAAATAGCACTGCAGCCAACGTCACAGTTGTAAATATGTATGAAAGTCTCAAGACAGGGTATTAAAATGACTTTGTAGAGAAAGAAGCTAAGCCATCCTCCCAAAATACATCTTTCAAAAAAGACACACCTGGTACAGCCCAGGAATCCAGTTGTAATGTAGGAATAAGGGAAGCTATAGCTGTTAGGGATAGTTTCAGAGATGGGAGGGAAATCTCCTTACTATAGTACACAACCGACACCAAGCTTGAACTCTAGTGGGCACTGCGTTACAAGAGCCATGGCCTGGGGGATTCACAGAAGAGGGGCGCCATAGTAAATTAGTCAAACTAAAAGGCAACAGAAGAAGAGCATTCTCAATAAATACTCATGGCTTTAGTGAGTCCAAATGAAACCAATCTTTGATCTGGCTCAATATACAAGCAGAATGATATGTCTCAATGTCTGGAAAGGTATTTCTAGCTATTCTAGGTCTAGATCATCTCCAGATTTATCTAATAAGAATTTTATTGAGTTTATTGCAAAGGGATCTGGGGAGAGGCTTAGGGATAGTGCAATAAAGATACATCAGCCTAGGAAGGAGCATCATTTTAGAGGCAGCTATATGCCCCAACCAGGACACTTCCTGTAACATCCACTATTTATTGAGCCACTCAAAAGCTTTCAGTAAAGGTCCGAAATTGCAACCAATTATATCACATGCTCTAGCCAAATTTATTCCTAAATGCTTAAGAAATTTAGACTGCCAAGCATTACCATAATTCTATTTTAAACTCCTTAAAATTTCATCGGAAACATTAAAAGGGAGAGCTCTGGTCTTTGAAGTATTCAAGACAGATTTTATTTGAAGTTTTTTTAAGCTAATCAGATTTTAGTCATGTATGTTTTTGTAGCCTGTTATATTTCTGTATGATACTTGTTTTAGATTTCTGTCTTTTTTATGACTTCAATATCAGTCTAAAATATAGCAGCCCAAAATAAAACTATAGTTCATAAATGGCCATTAGATATATCAAAAAGATGAGGACTGTAAATATGTGTCAATAACTTTTATTGCTTTGAATAACCTACAGAATCTAGTATTACAATCAAAATGGGTTTAGGCTGCACCTATTCTCAAAATAATCCTATAAGGTATACTAATACATTCACATGGCTGATTGCATATGCTTGGGATGACTGCCATACAGCAGTGAAGATGTTTATTTATTTTACTGCTTCATAACAAGCTGTACATTTAACAATGTGATTTATTCTTGGATCAGCAGATTAGTGAATTAAATGATGTACTGTAGAAAACCTTAAAGCCACTAAGCTTTTAAATATATAAAAATGTCCTTATCACCCATAATAAGAGGTGCACATTAATTCTAATGTTAAAATATACATCCTATTGTTCTTTAACACACTGCTCCTATGTTTCCAAATAGTACCTGAAAAAGTGATGGGCCTAACAGCAGAGAATAGCACTACCACTTCTGTATCTCTGAGCTGGAAGCCTCCTGTTGGAAATGCAAGTTCCTATATCATAGAAGTCTTGGAAAATGTAACATTCAGTTTAACTGTGACCACCACCTCTGCTATAATTCTGGATATGATTCCTGGGAATTATTACACATTCCTGGTGTCTACTCTTGTTGGAGGAGACATAAAAGGGGACAGTACTCTAGTAACTAATTATACAAGTAAGTGTCTATGGAAAGTGTAAAGTTAGCTAATTAAATATAATTCATATTCTATCATGGGATACATCTATGATGTTTAGGTTTGACTATATTTTATGTTAAATAAAGTAGCACAACTTTATATAAGCCATCTGTTACATTCAATTATAATGTACTTTGATATGTGTGTGATGAAATTTAACATTACATTTTAGGTTTGGTATTTTGTTTATCCAGGTCTATTTCTTTATTATACCTCTTATTGTCATGAGTAAAATCAATGATATACTGAATTTTCTACGTAAACTCCATATTAATTAGTTTATAACTTAAGCAAATAGATACATTGTTCTTGAACCTTTCATTAAATGACTTAGCTATTTATCCATGTACTGTATTTCTTGTAGCCTGTAATATGACTTCAGGATACTTTTTTTAGATTTCTGTTTTTTGATTATGACTGTGATACCAGTTTAAATTTAGTAGCTCAATAGTTGAGAAATTGCTACTAGATGATTTCAAATGGCTTGGACTGTAAATATGTGTCAATAACTTTTACTACTTTGAAGAACCTATAGTATATTACTATAATAATAAGTTTAGGCTAAGCCTGTCCTCCAATTGTTATATTAAAGTTTACTTATTCATTCACATTTTACAAATTTTATATGCTGGGGAACACTGACACAGCAGTGAATATATCATTTTTTATTGACTGTTTCATGACATGCTTTAAACTTAACCTTGTGACTTATTATTGTATCAGCAGATTAGTGAATTATATTTTCTACTGTAGAAAATCTTAAAACCACTAAGGCTTTAAATATGTAAAAATGTTCATGCTAGCCATAATAAGAAGCATACATTAATTCTATGCTTAAAATATATATCCTTTTGTCCTTTAACACACTGCTCCTATGTTTTCAAACAGTACCTGAAAGAGTAAAGGACCTAACAGCAGAGAATAGCACTACCACTTCTGTGTCTCTGAGTTGGCAGTCTCCTGATGGAAATGCAAGTTCCTATATCATAGAAATCGTGGAAAATGTAACATTCAGTTTAACTGTGACCACCACCTCTGCTATAATTCCGGATCTGATCCCTGGAAATTATTACATATTCCTGGTGTCTGCTCTTGTTGGAGGAGATGTAAAAGGGGATAGTTCTCTAGTAACTAATTATACAAGTAAGTGTCTATGGAAAGTGTTAATTCGGTTACTTAAATATATTTCATATTCTATCATGGGATAAATCTAGGATTTTTAAGTTTGACTATATTTTATGTTAAATAAAATAGCACAACCTTATTGAAGCCAGCGGTTTCATTCAAATATAATGTACTTGGATATGTGTGTTATAAAATTCAGCACTAGATTTAGGTTTGGTATTTTGTTTTAGCCAGGTCTGTTTCTTTATTATACCTCATATTGTAATGAGTTAAATCAATGATATACTGAGGTTTCTATGTAGACTTCATGTTAATTAGTTTATGTTCTTCAACAATTTTATAAATTACTTATCTGTTTAGCCGTGTATTTGTGTAGCATGTAATATGTCTTTATGATACTTGTTATAAATTTCTGTTTTTTGATTATGACTGCGATACCAGTTTACATTTAGTAGCCCTGTAGTTCAGAAATGGCTACTAGATTATTTAAAATGGCTTGGACTGTAAATATGTGTCAATAACCTTTATTGCTTTGAAGAACCTATAGTATATTACAATAATAATAAGTTTAGGCTGGACTTTTCCACAATTATTATGTAAGAGTTTACTTGTTCATTTACACTTTACTGTTTTTATATGCTGGGAAATACTGGCACAGCAGTGAAGATATTGTTCTTAATTGACTTTTCCATAATATGCTGTAAAATTAACAATGTGATTTATTCTTGGATCAACAGATTAGTGAATTATATTTTCCACTATAGAAAATCATATAACCTCTAAGGTTTTAAATATATAATAATTTCCAGGCTAGCCATAATAAGATGCATACATTAATTCTATGCTTAAAATATACATCCTTTTGTCCTTTAACACACTGCTCCTATGTTTTCAAATAGTACCTGAAAGAGTGAAGGACCTAACAGCAGAGACTAGCACTACCACTTCTGTATCTCTGAGCTGGCAGTCTCCTGATGGAAATGCAAGTTCCTATATCATAGAAATCTTAGAAAATGTAACATTCAGTTTAACTGTGACCACCACCTCTGCTATAATTCCGGATCTGATCCCTGGAAATTATTACACATTCCTGGTGTCTACTCTTGTTGGAGGAGATGTAAAAGGGGATAGTTCTATCGTAACTAATTATACAAGTAAGTGTCTATGGAAGGTGTAAAAGTCGGTTACTTAAATATATTTCATATTCTATCATGGGATAAATCTATGATGTTTAGGTTTGACTATATTTTATGTTAAGTAAAATAGCACAACTTTATTGGAGCCAGCTGTTTCATTCAAATTTAATGTACATGGAGCTGTGTGATATAACATTATATATCAGCTTTGTATATTTTTTCGCTTGAACTATTTCGTTATTATTCCACATATTCTATCGTTAGTTAAATCAATGATATACTAAAGTTTCTAAGCAGATTCCATGTTAATAGTTAAATCAATGATATACTAAAGTTTCTAAGCAGATTCCATGTTAATTAAATAATAGCTTTTGAAAAATACAGTTTTTTTTAAATAATAGTTTTATTAATTTACAAGATTAAGGAAACATAAACAGGTACAAATGACAGGTTAAAAATATGATACACATGCTCTATATAAACTTCTTATGAAGTTGAAGTCGGATAGTCCAGAACACCAAAGGCTGTAGGAGTGCTGAATATAGTAGAATGACCATTTTTTTCATTATATTATCCCCATTGGAACCATTTCCTGTGGATAGATGAAGCTTTGGAGGAATAGATACATTCCACCATCTCAAATAAATAATGCTTGTGGATTTTATTTAAAATTAATAAAATATTAGGCATCAATATGGATTTCCACATCTGGGCAATAGACGCTTTAGTAGCTATTAAAAGTGTCCCATAAGGCAACGGTCACCTCATGACATTTGTTGCGGATAGATATGAAACAACACAGTTAGTGGTTCTGCAAGAACATCAAAGACCAAAACAGCACTTCTCAAAATAAATACTTCTGTCCAGATTGGCCTCAACAAAGAGCACGACCAGAAGATTTGGTAAATATAACAAACAAAGCCACAAGTCCTCCAGCAAAACTGGTCTACAGAATGCCAAATCTTATGTTGTCGCTCTGGAGTGAATTAGGCCTTATGGGTCAATTTGTAAAACATTTAGGTGTGATTGATGCATTTAGAAATTTTAAAGCAGGTTGTAAAAATGATATCCCAATCTTCTTCAGACAGGGTTCGGGAGAAATCTTTTGCCCATTTAACTTGGCATGAAAGCTTCCCATGAACCCTATCCAAAAGCTGATATTGATGCCACCATGAAATAATCCCCTTATGTTGTAGAGAGTGAAAACAAGACACCAACATAAGGGGAAAAGACAATTTTTTTATTGGTAGGGGTAAATAGCACTGCATCCAATGTCACAGTTGTATATATGTATAAAAGTCTCAAGACAGGATATTAAAATGACTTTGTAGAGAAAGAAGCTAAGCCATCCTCCCAAAATACATCTTTCAAAAAAGACACACCTGGTACAGCCCAGGAATCCAGTTGTAATGTAGGAATAAGGGAAGCTATAGCTGTTAGGAATAGTTCCAGAGATGGGAGGGAAATCTCCTCACTAGAGGACACAACCGACACCAAGCTTGAACTCTAGTGAGCACTGCATTACAAGAGCCACGGCCTGGGGGAATCACAGAAGAGGGGAGCCATAGTAAGATAGGCAAACTAAAAGGCAACAGAAGAAGAGCATTTTCAATAACTACCCATGGCTTTAGTGAGTCCAAATGAAACCAACTTTGATCTGGCTCAATATACAAGCAGAATGATATGTCTCAATGTCTGGAAAGGTATTTCTAGCTATTCTAGGTCTAGATCCTCTCCAGATTTATCTTATAAGAATTTTATTGAGTTTATTGCAAAGGGATCTGGGGAGATGCTTAGGGATAGTGCAATAAAGATACATCAGCCTAGGAAGGAGCATCATTTTAGAGGCAGCTATATGCCCCAACCAGGACACTTCCTGTAACATCCACTCTTTAGTGAGCCACTCAAAAGCTTTCAGTAAAGGTCCGAAATTGCAATCAATTATATCACATGCTCTAGCCAAATTTATTCCTAAATGCTTAAGAAATTTAGACTGCCAGGCATGTCCATAATTCTCTTTTAAACTCCTTAAAATTTCATCTGATACATTAAAAGGGAGAGCTCTGGTCTTTGAAGTATTCAAGACAGATTTTATTTGAAGTTTTTTAAACTAATCAGATTTTAGTCATGTATGTTTTTGTAGCCTGTTATATTTCTGTATGATACTTGTTTTAGATTTCTGTCTTTTTTATGACTTCAATATCAGTCTAAAATATAGCAGCCCAAAATAAAACTATAGTTCATAAATGGCCATTAGATATATCAAAAAGATAAGGACTGTAAATATGTGTCAATAACTTTTATTGCTTTGAATAACCTACAGAATCTAGTATTACAATCAAAATGGGTTTAGGCTGCACCTATTCTCAAAATAATCCTATAAGGTATACTAATACATTCACATGGCTGATTGCATATGCTTGAGATGACTGCCATACAGCAGTGTAGATGTTTATTTATTTTACTGCTTCATAACAAGCTGTAAATTTAACAATGTGATTTATTCTTGGATCAGCAGATTAGTGAATTAAATGATGTACTGTAGAAAACCTTAAAGCCACTAAGCTTTTAAATATATAAAAATGTCCTTATCACCCATAATAAGAGGTGCACATTAATTCTAATGTTAAAATAGACATCCTATTGTTCTTTAACACATAGCTCCTATGTTTCCAAATAGTACCTGAAAAAGTGAAGGACCTAGCAGCAGAGAATAGCACTACCACTTCTGTATCTCTGAGCTGGCAGCCTCCTGATGGAAATGCAAGTTCCTATATCATAGAAATCTTAGAAAATGTAACATTCAGTTTAACTGTGACCACAACCTCTGCTACAATTCTGGATCTGATTCCTGGGAATTATTACACATTCCTGGTGTCTGCTCTTGTTGGAGGAGACATAAAAGGGGACAGTACTCTAGTAACTAATTATACAAGTAAGTGTCTATGGAAAGTGTAAAGTTAGCTAATTAAATATAATTAATATTCTATAATGGGATAAATCTATGATGTTTAGGTTTGACTATATTTTATGTTAAATAAAGTAGCACAACTTTATATAAGCCATCTGTTACATTCAAATATAATGTACTTGGATATGTGTGTGATGAAATTTAACATTACATTTTAGGTTTGGTATTTTGTTTATCCAGGTCTATTTCTTTATTATACCTCTTATTGTCTTGAGTAAAATCAATGATATACTGAATTTTCTACGTAAACTCCATATTAATTAGTTTATAACTTAAGCAAATAGATACATTGTTCTTGAACCTTTCATTAAATGACTTAGCTATTTAGCCATGTACTGTATTTCTTGTAGCCTGTAATATGACTTCAGGATACTTGTTTTAGATTTAAGTTTTTTGATTATGACTGTGATACCAGTTTAAATTTAGTAGCTCAATAGTTGAGAAATGGTTTCTAGATGATTTCAAATGTCTTGGACTGTAAATATGTGTCAATAACTTTTACTGCTTTGAAGAACCTATAGTATATTACTATAATAATAAGTTTAGGCTAAGCCTGTCCTCCAATTGTTATATTAAAGTTTACTTTTTCATTCACATTTTACAAATTTTATATGCTGGGGAACACTGACACATCAGTGAAGATATCATTTTTTATTGACTGTTTCATGACATGCTTTAAACTTAACCTTGTGATTTATTCTTGTATCAGCAGATTAGTGAATTATAATTTCTACTGTAGAAAATCTTAAAACCACTAAGGTTTTAAATTTGTAAAAATGTTCATGCTAGCCATAATAAGAAGCATACATTAATTCTATGCTTAAAATATATATCCTTTTGTCCTTTAACACACTGCTCCTATGTTTTCAAACAGTACCTGAAAGAGTGAAGGACCTAACAGCAGAGACTAGCACTACCACTTCTGTATCTCTGAGTTGGCAGTCTCCTGATGGAAATGCAAGTTCCTATATCATAGAAATCGTAGAAAATGTAACATTCAGTTTAACTGTGACCACCACCTCTGCTATAATTCCGGATCTGATCCCTGGAAATTATTACACATTCCTGGTGTCTGCTCTTGTTGGAGGAGATGTAAAAGGGGATAGTTCTATCGTAACTAATTATACAAGTAAGTGTCTATGGAAAGTGTAAAAGTCGGTTACTTAAATATATTTCATATTCTATAATGGGATAAATCTATGATGTTTAGGTTTGACTATATTTTATGTTAAATAAAATAGCACAACTTTATTGGAGCCAGCTGTTTCATTCAAATATAATGTACGTGGAGCTGTGTAATATAACATTATATATAAGCTTTGTATATTTTTTAGCTTGAACTATTTCTTTATTATTCCACATATTCTATCGTTAGATAAATCAATGATATACTAAAGTTTCTAAGCAGATTCCATGTTAATAGTTAAATCAATGATATACTAAAGTTTCTAAGCAGATTCCATGTTAATTAAATTATAGCTTTTGAAAAATACAGTTTTTTAAATAATAGTTTTATTAATTTACAAGATTAAGGAAACATAAACAGGTACAAATGAAAAAGGAAGGGGGATTTCCAAATACATTGTACAATGAACAATAAAGGGGCCGGGAGCCCCAACAAAGCAAAAGAAAATAAATATGACAGGTAAAAAATATGATACACATGCTCTATATAAACTACTTAGGAAGTTGAAGTCGGATAGTCCAGAACACCAAAGGCTGTAGGAGTGCTGAATATAGTAGAATGACCATTTTTTCATTATATTATCCCCATTGGAACCATTTCCTGTGGATAGATGAAGCTTTGGAGGAATAGATACATTCCACCATCTCAAATAAATAATGTTTGTGGACTTTATTTAGAATTAATAAAATATTAGGCATCAATATGGATTTCCACATCTGGGCAATAGACACTTTAGTAGCTATTAAAAGTGTCCCATAAGGCAACAGTCACCTCATGACATTTGTTGCGGATAGATATGAAACAACACAGTTAGTGGTTCTGCAAGAACATCAAAAACCAAAACAGCACTTCTCAAAATAAATACTTCTGTCCAGATTGGCCTCAACAAAGAGCACGACCAGAAGATTTGGTAAATATAACAAACAAAGCCACAATTCCTCCAGCAAAACTGGGCTACAGAACGCCAAATTTTATGTTGTCGCTCTGGAGTGAATTAGGCCTAATGGGTCAATTTGTAAAACATTTAGGTGTGATTGATGCATTTAGAAATGTTAAAGCAGGTTGTAAAAATGATATCCCAATCTTCTTCAGACAGGGTTCGAGAGAAATCTTTTGCCCATTTAACTTGGCATGAAAGCTTCCCATGAACCCTATCCAAAAGCTGATATTGATGCCACCATAAAATAATCCCCTTCTGTTGTAGAGAGTGAAAACAAGACACCAACATAAGGGGAAAAGACAATTTTTTGATTGGTAGGGGTAAATAGCACTGCATCCAATGTCACAGTTGTAAATATGTATAAAAGTCTCAAGACAGGATATTAAAATGACTTTGTAGAGAAAGAAGCTAAGCCATCCTCCCAAAATACATCTTTCAAAAAAGACACACCTGGTACAGCCCAGGAATCCAGTTGTAATGTAGGAATAAGGGAAGCTATAGCTGTTAGGGATAGTTCCAGAGATGGGAGGGAAATCTCCTCACTAGAGGACACAACCGACACCAAGCTTGAACTCTAGTGAGCACTGCATTACAAGAGCCACGGCCTGGGGGATTCACAGAAGAGGGGAGCCATAGTAAGATAGGCAAACTAAAAGGCAACAGAAGAAGAGCATTTTCAATAACTACCCATGGCTTTAGTGAGTCCAAATGAAACCAACTTTGATCTGGCTCAATATACAAGCAGAATGATATGTCTCAATGTCTGGAAAGGTATTTCTAGCTATTCTAGGTCTAGATCCTCTCCAGATTTATCTTATAAGAATTTTATTGAGTTTATTGCAAAGGGATCTGAGGAGAGGCTTAGGGATAGTGCAATAAAGATACATCAGCCTAGGAAGGAGCATCATTTTAGAGGCAGCTATATGCCCCAACCAGGACACTTCCTGTAACATCCACTCTTTAGTGAGCCACTCAAAAGCTTTCAGTAAAGGTCTGAAATTGCAATCAACTATATCACATGCTCTAGCCAAATTTATTCCTAAATGCTTAAGAAATTTAGACTGCCAGGCATATCCATAATTCTCTTTTAAACTCCTTAAAATTTCATCTGATACATTAAAAGGGAGAGCTCTGGTCTTTGAAGTATTCAAGACAGATTTTATTTGAAGTTTTTTAAACTAATCAGATTTTAGTCATGTATGTTTTTGTAGCCTGTTATATTTCTGTATGATACTTGTTTTAGATTTCTGTCTTTTTTATGACTTCAATATCAGTCTAAAATATAGCAGCCCAAAATAAAACTATAGTTCATAAATGGCCATTAGATATATCAAAAAGATGAGGACTGTAAATATGTGTCAATAACTTTTATTGCTTTGAATAACCTACAGAATCTAGTATTACAATCAAAATGGGTTTAGGCTGCACCTATTCTCAAAATAATCCTATAAGGTATACTAATACATTCACATGGCTGATTGCATATGCTTGAGATGACTGCCATACAGCAGTGAAGATGTTTACTTATTTTACTGCTTCATAACAAGCTGTACATTTAACAATGTGATTTATTCTTGGATCAGCAGATTAGTGAATTAAATGATGTACTGTAGAAAACCTTAAAGCCACTAAGCTTTTAAATATATAAAAATGTCCTTATCACCCATAATAAGAGGTGCACATTAATTCTAATGTTAAAATATACATCCTATTGTTCTTTAACACATAGCTCCTATGTTTCCAAATAGTACCTGAAAAAGTGAAGGACGTAGCAGCAGAGAATAGCACTACCACTTCTGTATCTCTGAGCTGGCAGCCTCCTGATGGAAATGCAAGTTCCTATATCATAGAAATCTTAGAAAATGTAACATTCAGTTTAACTGTGACCACAACCTCTGCTACAATTCTGGATCTGATTCCTGGGAATTATTACACATTCCTTGTGTCTGCTCTTGTTGGAGGAGACATAAAAGGGGACAGTACTCTAGTAACTAATTATACAAGTAAGTGTCTATGGAAAGTGTAAAGTTAGCTAATTAAATATAATTAATATTCTATAATGGGATAAATCTATGATGTTTAGAGTTGACTATATTTTAAAGTTAAATGAAGTAGCACAACTTTATATAAGCCATCTGTTACATTCAAATATAATGTACTTGGATATGTGTGTGATGAAATTTAACATTACATTTTAGGTTTGGTATTTTGTTTATCCAGGTCTATTTCTTTATTATACCTCTTATTGTCTTGAGTAAAATCAATATTATACTGAATTTTCTACGTAAACTCCATATTAATTAGTTTATAACTTAAGCAAATAGATACATTGTTCTTGAACCTTTCATTAAATGACTTAGCTATTTAGCCATGTACTGTATTTCTTGTAGCCTGTAATATGACTTCAGGATACTTGTTTTAGATTTCAGTTTTTTGATTATGACTGTGATACCAATTTAAATTTAGTAGCTCAATAGTTGAGAAATGGTTTCTAGATGATTTCAAATGTCTTGGACTGTAAATATGTGTCAATAACTTTTACTGCTTTGAAGAACCTATAGTATATTACTATAATAATAAGTTTAGGCTAAGCCTGTCCTCCAATTGTTA
Source organism: Pseudophryne corroboree (assembly GCF_028390025.1). Lineage (NCBI taxonomy): Eukaryota > Metazoa > Chordata > Amphibia > Anura > Myobatrachidae > Pseudophryne > Pseudophryne corroboree. The sequence continues at coordinate 358,054,676 of NC_086447.1, read as the reverse complement.
TATTAAAGTTTACTTATTCATTCACATTTTACAAATTTTATATGCTGGGGAACACTGACACATCAGTGAAGATATCATTTTTTATTGACTGTTTCATGACATGCTTTAAACTTAACCTTGTGATTTATTCTTGTATCAGCAGATTAGTGAATTATATTTTCTACTGTAGAAAATCTTAAAACCACTAAGGTTTTAAATATGTAAAAATGTTCATGCTAGCCATAATAAGAAGCATACATTAATTCTATGCTTAAAATATATATCCTTTTGTCCTTTAACACACTGCTCCTATGTTTTCAAACAGTACCTGAAAGAGTGAAGGACCTAACAGCAGAGAATAGCACTACCACTTCTGTATCTCTGAGTTGGCAGTCTCCTGATGGAAATGCAAGTTCCTATATCATAGAAATCGTAGAAAATGTACCTTTCAGTTTAACTGTGACCACCACCTCTGCTATAATTCCGGATCTGATCCCTGGAAATTATTACACATTCCTGGTGTCTGCTCTTGTTGGAGGAGTTGTAAAAGGGGATAGTTCTCTAGTAACTAATTATACAAGTAAGTGTCTATGGAAAGTGTTAATTCGGTTACTTAAATATATTTCATATTCTATCATGGGATAAATCTATGATTTTTAAGTTTGACTATATTTTATGTTAAATAAAATAGCACAACTTTATTGGAGCCAGCTGTTTCATTCAAATATAGGCCCTCATTCCGAGTTGATCGGTCGCAAGGCGAATTTAGCAGAGTTACACACGCTAAGCCGCCGCCTACTGGGAGTGTATCTTAGCATCTTAAAATTGCGACCGATGTATTCGCAATATTGCGAGCACAAACTACTTAGCAGTTTTAGAGTAGCTCCAGACTTACTCTGCCTGTGCGATCAGTTCAGTGCTTGTCGTTCCTGGTTTGACGTCACAAACACACCCAGCGTTCGCCCAACCACTCCCCCGTTTCTCCGGCCACTCCTGCGTTTTTTCCGGAAACGGTAGCGTTTTCAGCCACACGCCCATAAAACGCCGTGTTTCCGCCCAGTAACACCCATTTCCTGTCAATCACATTACGTTCGCCGGAGCGATGAGAAAGCCGTGAGTAAAAATACTTTCTTCATAGCAAAGATACTTGGCGCAGTCGCAGTGCGAATATTGCGCATGCGCACTAAGCGGAATTTCACTGCGATGCGATGAAAAATACCGAGCGAACGACTCGGAATGAGGGCCATAATGTAGTTGGATATGTGTGTTATAAAATTCAGCCCTAGATTTAAGTTTGGTATTTTGTTTTAGCCAGGTCTATTTCTTTATTGTATCTCATATTGTAATGAGTTAAATCAATGATATACTGAGGTTTCTATGTAGACTTCATGTTAATTAGTTTATGTTCTTCAACAATTTTATAAATTACTTATCTGTTTATCCGTGTATTTTTGTAGCATGTAATATGTCTTTATGATACTTGTTATACATTTCAGTTTTTTGATTATGACTGCGTTACCAGTTTACATTTAGTAGCCCTGTAGTTCAGAAATGGCTACTAGATTATTTAAAATGGCTTGGATTGTAAATATGTGTCAATAACCTTTATTGCTTTGAAGAACCTATATTATATTACAATAATAATAAGTTTAGGCTGGACTTTTCCACAATTATTATGTAAGAGTTTACTTGTTCATTTACACTTTACTGATTTTATATGCTGGGAAACCCTGGCACAGCAGTGAAGATATTGTTCTTAATTGACTTTTCCATGATATGCTGTAAAATTAACAATGTGATTTATTCTTGGATCAGCCGATTAGTGAATTATATTTTCCACTGTAGAAAATCATATAACCACTAAGGTTTTAAATATATAATAATTTCCAGGCTAGCCATAATAAGATGCATACATTAATTCTATGCTTAAAATATACATCCTTTTGTCCTTTAACACACTGCTCCTATGTTTTCAAATAGTACCTGAAAGAGTGAAGGACCTAACAGCAGAGACTAGCACTACCACTTCTGTATCTCTGAGCTGGCAGTCTCCTGATGGAAATGCAAGTTCCTATATCATAGAAATCTTAGAAAATGTAACATTCAGTTTAACTGTGACCACCACCTCTGCTATAATTCCGGATCTGATCCCTGGAAATTATTACACATTCCTGGTGTCTGCTCTTGTTGGAGGAGATGTAAAAGGGGATAGTTCTATCGTAACTAATTATACAAGTAAGTGTCTATGGAAAGTGTAAAAGTCGGTTACTTAAATAAATTACATATTCTATCATGGGATAAATCTATGATGTTTAGGTTTGACTATATTTTATGTTAAATAAAATAGCACAACTTTATTGGAGCCAGCTGTTTCATTCAAATATAATGTACATGGAGCTGTGTGATATAACATTATATATCAGCTTTGTATATTTTTTAGCTTGAACTATTTCTTTATTATTCCACATATTCTATTGTTAGTTAAATCAACGATATACTAAAGTTTCTAAGCAGATTCCATGTTAATAGTTAAATCAATGATATACTAAAGTTTCTAAGCAGATTCCATGTTAATTAAATAATAGCTTTTGAAAAATACAGTTTTTTTTTAATAATAGTTTTATTAATTTACAAGATTAAGGAAACATAAACAGGTACAAATGAAAAAGGAAGGGGGATTTCCAGATACATTGTACAATGAACAATAAAGGGTCTGGGAGCCCCAACAAAGCAAAAGAAAATAAATATGACAGGTTAAAAATATGATACACATGCTCTATATAAACTTCTTAGGAAGTTGAAGTCGGATAGTCCAGAACACCAAAGGCTGAATATAGTAGAATGACCATTTTTTTTCATTATATTATCCCCATTGGAACCATTTCCTGTGGATAGATGAAGCTTTGGAGGAATAGATACATTCCACCATCTCAAATAAATAATGCTTGTGGATTTTATTTAGAATTAATAAAATATTAGGCATCAATATGGATTTCTACATCTGGGCAATAGGCGCTTTAGTAGCTATAGAATGATATGTCTCAATGTCTGGAAAGGTATTTCTAGCTATTCTTGGTCTAGATCCTCTCCAGATTTATCTTATAAGAAGTTAATTGAGTTTATTGTAAAGGGATCTAGGGATAGTGCAATAAAGTTACATCAGCTTTTGAAGGAGCATCATTTTAGTGGCAGCTATATGCCCCAACCAAGATACTTCCTGTAACATCCACTCTTTAGTCAGCCACTCAAAAGCTTTCAGTAAAGGTCCGAAATTGCAATCAATTATATCACATGCTCTAGCTAAATGAATTCCTAAATGCTTAAGAAATTTAGACTGCCAGACATATCCATAATTCTCTTTTAAACTCGTTAAAATTTCCTCTGATGCATTAAAAAGGAGAGCTTTGGTCCTTAAAGTATTCACAACAGATTTTATTTAAAGTTTTTTAAACTAATCAGATTTTAGTCATGTATGTTTTCGTAGCCTGTTATATTTCTGTATGATACTTGTTTTAGATTTCTGTCTTTTGATTATGACTGCAATGTCAATCTAAAATATAGCAGCCCTAAATTTAACTATAGTTCATTAATGGCTATTAGGTGTTTTAAAAAGCTGAGGACTGTAAACATGTGTCAATAACTTTTATTGCTTTGAATAACCTACAGAATCTAGTACTACAATCAAGACTGGTTTAGGCTGCACCTATTCTCAATTATCATATAAAGTATACTAATACATTCACATGGCTGCTTGCATATGCTTGGGATGACTAGCATACAGCAGTGAAAATGTTTATTTATTTTACTGCTTCATAAGAAGCCGTAAATTGAACAGTGTGATTTATTCTTGGATCAGCAGATTAGTGAATTAAATGATGTACTGTAGAAAACCTTAAAGCCACTAAGCTTCTAAATATATCACAATGTCCTTATCACCCATAATAAGAGGTGCATATTGATTCTAAAGTTAAAATATACATCCTATTGTCCTTTAACACATTGCTCCTATGTTTCCAAATAGTACCTGAAAGAGTGAAGGACCTAACAGCAGAGAATAGCACTACCACTTCTGTATCTCTGAGCTGGCAGTCTCCCGATGGAAATGCAAGTTCCTATATCATAGAAATCTTAGAAAATGTAACATTCAGTTTAACTGTGACCACCACCTCTGCTATAATTCCGGATCTGATCCCTGGAAATTATTACACATTCCTGGTGTCTGCTCTTGTTGGAGGAGACGTAAAAGGGGATAGTTCTCTAGTAACTAATTATACAAGTAAGTGTCTATGGAAAGTATTAGGTTGGTTACTTAAATATATTTCATATTCTATCATGGGATAAATTTATGATGTTTAGTTTTGACTATATTTTATGTTAAATAAAATAGCACAACTTTATTGTAGCCAACTGTTACATTCAAATATAATGTACGTGGAGCTTTGTGATATAACAAGTCTTATATATCAGCTTTGTATTTTTTTTTAGATTGGACTATTTCTTTATTATTCCACATATTCTATCATGATTTAAATCAATGATATACTAAAGTTTCTAAGCAGATTCCATGTTAATTAAATTATAGGTTTTGAAAAAAAACAGATTTTTTAATAATAGTTTTATTAATTTACAAGATTTAGGAAACATAAACAGGCACAAATGAAAAAGGAAGGGGGACTACCAGATAAATTGTGCAATGAACAATGAAGGGGTCGGTGCCCCAACAAAGCAAAAGAAAATATGTTATCTTGACTGGCTGAGGCGTTAGTCACGATCGGGCATACGCAGCATACCGGGTCGCAGGGAGGCGCGCCTAGTCACAGAGAGGCACACCTAATTTACATGGAGGCGCACAGAGCATTTGACATTACCTTTACGTGTAATACCTGCGATCATCCACCAGATGTCGCTTTTTACAATTACCACTGCACATGCGTGTGGTCTACCGTAAAATAAAATACTGAAATCCATAGTAAGAACTACTTTACTAATGCGTCTCATTACACTGCATACAGTAAATACAGCGTCTCATTACGCTACATTATTTCATACAGTATATATAGTACAGACGCAAATAGTACAGCATATACGATCCCTTTACAGTACTTTAGGAATAAGTAAGCGACCAAGTCCCGCAGACAAAGCAACATAAAACCAGTAGTGCACACTGACGCAAATGGACGTGTTAGAAGTACATTGTTGCCTATTGATATTAGGAATATTGTATGTTAGCATCCTAATCCCGTAGCCATTACAGCATAACCAAAACCAATGGATTTATTCATCTGTTGGCGGCGAAGTGGTGAAGTGTCCTGCTTCATATACTTAGAATCCCGGGTTCGATTCTTAAAGTACGAATGCATGTTAGTTTTTTCCATATACTTTATTTTTTTTATATTTACATAAACCAGGGCAAAGCTTTAGGAGCGGTTCTACTGTTAAGGTTCTATGCACTGTACAGTACACATACAATTCTGTAGCAGGGCAGACTCAATTGAAATGGCTACCGCCTGTGACTCCTTGCCCTATGGAGGCACTCGGCTACTGGAAATGACTGGTAATTAATGTTATTGAGGTTAACAATACTCTAGGAACAAAAAAGCCCCCAATTATGTAATTTTAACTTTTTTTTAATAAATGTAAAAAAAACCCCGCAAATTCAAATTTCAAAACCAGTCAAAGCAGTTTGGGAAATCTTAATCCAAAAGTAGAGGAATTATCTCATTTATGGGCTTGGAATATAAAATAATTAATGACTTTTGTCCACGTTATTTTAATCTGTGCTTCTTTTCATATTTTTTTATTTATCTACAGAGCCTCTCGTGGTTCGTGACATCCAGGTTGTTAATGTAACCACCAAATCTGTTGATTTAAGATGGCTTCCCCCATATAGCAACTACAGCAACTATCTGATTGAAGTGACAGGAGATATATTCATAACTTTAACAACAATTTCACAGTCACTGTCCATTCAAGGATTAACACCTGGAAACCAATATACCTTCAGGATCAGTGCCGTTAGTGGAGCAGATGTACAAGGAGAGACTAATGAAATGTCAGTTACAACATGTAAGTATAGACATAGAAGTCAGTACCTTTTCAGTCATCATAATTTTGTACTTTCTATTCATATTCTGCTTTAATCAATTATTTATCTCACATACAGTTAAATTATTTTAATATACACATATACATTTGCTTACAGAATTCAAACCAGAAAACCATGCAAAACTTTTTGGTCTGTAGCTTTGTTTAGTCCCATCTAAACATTTCATCTTTTGTCTCAGTGATTATAACTGTATCGGGGGTTGTGATACACCTTTTGTTTTGATTAACTTATGTGAACGTGCAATAATGAATACACTAGTGTCTGCAATGCCTTTTATTGGAGACACAGTGCTCAGATCACATGCAGATAATAGTACATATATTGATTTGGAGTCAATACACAGAGCTTGAGAGGGACTTGTTTTCAATAAGATCAGCACAGAGGACACGTGGTCACTCGCTTAGGTTAGAGGAGAGGAGTTTCCGCACATTGAGGCGAAAAGGTTTTTTCACAGTAAGGACAATACGTGTTTGGAATTCCCTGCCTGAGAGAATAGTAACGGCGGATTCAGTCAACACCTTTAAGAATGGGTTGGATAAATTCCTATAAGATAAATATATTCAGGGTTATGGTGCATAGTCACGCATTATAGTTAATATGACTAGTCCTAACATAAAAATAACTAGTCCTAAAAAAATCTGCATAGGAGACCACAATCAGGTTGAACTTGATGGACAATTGTCTTTTTTCAACCTTAGTTATTATGTTAATATGTTACTATGTTACTATGATACAATTATTGGTACAATAAAGGGTGCATTTAATAACAAAGTTGCATGATGTGCAAAAGAACCTGTGGTACAGCATCCGGCGGGTACCCACAGCAACCAGCGTGGGAGAGCGCCATCGCATCCCAGCAAGTATCATCGCTGGTGGGACCAATGGCACATGGATAGAGCAGGCAGCAGCAGAAACTCATCACAACACCCACCAGGAGGTGCGCACTGCATCAGAGCAGCAGAATTTGGGTAAGTTGCTGCACCTGGTGGGCAAGGACGCCGGCTTGCTGGTAAACAACTGCCAGGAACATTTGCCGCTCTTCATCAAAAGGGACCCACCTGAACTCCAGTCTTAGGCGAAATACCATATATACTGCACACTAAACACAGCAGTGTGACAATATTAAAAGCTGCGACTCTGTACAGCTAATATGAACATTATCACTCTGCATTGTGGACATTAATGAAGGCACCACACTGAGCCCTGTACCACAGGTTCATTTGCATGTCATACAACTTTGTTATTGACTGCACCCTTTATTACACTAATACTTGTATCAATATTTGTATTATTATCTTTATGTCACCCGAGCACTGTGTCTCCAATAAAAGGCAATGCAGAAACTAAAGTATTCATTATTACATGTTTACATAAGTTGATCAAAACAAAAGGTGAGCGCAGGTATCGCAACCCATGATATTCTAGCAACTATCGGGTTTGGACAACCCGCCAGATACTGCTGCTCCCGAACCAGGGGACAAAACATAGTGCTGCGCTGATCACCCACTCTTCTTTCCGATACTTGTATCACACCAATATCAGACTGTTGATTTATGTTATCTAAATGTTTAATGTTTCTTACAGGTAATGATATTGCTGGAGGTTACTTAATTTAAAAAAATATTACAATATACTGTATATGCTTTTGTCTTTATTTTTCAATTTACCCATCATGACCCTTATTGTATTACCATGACTATATCCACCATCAGCAAACAGTGTGGCAGAAAGAGGCTAAGTATGGGTAAACATCAGGACAATTTTGTCCCAATGGCCCTTGATTTCGATGCATCATGTGAGCGATTGGATGGGAATCATTTCAGAAATGTACCTTTTCTGATAACGATTCCAATCCGATGCACGTACATGCCGCTCGCACTTCAGATCGGAGATATTGACCGATGCAGTTAAGATCACCCGATCCAATGCATGGTGAATACATGTCACCGTGCATCAAATCGGTATCGGTGGACCCACTTCCCGTGCGCATCGGCAGTGCATCAGGAAGCAGGGAGCTGGCAGGGGGATCGGACCAGCTAGTGATCAGCTAGTGATCGTGGTCTCAGCTGCATTGCGCTGATGTGTAGGCACCCTTAGAAAACGATCACATCCAAAGCTTAGGAGATGACACAGACAGCGTGAAATGAGGATAGAATTATTTTTATAGATAGAATGAAGGAAGTAAAAGAGAAGGAGGAATAGTAAGACAAATAATTTATAAGGATAATGAAAAAGCTTAAAAGGGTGCTGGTAAATCCATAAACAGAAATACTCAACCTGCCACAATTATCAAGAGCAGTTTTAGAGGAGGGAAATGAGTGAATGCAGTCCACATCTACAAATGTGGAAGTAAAGTAGAGGCTGGTGACTACAAATAATAGCATCAATAGTGGGAGAATTCACAGCAACACAGTTGAAAGGAAGAATTGTAGAGCATCCCACATCCATCAGCTTAAAAGACCACAGTTACAGTATTATAGTGTACTGGTGTCAAACATATCTGATTTTCATTTTTGAAAGGATAAATAATATTATAAATAATAATATAAACCGAAGTGGAGACATAGATGAAGCAAAAAAAATAAAATAAAATAAATTAATATATATATATATATATATATATATATATATATATACGATACCTCCTTATGTGGCACTCCAAGCTTTGGAAATAAAGACTGCAGCCGTTTTTCAGTCAGTCAAAGTTTCAATGCTTTAGACTTGCATTTTCATCAGGACAACAACAGGTAATGAACAGGTAATGAAAAAACACTCACCTATATCACATGTATCACCCAGTGAATGGACACCATTACTCGGGGCGGGACCACTCTCTTGGGCTGCGTTGGCCACTGATGACATCAACACATCCAGAAGCATCATGCGGACACAAGACTTCTTCAATGCAAAACTAGATGGATACATCGTCTAGAAACTCCAACGCCTAAGGGCCTAAATGAATATTTGGGACTTAGTGCACTACTTTAATATAATGATCATGGAGACTAAATGATTAAGCCATTTATTTACATTGTATCACTGATTAGGTATATTGCGAGTTGAAGTATATACACTAGGATATTAGAATACTTTTCAGCTACAATTTTAAAAGCAATTTGTCTGTAGTAATTTATATTGTGATATTACCGCTGTATATATTTCCTCTGTATTGTATATCAGTTGCTATGGTGATGGTGTGTGCACTGCATCCGCATGATGCTGCCAGACGTGTTGACGTCATCAGTGTCCGCTGCGGCCCGAGGATGCGGTCCCGCCCCGGGTAATGGCGTCCGTTCACTGGGTGATACATGTGACATCTATAGAGAGAGAGAGAGAGAGATAAATAGATGAATAGATGAATCCAATGTCACCATGAGGATATTCGAATACACTCCATATGCTTAAACTTTCTGTTGTATATATGTAAACAAGTATCTATATACATTCACGCATATTTGAATCTATTCCCAAGCTTTGTGATTTATTTAGAAATGTGTGATGTGGTGCAGTCAATGGTATACTGAATTGTATAATATATATAAATATATATATACACACACACACACACACGCACACGCACGCACAGACACACACACACACACCATAGTAAATGCAAAATAAGGGGAAAATTAATGAATTATGGTCTAGGCAAGATTGCCAAATAGCAATACATTTTAATGTGAAAATATGAAAAATGGTGCACTTAGGTTTCTAAAACAAAAATGCTAAACAGTGTTAATGACAGTAAAATGTCTACTGAGAATGAAAGGTGTAGTAATCATTATTAGAATTAAGTATAGGTAGACAATGTAACATAGCAATGGGGAAGACCAGCAAAATGCTAAGTTCAGTTGGCGGAAGGAATAGTAGCAGAAAGAGACTGGTGCTGTATTAATCAACACTATAGGAATTGGTGTCACTCCATCTGGAATTGTGTGTTTAGTCCAAGACACCATGGAGGTCATTCAGATCCGATCGCAGCATGCTTTTGTTCGCACAGCTGCGTCCGGATCACTACTGCGCACGTGCGGGGGACGTAATGTGCATGCACTTCGTTGCCCGGTGACAGCCGTCGCCGGGCAATGATGCTGACAGCGGAAAAAAGTGGTCGCAGCAGAGAAGAGTGACTGCAGGAAGGCGTTCCGGGGCATCAACTGACCGTTGGAGACCATTTTTGGGGAGTGGTAAGAAAAACGCAGGCGTGTCCAGGCGAACGGAGGGCGATGTCTGACGTCAAAGCAGAGCCCATCATCGCTGGATCCGTCGCACAGGGTAAGTATGTCCAGGGCTGTTCTTGTTTTGCAGGAAACTTTTTTAGCATAGCAGGGCTGCAAAAGCGATCACAGCCCTGCTATGCTAAAATACACTCCCCCATAGGCGGAGATTAGTTGATCGCACTAGCAGCAAAAAGTTGCTTGGTGCGATCAACTCGGAATGAGGGCTCATAAGTCCAGGACATTATTAGATAATATATTGGATAGACCAGGCCAACTAAATGGTATATAGTTTAATTTGCAAAATTCAAGAGGAAAGACTAAAATTATGCAACATGTAAACTTGTAATTTGCAAAATTCAAGAGGAAAGACTAAAATTATGCAACATGTAAACTAGGAACATGGAATGGAGAGGATAATATGACAGAAGCTTTCAAATATATCAAGGAATTTAATAAGAGGAAATATTTATTCAAAAGAAGCATGAGAAATGTTTTCATTCACTTAAGCTTGAGGACAGGTTTAGTTGATATTTTAGAAAAAAAATACTTAAGTTGAGTTTAGCTTTATTGTCATTAAATATTTAACATATGAACAAACAATGAAATTTAGATATAAGCAAGTACAAATACCACAAAAATATAGATACCACAAAAGAACAATATCATGGAATACCATAAATGAGCCATAAGAATACAAGAGAACACGCGGATAGGTACAACAGTCCTATCTAAATTTAAAACCATTAAGCTAGTGATGAGCGGGTTCAGTTCATCAGGAGGGGGGGTTCGGATCCTGAGGAACCGAACCCCCCCGAACTTCACCCATTTTACACGGTTCCGAGGCAGTCTCGGATCTTCCCGCTTGCTCGGTTTACCCGAGCACGCCCAAACGTCATCATCCCGCTGTCGGATTCTCGCGAGATTCGTATTCTATATAAGGAGCCGTGCGTCGCCGCCATTTTCACTCGTGCATTGGAGATGATAGCGAGAGGACGTGCAGCATTCTCTCAGTTTCTGTGTTCAGTGTGCTGCAAATATCTGTGCTCAGTGTGCTTGCAAATATCTGTGCTCAGTGTGCTGAAAATATCTACGTTCTCTGCCTGAAAAACGCTCCATATCTGTGCTGCATTGTAGTATATAGTAGGAGGACAGTGCAGAATTTTGCTGACCACCAGTATAGCAGTACGGTACAGTAGTCCACTGCTCTACCTCTGTGTCGTCAAGTATACTATGCATCCATACCCGTGCTGCATTTTAGTTGTGCGCAGTATATTTAGTAGGAGTGGGACAGTGCAGAATTTTGCTGACCACCAGTATATATATAGCAGTATGGTACAGTAGTCCACTGCTTCACCTCTGTGTCGTCAAGTATACTATGCATCCATATCTGTGCTGCATTTTAGTTGTGTGCAGTATATAGTAGGAGGGGACAGTGCAGAATGTTGCTGTGACCACCAGTATATATATAGCAGTACGGTACAGTAGTCCACTGCTCTACCTCTGTGTCATCAAGTATACTATGCATCCATACCTGTGCTGTATTTTAGTTGTGCGCAGTATATAGTAGGAGGGGACAGTGCAGAATGTTGCTGTGATTACCAGTATATATATAGCAGTATGGTACAGTAGTCCACTGCTCTACCTCTGTGTCAAGTATACTATGCATCCATACCTGTGCTGCATTTTAGTTGTGCGCAGTATATAGTAGGAGGACAGTGCAGAATTTTGCTGACCACCAGTATATATATAGATGTACGGTACAGTAGTCCACTGCTCTACCTCTGTGTCATCAAGTATACTATGCATCCATACCTGTGCTGCATTTTAGTTGTGCGCAGTATATAGTAGGAGGACAGTGCAGAATTTTGCTGACCACCAGTATATATATAGCAGTATGGTACAGTAGTCCACTGCTCTACCTCTGTGTCGTCAAGTATACTATGCACCCATACCTGTGCAGCATTTTAGTTGTGCGCAGTATATAGTAGGAGGACAGTGCAGAATTTTGCTGACCGCCAGTATATATATAGCAGTACGGTACAGTAGTCCACTGCTCTACCTTTGTGTCGTCAAGTATACTATGCATCCATATCTGTGCTGCATTTTAGTTGTGTGCAGTATATAGTAGGAGGACAGTGCAGAATTTTGCTGACCACCAGTATATATATAGCAGTACGGTACAGTAGTTCACTGCTCTACCTCTGTGTTGTCAAGTATACTACAAAAGTTCAGTAAAATTACCCAAAAATCAAAATGAAAAGCGTCTGATGAGAAGCGTAAACTTGCCAATATGCCATTTACGACACGGAGTTGCAAGGAACGGCTGAGGCCCTGGCCTATGTTCATGGCTAGTGGTTCAGATTCACATGAGGATGGAAGCACTCATCCTCTCACTAGAAAACTACAGTGCCACTCCTAGATGGGACTGGTGTTTGTGTCGGCCACTTGGGTCGCTTAGCTTAGTCACACAGCTACCTCATTGCACCTCTTTTTTTCTTTGCATCATGTGCTGTTTGGGGACTATTTTTTAAATCTGCCATCCTGTATGACACTGCAGTGCCACTCCTAGATGGGCCAGGTGTTTGTGTCGGCCACTTAGCTTAGCCATCCAGCGACCTCGGTGAAAATTTTAGGACTAAAAATAATATTGTGAGGTGTGAGGTGTTCAGAATAGACTGGAAATGAGTGGAAATTATGGTTATTGAGGTTAATAATACTATGGGATCAAAATGACCCCCAAATTCTATGATTTAAGCTGTTTTTGAGGGTTTTTTAAAAAAAAAAACACCCGGATCCAAAACACACCCGAATCCGACAAAAATTTTTCAGGGAGATTTTGCGAAAACGCGTCCAAATCCAAAACACGGGCGCGGAACCGAATCAAAAACCAAAACACAAAACACAAAAAATTTCCGGTGCACATCACTACATTAAGCATAGTAATTACCTTAGGGAAGAAGTATTTCAGCCGGCTGGTTTTACACAGTAACGATCTATAACATGAGTTTGAGGGAAGCAAAATAAACATCTCATAATTAGGATGAGTTGCATCACCCAGTATACTTCTAGCATTTGTAAGGAGCCTCTTTTCATAAATAGACTGGATGCTGGGCAGTTGTAAGCCAATTATCCTACCAGCAGTTTTTTACAATTATTTCAAGTGACTTGCGCTCTGCCGTGGTACAGTTTCCAAACTAAACTGAAATGCCATAGGTGAGAACACTCTCAATAATGCATCAATAAAAATTAACCAAAAATTGTCTCATTTATTCCTCCTAAGGAAATATAAGTGCTGTTGGGCTTTCCTTATGACAATATCAGTGTGAGAATTCCATGACAAATCATTGGATATAGTCATGCCCAAAAATCTAAAAGATGTTACTAGCTCCACATCCTGTTTATCTAAGACTAGTGGACTGTAGATACTGTATACCTATTTGTTGTCCTAAATTCCAAATTAACTGTGTAGGTACTGGATAGACAGGATAATGTTTAATTTGAAGTGATAGAGGATAATACAGTAGGGACATTTAACATGCATGGAAAGACATAATGCCTTCTTTACATTAAAAAAACGAAACAATCAAAAATCTGAAGTTATGAAGCAAAAAAGACTAGATGGTTCTAATTAACCTTCACATTTTTTTGTCTGTATTGTACAGTCTAATGAATTTTTAATATTCACAGAGCAGATGAATTAAACTTAACATTATTTTGGTGGCAAAACTGTAGCTTGAGATCCTTTTCTTGAAAATGTCCCTTTTGCATAAAATGGTTGATTCTAATAAAGATATATATATATATATATATATATATATATATAAATTGAAGAACATGGCACTCATGGGGCTTCATAACAAGCAGCAAGCTGATTCAAAGGAAGGCTGACAGCGCAGCATGATTTTGACACATCATGCTGCGCTGTCAGCCTTCCTTTGAATTAGCTTGCTGCTTGTTATGAAGCCCCATGAGTGCCATGTTCTTCAAATTTTGGTATAATCTCCACATATCCGGCACCTGGGCACCACACCTGTTTGGAAACTACTTGGAGTGCCAGTCCTTCCATTGCTGTGTATATATATATATATATATATATATATCTTTAGGCAGCTGCCTAAGGGCACTTTCACCTTAGGGGTGCCGTTGTTTCAGCCTACCTCCAAAATTAAGAATGTATCAGAAAGAGACATCCTTCTTTTAGATCCAGAAATACAACAAAAGAGGAAGGCTCTCTTAGTGTAGTAATCAGAGTTTCATTTGAATCTGAAACTACACTCTCCGACACTCATTGTTAGTAGTAAAACTTCTCTTTGTTGCCCTCCATGTCTAACAGCTAAATGGGAACAGGAAGTCAGAGGCACTTGTGAATAAATCATTCAAACACAGGTAATGCTATGAGACAAACATTTCAATACTGTCTGTATTTTCATCATAACCCTGATACACGTAAATACAGACATTAATTTCTCAGTAGTAATTGTAATTGAAGATCCACCCAGCAGCAGCAGCAGCAGCAGCAGGCCTAGCACTTAAGGATTCTTCTGAGGAATCCTGGATAGGGGAGGATTCAGTTAGCCTTATCACATTGGATGCAGGGCTACCTCCAATCATTAGTGAGGATATTGATGATGAAGGTGTTGGCGGTGGACATTGCAGGTGCTGGGATCTGTCTGAGAGAACAGAGCTAGCTGATGCTGCACTGCTTGTTGACTACTGTTGTCAGGATTTGGATAAAATTAATTCCACACATAAGAGCTGGATTTTTTAGTCTTGTGCCAAGGCATGACAATGGCCTTCTTATGATGGCAAGAACTGTTTTCACTGGTGCCAGACTTACACAAAGAACATTCTCATCATCAGCCTGCTCATTAGCACCAGAATCAGCTATAATAATCTTCCCGTCATCCTGTCGCATTTCCACAGTAGCATAATTAATTACTATGGGGGTAATTCAAATCTGATCGTAAATGTGCTAAATGTAGCACATCTGCGATCAGTTTCTCTGACATGCGGGGGGATGCCTAGCGCAGGGCTAGTCCACCCCTGCATGTCAGAGAATCAGGCAGAGGTGATCGCAGCCCTGAGATGCTGTTAGTATCTCACTGGGCCTCCAAGGGTGCACGAGCGCACTCCACAAAGGGCTTCAGACTGCGATCGTTGCCGCTGCAGCGATCCAGTCTGATTTACCCCCTATGTCAGCATATTGACTTGTGAAGCTCATCCCTACATTTGCAGAGGGTACAGAAATAGTGGAAGGAGGTTTCTTCTATGAGTACAACATCAGAAAGGTCAGACTCACGCATAGCACTTGTGGACACACTTAGACTCTCCTCAGGGATTTGTGATGTTTCTGAACACAGTTTGTTCTAATGCCTTGGTGGGTTTTTACAGCACTTGTTTTCCAATTTTCATTTCTTTGCCACCTCTTTTGTGTGAGAAAATCTTGCATAATCATGAGGGGCAGAATAAGATGCCTCACTGACAGATGCAGAACCACTAATCACAAACAGAAGGTTAAGGCCTGAGCCTTTCCTTGCCACTCCATGTGGTGAATGGCATGTTGGCAATTTTATATTTTTCATCAGTAAACTTTCCCTGTATTACAGTTGTTTTTTTATTATTGTAAACTATTGTTTTGATTTCAGGTACCCTTTCTTAAACCCTCTATGTCTTTGAGCACCGGCATTAGTAGATGTTGAAGTACTGATATCCTGATCATCATGACTGTCGGCAACCACAGTACTAGTACTTGGTTACTACTTCTGCTCTTCCATCAATGGATTGTAATCCATATCGACTCAGTGGGAAATGGCCTCTTTTGAGCTTTAATGAACACACAATTTGTACAAAAAATATAAAAACAACTTTGTTTTTTTTACAAATGATAACTCACACTGCGGAGTCACAGTGCTTATATTTATGACTGCAGTGCAGCATGGCACATATTGAAATATATATATATATATATATAAACGTTTATCCAGGCAATAAACAGTGTCACTCAGGGTCTTGTGAAAAATTCCTGTACTTTGTTTCGGGGCATGTAGCCCATTTGTCAAGTTGTCAACATAGATACTGTACAGCCAGGCAATAAACAGCATCACTGAGGATCTTGTGAAATATTCACAAGACCCTGAGTGATGCTATTTATTGTCTGGATGTACACTATATTTTGACAGAAGGCACCGGGGCAAGTAATTGTATATAAGTTGAGTGCTGGACCGCCATTTCATATATTTACACACAGTATACTATATACAGATGTAGCCACCTTTATCTTTACTGGCTGAGGCGTTTGTCCCGATCGAGCATACGCAGCATCCTGAGGTGTAGGGAGGCGCGCCTATTCACAGAGAGGCGTACCTAATCGCACGGAGAGCGTTTGGCATTACCTTTACATGTAATACCTGTGATCATCCACCAGATGTCGCTTTTTACAATCACCACTGCGCATGCGTGTGGTCTCCCATAAAATACAATACTGAAATATATATTAAGTACTACTTTACTAAGGCGTCTCATTACACTGCATACAGTAAATACTTATTACGCTGCATTATTTAATACAGTAAATACTCATTACGCTGCATTATTTAATACAGTATATACGGTACAGATGCAAATAGTACAGCATACAGTATATGATCCATCTACAGTACTTTATGAATATGTGAGCGTCCAAGTCCCGCAGACAAAACAACATAAAACCAGTAGTGTGTACTGTCGCAAATTGACGTGTTAGAAGTTCACTATTGCCTCTTGAGATTAGGAATTTTGTACAGTATGTTAGCGTCCTAATCCCGTAGCCATTACAGCATGATCAAAACCAATGGATTTATTCATCTGTCTGTGGCGAAGTGGTGAAGTGTTCCGCTTCCTATACTCATAGTCCCGGGTTCGATTCCTAAAGTACGAATGCATGTTAGTTTTTTCCAGACACCTTATTATTATTTTTATTCACATAAACCAGGGCAAAGCTGCAGGAGCGGTTCTACTGTTGAGGTTCTATGCTCCGTACAGTACACATACAATTCTGTAGCAGGGTAGACTCAATAGAAATGGCTACCACCTATGACTCCTTGCCCCATGGAGGCCCTAGGCTACAGAGCAAGTAGCAGTCCAAATTTTGCAGGCTATGGGGCAATGCTGAAGGAGCGTCACGATCCCCTAGCTAAAATACACAGGGGCGATAGGAATAAGCGAGGTCTATGCACATTCGGTACACCGGACTCGATCGCATAGCACACTGGCAAAATGGCCACTGCCCCTTAACCCCCACCATGTGGCAGGCAGCGCTCAGATATGGAGTGAGAGATGGTATATGTTTTGCAGGCTACGGTGCAATGCTGAAGGAGCGTCACAATCCCCTAGCCAAAAAACACAGGGGCGATAGAGATAAGTGAGGTCTATGCACATTACGTTACACCGGGCTCGATCGCATGGCAAACTGACAAAACACAAGTTTTACATAAAGCAGGGCAAAGCTGCAGGAGAGTTTCTACTGTCAAGGTTCTATGCACTGTACGGTACACATACAATTCTATAGCAGGGCAAACTCAATTGAAATGGCTACCGCCTGTGACTCCTAGCTCCATGGAGGCACTCGGCTATGGAGCAAGTAACAGCACAGATTTGAAGCAATGCTGAAGGAGCGTCAGAATCCCCTAGCTAAAATACACAGGGGTGATAGGGATAAGCGAGGTCAATGCACATAACGACACACTGCAAAGTTCCCCATGGTTTTGATTATGCCTTTTCTTTGAACACAGTATTTTCCACTGCCTCGCCCTACCCCCATCCCACTTTCCCCTTCCCCCCTGGGAGCCTGCAAAGTACATGCAGTAGACAGGGAGGGAGTTCCGATCAGGTTACAAGACATGTGCAACAGTATACTACTGTATATAGGAAAATTCCCCGCCCACTCTGATTTATGTGAAACCTGTGTGCACCCTTTCATTGAATGTATAACAAAGAAAAAAATAAAATAAAGTAAATGTCACGGGAACATAGAAAAAAAAGGTTGGCACTTTGGGACTCTCAGCATGGGAGGTGGGAGCCTTCATCGCTAGGTTAGTATGGAAGGGGAGACAATTAGCTACCGGAGGGTACCAACCCCAAGTTTCTGTGACCCCCACAAGGCTCATGGCAAGCGTCGGAAACCATGGTGGGTCTGAATTAACGGGCCCATTATAGTCTATGGGAAAATGGGACCACTTTGCGTACTGATATTTCTGTTTCTCGGTGTCCCAGAGACTCAGAACTGGTACCATACAAAAGAGGAGACTCTTTGCTTTCGGGGCAGACCAACCACTAGTTTATGTGACACTGGAAAGGGAAACGGGAAGCAACCGTGTTTCGGGTCCCCTCCAGTTGTCCGCCTAGCTTGCACAGGATGCAGGGTTTCTGGCTAGATAGGAAATACTGTACAGAAATGCTAAGCATGGTAATTTGACATCCAGGAACATAGGGAGGAGTTTTTATCTCTCTCCATTATACTTAGAAAAATTACACTTGCCACTGTACGTTACAAGCTGTGCATGCTAATTAGTACACTAGTAGAACATACTGTACAGAGATACTAAGGACAGTGATTTGGCATCCACGAACTTAGGGAGGAGCTTTAATCTCTCTCCACTGTAATCTTTCTAAGTATAATGGAGAGAGATAAAAGCTCCTCCCTAAGTTCCTGGGTGCCAAATTACAGTCTTTAGTATCTCTGTATTCTATGTTCTACTAGTGTACTAATTAGCATGAACAGCTTGTAACGTACAGTGGCAAGTTTAATATTTCTATGTATAATGGAGAGAGACAAAAGCTCCTCTGTAAGTTCCTAGATGCCAAATCACCATCCTTAGTAACTCTGTACAGTATGTTCCACTAGTGTACTAATTAGCACAAACAGCTTTTAACTGAATGCCAAATCACCGCACTTAGTATCTCTGTACAGTATGTCCTATTAGGGTACTAATTAGCACGAACAGCTTGTAACGTACATGGCAGGTTTAATCTTTCTCTGTGTAATGGAGAGAGATAAAAGCTCCTCAGTAAGTTCCTGGATGCCAAATCACCGTACTTAGTATCTCTGTACAGTATGTTCTATTAGGGTACTAATTAGCTGTTCGTGCTAACTAGTACCCTAATAGAAAATACTATACAGAGATACTAAAGACGGTGATTTGGCAACCAGGAACTTATGGAGGAGCTATTATCTCTCTACATTATACATAGAAAGATCAAACCTGCCACTGTATGTTACAAGCTGCTCGTGCTAATTAGTACACTAGAAGAACATGCTGTACAGAGATACTACGGACAGTGATTTGGCATCCACAAACTTAGGGAAGAGCTTTAATCTCTCCATTGTAATCTTTCTAAGTATAATGGAAAGAGATAAAAGCTCCTCCCTAAGTTCCTGGTTGCCAAATCACCGTCCTTAGTATCTCTGTATAGTATTTTCTATTAGGGTACTAATTAGCACGAACAGCTTGTAACGTACAGCGGCAAGTTTAATCTTTCTATGTATAATGGAGAGAGATAAAAGCTCCTCAGTAAGTTCCTGGATGCCAAATCACCGTACTTAGTATCTCTGTACAGTATGTTCTATTAGGGTACTAATTAGCTGTTTGTGCTTATTAGTACCCTAATAGAAAATACTATGCAGAGATACTAAGGATGGTGATTTGGCAACCAGGAACTTAGGGAGGAACTTTTATCTCTCTATATTATACATAGAAAGATTAAAATTGCCACTGTACGTTACAAGCTGTTCGTGCTAATTAGTACACTAGTAGAACATACTGTACAGAGATACTAAGGATGGTGATTTGGCATCTAGTAACTTACAGAGGAGCTTTTATCGCTCCATTATACATAGAAAGATTAAACTTGCCACTGTACTTTACAAGCTGTTCATGCTAATTAGTACACTAGTAGAACATACTGTACAGTGATACTAAGAACAGTGATTTGGCATCCACAAACTTAGGGAGGAGCTTTAATATCTCCATTGTAATCTTTCTAAGTATAATGGAGAGAGATAAAAGCTCCTCCCTAAATTCCTGGATGCCAAATTACTGTCCTTAGTATCTCTGTACTCTATGTTCTACTAGTGTACTAATTAGCACGAACAGCTTGTAACGTAGAGTGGCAAGTTTAATCTTTCTATGTATAATGGAGAGAGATAAAAGCTCCTCAGTAAGTTCTTAGATGCCAAATCACCGTCCTTAGTATCTCTGTATAGTATGTTCTACTAGTGTATTAATTAGCACGAACAGCTTGTAACGTACAGTTGCAAGTTTAATCTTTCTATGTATAATGGAGAGAGATAAAAGCTGCTCTGAAAGTTCCTAGATGCCAAATCACCATCCTTAGTATCTCTGTACAGCATGTTCTACTAGTGTACTAATTAGCATGAACAGCTGTTTTACCAGATGCCAAATCACCGTACTTAGTATCTCTGTACAGTATGTTCTATTAGGGTACTAATTAGCTGTTTGTGCTTGTTCACGGGAACACATAAAAAAAAAATGTTGGCACTTCCTTCCCATTGGTGTTGGTTTATGCCTTAGGGTACTCAGACGCTCGCATTTTTAAAGCACGGTATTTTCCACCGCCTCCTGCTAGCCCATTGCCCTTCCCCCCTGGGAGCCTGCACAGATCATGCAGTGGACAGGGAGGGAATTCAGGTCCTGTGCAATACACAAACGCCGAAGATCTACAGTACTGTTTTGCTCACTCAGAATACACTAATTTCTACTCATTACCGCTGTGTAGATGCATTTAGCATAAAGAATCGCTCCTGCAGATCTACTCTGATTTATGTGAAACTTGTGTGCATCCTTCCATTGGATGTATTAGAGAGAGAAAAAAATATTAAAGTGAATGTCACGGGAACACATTAAAAAAAAAGGTTGGCACTTCCTTCCCATTGGTGTTGGTTTATGCCATAGGGGACTCGGACGCTCATATAATTGCATTTCAAAGGCACGGTATTTTCCATCGTCGCCCCCTACCCCCATCGCCCTTCCCCCCTGGGAGCTTGCACAGATCATGCAGTAGACAGGGAGGGAATTCAGGTCCTGTGCAATACACAAACGCCGAAGATCTACTGTACTGTTTTGCTCAATTCGTTGCATCAGAATACACTCATTTCTACTCATTGCCGCTGTGTATTTGCATTTAGCGTAAAGAATCGCTCCTGCAGATGTACTCTGATTTATATGTAACTTGTGTGCACCTTTCCATTGACTGTCTTACAATGAAAATAAAATAATACAGTATATTATTACAATAAAAAAAAAAAAAAGGCACACCAGGTCTCGAACCCTGGACCCCCAGCGTGGGAGGTGGGAGCCTTCATCGCTAGCCCACAATGCCTCATGAGAGATTCCCAATTTCATGTGTAAAAGTACAGCAAACAGCGCCCGGCCCCCTACCCATTGGTGTTGGTTTATGCCTTAGGGGACTCAGACGCTCGCATTTGTAAAGCATGGTATTTTCCATCGCCTCCCGCTAGCCCACCATTCCCATTATGCCTTAGGGAACTCAGACGCTCATGTACTGTACATGTATTTTAAAAGCACAGTGTAGGTCACCATCTTTTTCCACCGCCTCCCGTTACGCCTACAGTATTAACATTACAGTCATCAATGACCAATTGCCAGAGCTGTAGATCAATCCGCCACTATACTGTACGATCGAAAGTACTGGATTAGTGGAGCATTAGCCACCCAGTGGTGGAGATGTGTAATGCATGCTGAGTATCTAGAATCGCCTCAACGCGCCTGCCTGTGATTAATCTCAGCTATCGCCTTAGCGTGACTAAACGTCCGTCTTGGCGGAGAATCGGTCAAGATAAAGGTGGCTACATCTGTATATATATATATACTGTATATAATCCAATATATCCGGCACTCCGTGTCACCAATAAAAATATGCTGCAGTACCCTCCAGGTGAAGGAATTACTGTATATACAACGAGGTAGCGGTGGCACTCAGGCAGACTGATACAGTAGATTAAGAAAGTTCTGATTTAATGTGCCAAACATTAAACTGACACTTTCTTAATCTACTGTATCAGTCTGCCTGAGTGCCACCGCTACCTCGTTGTATATATATATATATATATATATATATATATATATATATATATATTAGAGATGAGCAGGTTCGGATTTACTAAGTTCTTAACGCCAGAATTAACGCCAATTTGGTTTTATCCAGAATTTTCTTATTGGCTATCCAAAACACGTGACATCTGTGAGCCAAAAAGATGCCATTTTGAGATACGAGTAAATCCAAGTAAAACCAAACCCGCTCATCTGTAATATATATATATATATATATATATATATATATACCAAACGAAATCAGGTGGCACTCACAGACTTGTAACTGGGTGGAAAACAAACTTCACCCCGTGAAGATGTTTATTGAAAACAACAGGTAACGTTTAACGTTTAGGGACGTGTCCCCTTCCTCGTCTGAGGAAGGGGACACGTCCCCAAAACGTTACCTGTTGTTTTCAATAAACATCTTCACGTGGTGAAGTTTGTTTTCCACCCAGTTACAAGTCTGTGAGTGCCACCTAATTTCGTTTGGTACATGTCGGTGGACTGGCATGTCCACAAGGAAGGGCACCACAGCCAGCTTATTTGGAGGAGTGCCGGGGCAGTTTCTGGATATATATATATATATATATAAGCAAACAACAAAAATACCCTTCCTGCGCTGAAGTTCAGCAGCACTACTGAAAGATCCCCTGACGATAGGATCTTAGAAATAGAAACAAACGACAAGTAAATACAGAGTGCGCTAATATTACAACTAGTTGAGAATTGATCAATTCCAGATTCAAGGGTGGGACTTCTCTTGAGTTCTTTTCCCCTTAGGGAATTCCTGATTGGGGCCTATAGAGAAACCCTCTCACCAAAGAAATCACCCAACAAAAATTCACAGTTTAGTTACAGGAATTCTTTATATAAAATAATCTTTAATCCATAATCATAAAGTTGACATAATATAAAACATAATAAAACAACAATTATTTGGACACACACTGAAATGCTTTAGATGTTACAAAATAATCCTCCTCACCTTAACGGTGTGAGCTCTCTGAGAAATGATCGGAGCAAAGGGATAGTGTACAATAATTGATAAACCCTACGTGTTTCGTCCACTCGGACTTCTACAGCGGTAAAAATATCTGAGTGTCTGAGTGAAAAATATGAAAAAATAGCTTAGGAAATGAAAAAGGTATATGAATAGATTTCATTAAAAAAGAGGTACGATATAGTGTTGGTACGTACCTAAAATTGTAATATAATAAATTCCACAAGGAATGCTTTGTAATGCAAGCATAATCTACTGGAATCCAGTGTGTCACATATGAAATTGAATCTGATTGATAATATACTTTATTATACACTTTGTTTGTAAAAAGCCATATATAAAAAATTGAAAATATAGTTTCTACTAACCCAGAAGTTTAAGATGTAATAAATCCCGCTAGGAGTATTAGTGATATAAGCGTATTCTGCTAGAATTCAATATATCTCACAGAGATTTTTGGACCTGGTGGGAAATATTATATTTGACGCTTTATTTATGTAGAGCCAAATATATGTAAATATACATACAATGACTAATACTAACCCGAGAAATTGATATAATTCGCATTTGAGACAATAAGGATATTGGCTGACTGAAACCCTGGGAAAAATGGACAATTCGCAACCTATAATCGGAAAAGTGCCTCTTAGTTGTAGGACATTTACATATGAAAGGACAAGAAAAATTGGATATAACCATACCATTTAAAGAAATAGAAGATCCATAGTGGCTAACAGCGACCAGGATCAACGAATTAAAACCGAAAAAATAAGGTCTGAAACCTCTTCCTGACTGTAATAAAGGAACATTTGCGTAAGGTTTATCAATATATTATAACAATGATATATATCCAACAACAAAATGTGTACATACCAGAGCTTGATAAACTGATATGTATACAGGACCAGTAGTATATAGTAACAGTCCAGTGATTAACACTTTAAATAATAAAAATTACACTTAGCAATTACATATTATTAACAATAAATATCAAAAAACATAACATAAAAATACAGACAATAATCCTGTGATTTCAGAATTCTATCATAATTCATTCACAGCTCATAGAGCTACATGATAATAATAATCTAAATTACAACAGAAATAGATGGTAACAGTGTTCCTTCTGGCAGTAAATAACTTATTTACAGCTCATAGCGCTACACATTTAATTAGTATTCAAAAAATAAAACTAATTAAGTTATTTATCAGTAGTTATCCATATGACCAAGAAGGACAATAATAACAAAAGTAACCATAAGTGAGATTGAACTAAATGCAAAAAAACTTACTTGGATATAGTGTTAGTTCAGCACACCGACTGGGTGTATGTTTGCAGCATCCAGGAAGATCTCCCTTCCTGGATGCTGCAAACACTTAATCCCAGGTTGCCCCTTTTAATATCCCAGGACATTACATTACTTCCTGTTCTCATTAGAGTAAGTGCATTCTATTTTATAAATAAATAAATAAATGTATATGGTTAACTTTATTCGGTGCTTAAGCACATTTATTTATTTATAAAATAGAATGCACTTACTCTGCCATGTGGCACAATTGTTCTCTTGTATAGTGCTGCATAATATGGTGGCCCCATATACTGTAAATTAACGGTAATAATTAAATGCAGTTTTGAACTATATAAACACTTTTCCAAATGATGTGCTCACCTCATCATGATGTGTTCCCTTCACCAAACAGTTTATCTCACCCTACACCGAGTTAAGATGAGGCCTTGCTTGTGCTTGTGTAAATCCAGTCACAGTTTATTAGTTTTAATAATATATGAAATAATTACGTAATGTACAAATATTGCTGGGCTCGAAATGTTAAAAAATTAGATTTTGAGTAATGATTCTGTGTTAATGTATCAATATGTTGGACTACTTTTTCAGTTCCTGATGTTGTGCAGGACCTTATGGCAGAAAATATCAACACCACCACTATAACCGTCACATGGCAGAAACCAGCAGGAAACATCAGCTCTTATCTGATCCAGGTCTTAGGAAATACAACATTCAATGCAACTGTGAACACAATGACTTATATAATTGGTGACCTCACACCTGGGAATTATTACGTAATACTGGTCACTTCTCTTCTTGATGAAGACAAAATAAATGGGCAAAGCTCGACTATAGCTATCTATACAAGTAAGTGTTTATGGGAAGTGGTCAGCAGATATCATGTCATTAGTAAAAATCTTGGTTATTTACAGGTAAACAAAAAAGCTAAAGCTGACATTAAACAAATTGTAGTAAATACTTCACTTATTTTATTTCATATTCGTAGAATTGCATTTTATTGGCATCCAAAATTATGCATACAAAATGGTTGTTGCAGATTATAATTCTTTGTAAAGTTTCCTTAATGTTCTGGTTATCCTTGCAGTGACTACAGTAGTTGCAATGAACATGACTGCTACAGGACTTATTTTAACAAATGTTACCCTGACATGTGCTGCTGTATTAGAAGCCTGTTCACTTATAATGTTTATTTCCCTCTCTAATTCTTTTGACAATTAGGATTATTTTATTACATTTGTTGTGTTTTAATTTTTTTGTCCTCTATGGGGCATACAGCATGTATTAATCACCTAATAAATACCATACCTCTCAACAGGACCCTCTCCAGGAGGGACAAAATGCTGGACTTTTTTCTTAATTTATGATTGCCATCACCTGTGCTGAACAGGTTAATGGATAAGAAAGGTGTTTCACTACAGGTGATGGCAATCATACATTAAGCGTGAAGTCCAAGAATAGAGCATTCTGTTCCTCCTGCAGAGGGTCATGTTGGGAGATATGTAATACTGACCACACGTTTTGTGGTGACATTGGTAATTGGCAATATATCATTCCTCCTGAGCTGAGAAAGATCTTCTGAAAATGTCTTGTCCCAATAAATAGGTGTTATATTCCCAGTTATTCTTAGTTTGAGTATTGGAAGAAGGAGTGGTTTTATGAGAATGCAGACACTGTGATCAAGACATGACCACATGTATGCAATCAGTCTACCCCAGCTTTTATTTCAGAGATGAAGCTGTTAAATCTTTCTACTGCTTCGTTTTTCATAATGCTGGCAATATATACAATTTATAGACAATTCGTTTTGGCAATTAAGATTTTTTTTTAAATATTTGCCAGAAGTAATTATCTGTGTTAGCAGTGCAGACATTACAAATAAGTACTGGAGTCTTGATTTTTAAGGACTTTAGGTAGATTTAGTCTGCTGGTCTCATCTGTTTTCTGATTGCAATAAGATTAATGGAGAGGAGGAGCATCCCACAGACAGGAAATAGATCTGAAAAGATTCCTCTCCCCTTGTGCAGGTTCTACAAAATTGTGCCGGTTCCACAAAACCCTTGTGCAGGTTCCACAAAAATGCATGCGAACATAGGGGCAAATGTATAAACTGGAGAAGGCATAAGGAAGAGATAAACCAGTGATAAATGCAAGGTGATACACATACCAGCCAATCAGCTCCAATATGTAAATTAACAGTTAGGAGGTGATTGGCTGGTGCATGTATCACCTTGCATTTATCACTTCCTTATGCCATCTCCAGGTTAATATATATGCCCCACTGTTTGAAGATCGCATTAATAAAGATTTCAAATTCCAATTAAAAAAAAACTTTCTTAAAACTTGATATCTTTACAAACAAAATGTAGTTCTGATAGAATCAGGGGCCACCAAAGCATGGATCCTTGCACATGTAGTGCCACTAAAGCATAGATACATACACAATAGCATACATCAGTGGTTTCCAATCTTTTTTTAATCACGGAACCCTAGGTTATAAAAAAAATTTCACTGCACCCTTAAGCCAAAAGTTTCTTATTGACAAATGTAGAAAGAAATAATAAATGCAGTTAATTGTGTTTATATGTCATCCACATGCTCATTTATGTGGTGAGGGACAATATTTGCTTTTGTTTGTCCACATATTTTATGATTGACAGCCACCAGCACTGGTTTTGCCTTTTACACTGACCACAAAAATTTTAATTGGTCCTGTACCACTAATCCAAGGCACCCTTGCAAGTGTCCTGAGACACCCATGGTGCAGCTGCACACAATTTGAGAACCACTGCCATACACTAAAAGTGTTGACTCTTTAAAAACAAAAAAATATTTTTCCTGAAAAAAAATTAAGTGCAGGCCTTGACTCTATTTATAAATAGTATCTCCAATTCTATCAAAATAATGAATGTACTCAATTTTGTGTAATTAATTATAGCCATATATCCTATTATATTAATTAATATCAATACAAGTATTGGAAATGTGTGTGTGTTTGTTTCTGAGAAATCCAACAACACCCGAATTTGGGATTTCCAAGTAGAACTGAGTCCAGAATTAGGTGACGTTTTGCATTATCAGGAGTGTATGGTGGTTGGTGCTGCAGGTAGAAGTGCCTGAGATCCTGCCTCATATGCCCATCCTCAGATCTATCTGAGTCACATTAAAAGTGAAGGTAAGTGACTACAAGGACCAATAGATTTCTATTGTTCCACATGGTCTATATCAGGCATTCCCAACCATGGTCCTCAAGGCACACTCACAGTGCAGGTTTTAGTGATATCCAGGCTTCAGCACATGTGACTTAATTAGTAGCTCAGTTATTTTGATTTAACCATCTGTGCTGCAGCCTGGATATCACTAAAACCTGCCCTGTTGGTGTGCCTTGAGGACCGCGGTTGGGAATGCCTGGTCTATATGATATGCTTCATTATTTTTTGACGAAGCTGCTGAAACATCCTGGGCGTGGTCTGCTAGGACACACACCCCAAGACTGCTCACGTTCAATATGAGTGGGTGAACAACCCAATGTATGGTGAATTCTGATTGGGTATGGTAGGAAGGTCTGTATTTGATTTGGCATTATTGATTTAAGTAAGAAATATACAGCATAGAGTTCATACTAGTGGAGTTAATAACAGTGAAATCAGTAAACCAACAATATGTTTTTTGTATATTGTTTTTCTAATGTGCCTTTCTTTCAAAAACATAATGGATGTCATTACAGAACCTGTTATGGTAACAGCTTTAACTGCCTACAAAATAAACAGCAGCGCAGTATATGTCAGCTGGCAGCTTCCTGAAGGAAACAGAAGTTCATATCTGGTGGAAGTGTTGGGAGATCCCCCTCAGAGGTTTAATGTCATGTCAGAATCAGTGACTATCAGTAACCTGACCAGTGGGAACCAGTACACAGTGAGGATTTCTGCAGTTGCAGGCAATAGCACTCAGGGCAGCAGTAGTGACATACAATTATTATGTGAGTATAAACCTTTCATTTACCAATGTGTTGTCACTTGTAGCAGTGTAAAAGGCAATCTGACTTTTGATATATTTATGACTTAATTACACATTAACTGTTACAGGGAAGCATAGCAATTATTATTTATGTAACATGATTACTAAAATTTCTAAATGAGTACAGAATACAAAACAGTGGGGATAAATTGAAATGTTCATTTTTTGTTTGTGCAGTTTCTTTTCCTATTGCTTTTTTAGAATATAAAATTAGTACACAAAAAGGAGGAATATGTGGGGAAGGATACAATCATCTAAAACAGTAGTTCTCAACCTCGGTCCTCAAGTACCACCAACAGTTCATGTTTTCCAGGTCACATAGATGGTGCACAGGTGTATTCATTACTCATACCCCTTTCAGACAGAACATGAAATTACCGGGTGAAGCAGTTCCACCCAGTAAATTCTGTATTAAAGGGTCAACCCGTGTTGTAATTCCCGGGACATCGACCCAGGAATTTACCAGGGTCAGAGAAACGGTAATTATGACATGGGTTGACCCTTTCACACAGTCAAAATACCTGTATTGACCTGCAAATTACCGGAAGGGGGGTGGGGGGCGTCAGGCAGATCCTGGCAAATCAACCCGGCACTGAAATGCCGGATAATTGCCAGGACATTCAGACTTTTCTGTCTGAAAAGGGTATTACTGACACATTTTAAAAGACCCACAGGTGGAGCAAATTATTTCACTTGCAATCCTGTGAGGAGACCTGGAAAACAGGAACTGTTGGGGGTACTTGAGGACTGCGGTTGAGAACCATTGATCTAAAACATACAAGAGATACAAGTGTGCACTTGGGAAACAAGAAACCATGAAGAATAGTAGTAATCTAACAAGTTATTAATCAAATGCAAGTCAAACACAAGTAACCTGATAGCATAGAGGAAAAATGAGGGCCCGGTGTTTATTCTTAAATATTGCTGAGATTTAATATATTTTTTTCTCCCCCAGTGTCAGACAACATGTCTGTTACAAATATTAGCACTACCTCGATCTGGCTTCACTGGGATCCATATGTTGATGAAAACACAACTTATAGAATCTCTGTTTATGGAGAACCATCTATGGACTTCATTGTTAAAACCACTGAAGTACTAATTAGTAATCTGACACCTGGGAATTTCTATCAGATTAAAATTTCTGCATACAAAGGAAACATGTTATTATATGGCTACAGTGATGAGATCACCTTGTACACAGGTAGGTAGTAGTCTGTAATCATTTTCCACTCTAAGTACAAAATAAATAAGCAATCTTTTCTCTGTTCTTCACTGATGCCTGACAGCTTGTATTATTTCCATACTTCCAAACTGTCCCGATTTTCGCAGGAAAGTCCCGTGTTCTGTGGTGGGGGGAGGGGGCATGTGGGAGGATCCTGTCACTCACTGGCTGCTCTGCTTAGTGCAGAGCAGAGCAGCAGTGAATAGACGCTGTGCACATGCCCACAGCATCTATTCAAAGGAGACAGGGACTGGGGGCATGCCAGCAGCTCACAGAGAGCTGGCCATGCTCCCACAGTTACGAACATTGGAGGAGTGCTCGCTATTGTGGCATGCCCACAGAGCCATGCCCCATTTATATAGGCCATGCCCCCTTTTCAGACGGGTGCGGCCTTGCCGCTTGAGCAGAGTCCCTATTTCCTAGATACCGATGTTGGGAGGTATGCATTTCAGTACTTTGGCCCTGATTGTAAGTAAATATATATATATATATATATATATATAAACAAGTTTGAGG
The DNA here is from genome assembly GCF_028390025.1 of Pseudophryne corroboree. Lineage (NCBI taxonomy): Eukaryota > Metazoa > Chordata > Amphibia > Anura > Myobatrachidae > Pseudophryne > Pseudophryne corroboree. The sequence goes on along the minus strand of NC_086447.1, from coordinate 358,024,202 downwards.
ATAGAACAAATCATGTTGCCATGCAAGGGGTGCAAATTTATATTTTTTCTGTGCAGGGTAAATACTGGCCGCTTTTGCATGTATGTTGAACATACCCCATCCAAATCTAATGGTCTCTGCTCATTACATCAGCCCCACCTGCAATGCAACATGGTTTGTCCAGTTACTTAATTTTTTGCTTTACTTGCAAACATCTGAAAGAGATTTACTATTTCTAATATGCTAAGGTTTGCAAACTCTTAAACTGCATAACATGCAGGTTAAATCACATTGTAAAACTGGGTTGGGGCTGATATGCAGGCAGTCGGGATCACAGAGGTCAGCATACCATCCCCGGAATCCCAGCCACCAAAATGCCAGCAGGGTTGAGTGCAACGGAGCCCCTTGCATGCTTGCTGCGCTCGCCACAGGTTCCATTCCATCTCTATGGGTGTCACGGACACCTATGAGTGAGAATAGCCCCTGTTAGCTGGCATTCCAGCTGGAGGTATTGTCAGTGGTTGGGATTCCGGCGTCGGTATCGTGACCACCGGGATCCCGACCGCCGACATATCAACTGCATCCTGTAAAACCAGATGTGAGACATCTGCTTTTGTGCAAGTTCAGAATTACTCTGCAGCAGACCTGGTCCTCTATGGTGGGGCAAAAAAATCTATTAAATGTAAAGTACCAGCTCAGTGCTGATATGTGCACTCATAGGGGTTATCTGCACTTATTGTGACATAGAAGGGTACATCCCTCATGATCAGGTCCCATTTCACACAGGAGAGCAGGGGTAGAGCGTGTTGGACTGTGGGTTGTAAAACTGTAAAAAAAATATTGCCATTAGGACGCCATCAGGACACTACTAGAACAAAATTAAAATAGTAGTTAGTTGGAGTAGGTGCCAGTGAAAGGGGGCTGCAGTCATCTTTGTTACTGTATTCAGGGCTGCCATCAGATATTGTGGGGGCCGGGACTGACAAAATAGACAGGGCCCCCCTTAAAAAAAGATTCTGCCACACCAATCCACCCCTACTGCTATGTGATGTCACACATGTAGGTGGAGCTTTGCAGACCTGCAGTAACGATTCACAGAGACCTGATGCACAGGGAAGACTTCTTTTAAGATTACCTCCCTGTGCATCAGCCCGCTGCTGTTGTGCAGCCTGGTGCTGCTCTCCAGGAATTGGTGGCAGGAGCCAGAGAAGGGTCCCCCTCTCTTTAAGGGCCCGGGACTCCAGTCCCTGCTGATGGCTGCCCTGACTGTGCTTGTTTGTCAGACACACTAGCTGCAACTGCAGTCTAGTGCACTCTAGGCTGTGTTTGTCAGACATTTGTAGTATACTACCTGCAATCTAGTGCATGTTTGTTAACTTTGTTAACTTTCACATGTTTTTCTGATCTATATCTATACTGCAGTATGTAATGTATAATATTATCACTTGTATATGAGGGCAGACACTGATTTCAACTTCAAGGTTATTTTTCCCAAAAAAATGTTGTGCTTTGTCTGAGGGAGCTGCATCCCAAAGAAGACCTCTTTTCTGTTGTAAAACAAATAATAGGAAGAGACATTTTATTATTATTTTGTTTTTTTTTAAATTACCTTTTATAAACATATTATTTAAATCGTATTTGTTGTAGCTTATGTTTCATAAAGACAAGTAGCATGTATTATTGTGCAGAGTGGTGGTGGAGTCTGTGTGATCACCTTCTGCATGAAAAAAATAAATAAGACGGGCCACTAAATAGATTTTTGTTTGCTGTGGTTTAAAAAAATTGGTATTTTATAATCATCACTCAATCTAAATGATATTTATTAAGGTGTGTGTTTCATAGAGGCAGTGCCTATCATAGCATGTAGTGGGGGTGGAGTCTGTGTTCCTGCCATCTGCATTGTACCCCCATCTGCATGCCAAAAATAAATATGCAATGTCACAAAGGTTTTTTGCTGTTGTCAACAAAAAGCTTCAGTATTTTATGTGCATGGTAAAGATAACAGTCTCTCCTTGCCTGTCTCATTGTATGTTCACTTGGTATTGTAGCAGTTAAGTTCATCTATTCTGCTGTCCTTATGTAGAATAAATCAATTGATAAAAATGCAGGAGTAAGCCAATACCTCAACTATTAAAGGAGATCAAGGGAAAGAAGGTGTAAAGGGCATCTCAAATCTAAACAGTATTTTACAATACTTGTGAGCAAGTTGTCATCTCATGTTGCACATGACACAGTGACGTATCCTACTTCAGCTTTTCCTGCAAATGCTGCTGCCAGGAAAACCTGACCTTTTACAAGAGATCCACTGGTGATGATGATGAGCCAGCTCAGCACACCAGAGTGAAACAACATTCTGACATCTGGTTAGGCTTAGAAGAATTGGCCACATATATTGACACCTCTACCATGTCTCACATAGTCCCTTTAAAAACTGGGAGATAAAAAAGGCAATTTGGAGCCCCTTGTTTAAACTTGCATTGTTAAACTTAAGTTACACACCCTCCAGTGTTTACTTAAAAAGAGTGTGTAGCACATTCAGGAACCTTGATTTAACCAATTTACCAAGATGTTGTCTTTTGTGGGGGCCCAAACAAACTAAGCACTTCAGCCACAAATGTGGCAGTCCCTGTCACTGAGGTGCTTGATTTGTTAAACTGTGTATGTTATTTTTAATATAAGCATACTGTATGGGCTGGAGGGTGGAAGGACTAGTCCATCGTGCACCACTTTACATTATGGGCTATGCCAAGATTGTTTGTGTTTTTTACAGGCAGTATATACTGTAATACTGTACTTTACTTGGGCATTGATGTTCAGTATCTTGCAAGACCATTTATCACCAGCTTCACATCCAAGCATATAGGCCCTGTTTCATTATGTCCAGCTTTTACACAGATTATAGAGGGCTCTTAATAGTTTATTGGAAATAATGTAGACAAAAAAGAAATCACCACTAATTCCAAAACAATTTTGACTTTTTCTCTACTGAACAAAGGGAAATAAAACAAACAAAACAGAATAGTGTGTTATTCTTTCCCATTTAATATACCTGCGCATGGGCACTGAGCTGCGGATGCACCTTAGTATGTCGAGCCACCCATTCATTCCTATGGCCATGTGCGTGTATACGCTTGTATTCATCATAGTTGTGGGCAGGGTTTGGTATGAGTTACCACCAGATGGGATGCTGGCTGTCTCTATATACCGACAGCAGCATCCCATCAGCCGGAATCGCAGCAGCGAGTCTTCTTGCAGGCCTGATGGCTCGCTGCAGTTGCCACAGGTTCTATTCCCACTCAATTGGTGGTGTGGACCCACCGATCAAGTGGGAATACAGTGCGACTATCGGGATTGCATTTTTAAGCATTTCGCTGGCTGGCGAGATTCCGGCATCAGTCTTGTGAACACTAGGAGCCTGACAGATGGCTTTTAACTACATCCCCATAGGTACACTAGTCACACCTGCTTTGCTGTCGATAAGACCCTCAGTGGCTAAGCTGAGGGTGGCTACATCTAGTATAAGGCAGGTAGATGTCAGCTGGTAGTGCTTCCATAGGATGCAAATGAAATAGAACTATCATTACTACCATTGGATGCAAATGAAATAGAATTGTATGGCATAGCTGTGTTATTTTGCATAAGTACATTGAACTATCATTACTACCATCGGATGCAAATGAAATAGGATTGTATGGCATAGCTGTGTTATTTTGCATAGGTACATTGAACTATCATTACTACCATTGGATGCAAATAAAATAGGATTGTATGGCATAGCTGTGTTATTTTGCATAGGTACATTGAACTATCATTACTACCATCGGATGCAAATGAAATAGGATTGTATGTCATAGCTGTGTTATTTTGCATAGGTATATTGCAAAAGATTTTTTTTTCTTTTTTTCTTTGTAAAGATTTAGTTGTCTGCCTTGTTGGTATGTAATGTTTGTTTGTCTAAGCTAATTTATAGCCTTAGCTTTAAAGGGGGATTGTAATGGGAGGAGTTTGCAATCATTGCATTCACATGGCAATAGTTCCTATTTAAAGTCTAGTATAAGGCTGGTAGCCGTCGGCTGGTAGTGCTTCCATAGAAGTGCTCACATAAAAGTGTTATTATAATATTAGCATTATACCTGCGTTAAACCAAAGGAAAACAGAAGGGAAACAACATCACACCAAAACTATGCCATAAGGACTGCCTTAATGCCTCAAAAGTATGTAATTCATCTTATGCATATTATCTGTCTTTTTAAACTAAGAAAAGACATCCCCAATTTACTCACTATAGTTCTCTCTTATGCAAACTCATGTTTTTTTAATTTGCTTGTAATTGGCATTGCATGTGTGGGGAAGTTGTTCAGTGAAACAGTTTATTACTGCATGCTGTCTGGTGTTTACCTCCTTAACCATTGCCCATTTGTGGTTAGGTGTACTATATATTTACATTTGGTGAGGTGTAGTCATGGTGTAAAGGGCAGATTGTGATTCCTGTTTAGTAAAAAAAACAAATACCAAACACTGAGCAACATCACCAAAAAGGTAATTTCAACTTTAAACTTGTCATTTATTTTGTACTGTCTGGACATGGCTACTAATAACAGATGCACAAACCTATTAAAGCTATGTGTGCAAATGCTAGGAGCTTAGGACACAAATTCCAGAGCTAATTGCGATAATGACAAAAGATAACCTGGATATTGTGGCGATTACAGAGTTATGATGCAATGAGAATCATGACTGGGACGTAGCTATGACAAGACACAGGGCGATCAGGCACAGGTCATATAGATATAATAGTATTGATGAAAGGAAAGACCAAAATTGGACAGTAAGTTACCATAATTAGTGGGAAGGAGAAAAATATATACAATTTTCTCCTATTGTGTGCTGTCCTAGTTGGTGGTGCGCCCAGAGCCAGAAAGTACACAGACTAGCAATTGCTAGTCTGGGACGTAGCTATACCACGATACAATTTATTTAGAAAGGATAGAATGGGAAGAATAGGAAGAGGAGTAGCAATGTATGTGAAAAAAAGCATAAGTGCTACTTTAATACAAAATATTGAAGACAAAACTTAGGCCCTTTGGGTCACCACAGAAACCAGGGAGAAGGACATTATTTGCATTGGGGTGATCTATAGACCACCAGGCCAGGGGCAGGTTTTGGACAGAAACCTATTGTTGGAGATCTCGAAAATGGCTTTAAAGTGAGAAGTCATAATCATGGGAGACTTTAATTTACCTGATGTAAATTGGGAGGGGTCCTTTGTAAGTTCAGCTACAAGTGGCAAATTTCTACATTCCTTACAGGGAGCATCTCTCAAGCAATTTGTGAGGGAGCCCACTCGCAAAGACTCAATATTAGATTTAATTCTTACAAATGGTGACAGGATATCCGACATATATGTGGGTGAGCACCTGGGATCCAGTGTTCATCAAGAAGAAAAACAAAGTTTTTGGATTTTAGAAATGCAGACTTTGCAAAAAAATGGGGAGATGTTTAAGTGATTCATTGGCGGACTGGAGGAACTTGGATGGGGTGCAGGAGAGGTGGGGAAAATCTGAAAAGTGCAATACTGAGGTCAACAGACCTTTGTATCAAAAGGGTTAGGAAAAGCACCAGGAAAAGGTAGCCAGTGTGGTTCACAAAAGAAGTATCAACTAGTATGAATGCAAATAAAATGGCTTTTAGGAAATACAAACAGACTCAAAATAATAATGACAAAGAGGTGTATCTTGACAGATTGAAGGATGCTAAGAAAGTGATCAGACGTGCCAAGGCAGAAGCTGTGGAGACAATGGACCAGTCAGTAGATAAATGGGGCAAAACTTTTTTTAAGTATATAAATGAAAGGAGAAAATCAAATGGATGAATAATAAGACTTAAGACAGAGAGTGAGAATTTGGTGGAGGGAGACAAGGCAATAGCAGATCACCTAAATAATTATTTTTGCTCAGTATTTACTACAGAAGGAGAAGGGATGGGGCACAGTTAAGTTGCAAGGACATTCATAAAAATAAGGTAGATGAAAGTACATTTACAGAGGAGACGGTCCAAACAGAACTTTCAAAACTAAAAGTGGATAAATCAATGGGGCCAGATGGGATACACCCAAGTATACTAAAAGAGCTAAAAGATATGCTGGTGGCACCATTAACAGAATTATTTAACCAGTCACTAAATACAGGTGCCATTCCTGAGGACTGGAAAAGAGCGAATTTAGTTCCACTCAGGGACGTGCAGTGAGCTAAATGGCTCAGGTGGTACTAGCTGGCCCTAGAGCCAGATTTACACACAATATATGAGTCAAAGGGTACATCTGGGAATTATACACAGGCGCAGCAGTATCAACTCCTGGAAATTTGGTGAGTTTTGATCAGAGATGGCGGAAAAGATAGGTAGGTGAGGCACTGCCTCACCTGCCATAGATTTTTTACTCCAGAGTTTTGGCTATAAAAATGATTAGAAAATGCAAAGGAGATATTTCTAACATATTCTTTGTATTTATCCTATACTTTACACAGTCAAAACTCTGGCACAAATGTAAGTATGACAAGAAAGGCTCTGCCTCAACTGCCTCACCCCACCGCACGTCACTGGTTCCACTGTACAAAAGCAGAAGCAAGGAAGAAGCAAGTAACTACAGACCAGTAGACCTTACATCAGTAGTAGGGAAAGTAATAGAAAAACTATTAAAAGAAAGAGTTGTGGAATATCTTAAATCAAACAATTTACAGGATCCCAAACAGCATGGATTTACTGGTGGGAGATCATGCCAAACAAATCTTATTGACTTTTTTGACTCTGTGATTAAAATAATAGATCAAGGGGGAGCTGTAGATGTAGCATATCTAGACTTTAGTAAGGCATTTGACACTGTCCCACATTGCAGACTGCTAAATAAACTTGAAAGCGTGAGGGGAGATTATAAAACAGTTAAATGGATAAGAACCTGGTTGCAGGATAGGAAACAGACAGTTGTAGTAAATGGAGTGCAATCTATGGAGGTAAATGTTACCAGTGGAGTACCCCAGGGATCTGTACTCGGACCAGTTCTCTTTAATATCTTTGTTGGTGACATTGCAAATGGTATTGAAGGGAAAGTATGCCTTTTTGCAGATGATACAAAGATATGTAACAGGGTAGACACACCAGGAGGGGTAAAACAAATGACTGATGACCTAGATAGGCTTGAAAAATGGTCAAAAATGTGGCAACTACAGTTTAATGCTAAAAAATGCAAAATCATGCATTTGGGTCTCAAAAACCCAAAGGCTAAATATAGTATCAAGAGTACTATAACGGAAACTACTGAGGAGGAAAGGGATTTAGGAGTCACTATTTCAAGTGACTTAAAGGCAGGAAAGCAATGCAACAAAGCAATGAGAAAGGCAAGTCAGATGCTTGGTTGCATAGGGAGAGGAATCAGTAGCAGGAAAAAAGAAGTAATAATGCCACTGTATAGGTCATTGGTACGGCCTCATCTGGAATACTGTGTCCAGTTCTGGGGACCATATCTCCAGAAAGATATAAATACATTAGAGAGTGTACAGAGAAGGGCAACTAAAATGGTGCATGGCCTACATTACAAAACTTACCTGGAAAGGCTAAAACATCTTAACATGTATAGTTTGGAGGAGAGAAGGGAAAGGGGGGACATGATAGAAACTTTCAAATATACCAAAGGTTTTAACAAAAATCAGGAGGGAAACATTCTTCAAAGGAAGAGAAATATTATAACTCGAGGACATACACTGAAACTGAATGGAGGCAGGTTCAGGGGAAATTTAAGGAAAAATTACTTCACAGAAAGGGTAGTGGATAAATGGAATAGCCTCCCATCAGAGGTGGTAGAGGCTAAGACTGTAGAGCAATTTAAACATGCTTGGGATAGGCATATGAATATCCTTACAAAGAATTAAGTTTCAAAAAGGGTTGAGATTACCTAAAGGATGAAAAAAAGGGGGCAGACTAGATGGGCCAAGTGGTTTTTATCTGCCGTCAAAATCTATGTTTCTATCTACATTCTGTGACAGTGTAAATTTCATCTAAATGTACAGACTGATAAGAGAAACAAAAATGTACAGCTGCCTACACTCTTTACATGTCTACAAATGATAGATGTAAAGAGTCAAATATGGATGGTGTAAATTATCAGAGGTCTAATAAAGTGTGCTCTCAATTTGAAGGTTACTTTACAGAAAATTACTCTAGCAACTATCATTTTAAGGGCCCTCATTCTAGATGGAACAGTGCTAATGAGCCCTTTTTAGTATACACAAGTGCTAAATAAACCATTATAGCAGTTCAGCCTAGTTTTATTTACCTTTTAACTGTGGATTAACTGCTTAACCCTTAGTATACCAAGGGGGATCTTCTGAGGACCCCAGAATGTTATTTTTTATGATCCTGCCATATCTATAACAACTATATTACTTCTGATTTTTCTATGTGTCCAGCATCGGATAAAGATAAATACAGTGTAATTAGGATTGGATTAAGATAAATACTGTGTAATTAGGCTTATAAAATGTTCTTTAAAAAAACCTGTAAATAATAAAAACACTATACTACGTTACAAATGCAGAACATTTTATATGTGAGAAACACAGGAAAACAACCACCACTGTGACATGTGCTAAGAACTGTAGCGATGGCAACACATGAATAGTGATGTATTGTTACCGTAGTAAAATGATATAACCTTTTTTACCAGAATATACAGTATCCAATTGGATATAAAAATGTACACACTATAATGAAGAAGAATATATGGCTTTTATTGGCCAACTACTCTTGAAATAATAAACGAAATATTTTATGCTGTCATACCCTTACTAAAATGTATCCCTTCAGAAAGCCCCAAAACATAATTAAAGTAATTTACTGCATCAAACAGTTGAGCTTTAGACAAAAAACCGTGGGGTCCTCTGAAGACCCCAGCTTGGTAAAGTACTTTGACGAGGTAGGCTTGGTATATTAATGGTTAATTTATTGTTAGAGTCAGACACCACAGCATTATAGGATGTAATATACCTAACAAATGTTTGGCTCTAAACATTAACCTAATAGAAAAAATATCTATATCGTTTTCTTTATAGTTATGACTCTTAGTATAATTAAGCAATCAATGCTTTACCTGGCTACCGCTACATAAATACTCGGTCTCCATTTCCCTTTACTGGTTTTGACCCTCTCATTTTAATTTTGATTAATAAAAATATTCTATAAGGTTGTTTACATTATTAAACTGCCATCATGTTTGTTACTGTTTCGCCACTATGTTTAATAGATGTGCTTTATTATTTTAAACTGTAATGTGTTTGTGCCGCTGGCATGTCACTTAGTTTAGCCAGCCAGCTCAAAGCAACCTTTGACCAATATTGGTGAAAACAACATTGTGAGCTGTGAGATTGTCTAAATTAATTAGAAATGCTGGAAATGAATTTTATTAATGTAACCCACTGGTAGTGGTAGAAGAGGGAACGCTAGGGGTTACATCTAAATAGAGCACCCTTTGGCAGGTTAATGGTGGAGAAGGGTGTTTACAATGTTTACAGATGCAATCACTTGTAAGTAGCAGGTGATATATATTTAAATATGACTATGTACAGTGATACTTTACATATCGTAAGAGCAAAACTTTTCAGGTGTTGTGTGTAGTTTGAGGTTCTCATAGACTAGCACCATGGCAGTGATTTGTCACTTGTGTAACTCAGCCGCAGCGCTGAATGTCAGCCATAAACTCAGCAGTGGCAGGACCTATGTACCCAGCGCAAGTCACATTATTCTGCACAACCACTTCCAACTATGTAATGTCTCCATCGCTGAGATGTAGGTGGAGGTGGTGAGTTGGTGGCTGGTTGTAACAGGGAACCTTCGGGAAGGGCACGTGCTGCTAGCCTACACATAGCCAGAGCGAGGTGCAGGGGGCTTGCGCTGGGGAGGAAAGTGGAGGCTATAAAGTGGAGGTGGGCACTCGGTGGAGGCACATTTGTTAGTTACCCATCCGTTAGACATAAGGGAGGGTTATATTGATATTAATAATACTGTAGGAACAAAAACTGGTCCAAATGATATGATTTTAGCTGTTTTTTGTATCAATTAATAAAGAAATCCAAAACCAAAACATTTTTGGGTAGTTTTGCCAAAATCAAAACCCAATGAAGATTTTAAACAGAAATAAAAACATGCAGTCCACACACTTCTATAATAAATATGGATTGCTTCCTAATAAAAAAAAATAAAAAACATTGCACCTACAAGAACTACTGAAGTAACTTCTTCATTCTGTTTTGGTCTGAAATAATCCAAAACTATTATTAACATGAATAATGCAAAAGAAAAAATCTTTATTGAACCCGCAGACTGCTCCCAGTGATTCCCCTATACCCAATGAGAAAAAAACAGTCATCCTAATGACTTAATAGCCAGGATATTTAAAAGAAAGCCTCCACTGTAATAACACAATGCTTCTCCATGATGTAGGTGGTCTGTGCAGTGGATATCTGACCTCATCAATCTCAGTACCTTGTGCTCTGCACAGAATTTCTCAATGCATGTTGCAGCAGATGCATTATATAAGAGCAAAATCCTTTTTCACCAGATACCACCAGAGGAGGGAATATATGGGGGTTGCTTGGGCTTGGACCAAAAGTGTTATTGGCAGAGAGCATATTGTATGTGTCAAGGAGAAAATGAGGTGATAATATGTCACACATGCCCATCCCACTCTTTCCTTTCCACATACACCCATCAGCCACTACATTAAAACAGTTTCCTAATCCAGCTCTGATCCAGCAAGATATGGAATCCACAAGTCCTTGAAAGGTGTCTTATGGTATCTGGCACCAAGATGTTAACAGCAGATCCTTTAAGTACTGTAAATTGCAAGTTAAGGCCTTCATGGCTCAGAAATATTTTCCAGCACATCCCACTGATACGCAATTGGATTGAGATCTGGGAAATTTGGAGGCCAAGTCAACACCTTGAACTCTTTGTCATGTTTCTTAAACCATTCCCGATATATTAGGGGATAACAATCCCATTAAGGTGTGAACTTGGTTTGTAACAATGTTTAGGTAGGTGGTATGTGTCAATAAAAACTGGATGGCATTGATGCAACTTTTGCCTTCCACATTAAACTGCATATATCTACATCCCCCTTTTCAAATATAAGGAAACAAACAGGTGCCTAGGTGTAATACAGTGTAACATATGTTTCATACAGGGACAGTGTACAACATAGAATAAACATAAACTGAATAATTGGAGATTAAGCAACATATTCCTGGAATGTTGGACTAGGCCTGGAAATTATCCCTGGCCTGGTGACAAAGAAATAAGATCGTGTGGCTGGTGTCTGAATGGACTCACTATTGGGCAAGGGCATGGGGCTGTCCTGGTCCCCAACAGTTGAATCTTCAGAGTACTCATTGACAATGATAATGGGGGTTCAGATGACCTCAGTCAGTGTCAGGTGAGGTAAATGGTGTTGGCTTACACAACCCTAGGAGGTGACACATATTGTGCTTATACAAGCCCCCATCAAATTGGACTATACAGTTATTGTGCAGATGGCAGATCCCTGCAACAATCCAACTGTGTCAAAACTGAAAGGGTATGGATGTAAATGGTCTGTCCAGGAAACAATGGTCTGCAGAGCATACTGCACATTATTATGAACTTTTGCTATAAGTTTGAAATTGATGGTGGCAGTAATGGTATGAGTGTATCTGGACAGAAGGCATTATGCAGGAGAGGGAAATCCCATCTCTTGGAGTTTTTCTCAAATTTAGGTGCACCATAAATGCTTCAGAACTATCTCTATAACATTTATATAACAGGTGCTTCACAGAACTTAATGTCCTTTCTGCTAGTCCATTGGATTGTTCATCATGAAGATTGTTGGTGACATATGAGATGTCCCATTTATTGAGGAAAGTCTGGAACTCACCACTTATGAACCGCATGCCATTGTTAGTAAGTAGCTTGCATGGAATGCCCTGTGCAGAAAAGTGTCTTTTCTTTTTGTTGATGACCGTGGCAATTGTCTGGTTAGATAATCTTTCTCGAACCAAGTGTAATCTTCAAAAAGACCTTTATTGACAATGGACCAAGAGAGGTCAGGAATCTCATGGAGCATTAAGTGGTTCCTTGGCATGATGGACCCATAAAGCATTGCATGGGGTACAGGCAGAGAAAACACACTTAATGTCAGCAGCCATAGAGAGCCAAAACAGGGTATACTTAGCCCACCCTATAGTGGCATTATGCCTATGCTGTCCCTGGTGGGCCTGCTGAGCATAAAATCCTTGAAGGGTATAAGCTATCACAAAACACTGACCATGCAGAAGGATGCCATCCAAGAGGGTCAGTTCATCACTGACAGCAAAGAAAGGTTTGACATCATGAGGAAATTCCTTGGAGGAAGAATGCAAGCCATACAAGGCACCACAAGCCATCTATTTGCAGGGGTTATCCTTGAGTGTCGCATCACAGCACTGCTCCATGGACCTGGAGCAGAGGACATCAAACTCCATGACATACAGGTCATCTTAAGCATCAGGACACCTGATTCCGGAGGGTGAGCACACTAAAAGGCATCAGCAACATGAAGGTCCTTGTCACATTTATACACTACATCAATATGGGAATTTTTTAGATTGAGTACAGTATGTTACATTGGATTTGTGCTGAGGCAGTATTTACAGGTTTGAGTCAAATAGTAATCAGGGTTTGGAGGTCTGTCTCAGCCAGCACTGGTTGCCCATAGATGAACTTATGAAACTTTTGACAACAAAGTCTAGAGCTAACAGTTCCTTTTCATTTTGAAAGTAACATGACTCATTCTCAGTAAGGGACATGGAAGCAAAACAAATGAGTTTGCTACACTGCAGGCAAAAAGCACCAACACCATGCTGGGAGCAGAGTTTACAACATGAACATGCACACCTAAACTTGGAGCACCAGGCTAAAAGTGAGCAAAGCCTTGATGCATGAATACTGCAGACTAAATTTATCTTCGGAGATAGGCATGTATTGGACAGCCTATGACTTGCCAGGATCCATCTTAATACCCTCTGAAGTTAGGAGAGGGCCAAAATACAGGACCTCAGTTACTCGAAACAATAGTTATTAAGGTTTAACTGTATGTTGATTTCATGAATTCTTTAGAGGACCTTGCTGAGGTGTATGTGCTGTTCTTCCATGGGGGATCATTCAGAGTTGATCGCTCGCTAGCAACTTTTTGCAGCCATGCAAACGCATAGTCACAACCCACAGGGGAGTGTATATTAGCTTTGCAAGTGTGCAAACAATTGCAACTGAGCACTACAAAAACAGTTTGTGCAGTTTCTGAGTAGGTCTGAACTTACTCAGCCCTTGTGATCACTTCAGCCTGTCCGGTCCCGGAATTGATGCCAGACACCCGCACTGCACATGCCTGGACACGCCTGCGTTTTTCCAACCACTCCCTGAAAACGGTCAGCTGCCACCCATAAATGCCTTTTCCCTGTCAATCTTCTCACGATCGGCTGTGTGATTGGATTCTTTGTTAAATCCATCGCCCAGCAACAATCCACTTTGTACCCGTACAAACGCGCCTGTGCATTGCGGTGCATACGCATGCGAGTTTTGACCTGATCACAGTGCTGCAAAAAGTTGCTAGCGAGCAATCAACTTGGAATGACCCCCATGGTGCCTTTCACAATGATCTTATAAAAGTATCCCTTGAAGAGACGCTCCATGCAATGTTGAAATACTTCACTGTCAGTGCATATACTGTAGGGCATTTGGGCAAAGGAATACAGATGTGTTCACATCAGTAGCGGATCTTGCTATGGGCACGCAGGTTTTTTGCTCCGGTTGCCGCCGCCATCTGGAGGGTGCCGCCGCCATAGCAAGATCCGCTACTGGTGCCCCCGGTCCTTGGTAGATACGGTGCAGTGCGGTGCACAATGAAGTCATCGTGCACCGCACAGCATTGTGGGAGTGGCACATAGACACTAGGGGTCATGATTGACCTCTAGTGTCTATGCGGCACTATGGGAGAGACGTCATGATGTCTCTCCCATAGATTAGAGGAGCGGCGCTGGCAGCCGGAGATGGAGGGCAGCAGCGATCGGGAATCAGGAGCGGGGATGGTGTGTATTAATTAATTAATTTTTTGTAAGCGGCACAACTCTACTGGGGTCACAAATGGGGGCACAACTCTACTTGGGGCACAAACAGGGGCACAACTCTACAGGGGGCATAACTAACCATGCCCCTTTATGAAGCCATGCCCCTATTTTTGCCCGAGGTGCCACAAGGGCTAGAACCGGCCCTGTTTCACATACACCTTTCCCTAATTTAACCATATGGTCAAATTAGCCATGCATTTTAATCTGCGATTTAGCCATGCCTTGTGATTTTTTTCTTAAAATATGCTTTAATCTGCTGCTTTCTATAAATTATTTTGCAGCAAAAATATATTGGGAAGCTATCCGGGTGGTCTTCAAGTTGCCAACTGTCGGGATCCCGGCATACAGTATACCGGCACCGGAATCCTGACAGCCGGCATACCGACAGTTTTTCTCCCTCATTGGGGTCCACAACCCCCCTGGAGGGAGAATAAATAGTGTGGTGCGTGTAGTGCGCCACCGTGCCCGCAGCGAGCCCGCAAGGGGCTCATTTGCGCTCGCCACGCTGTCAGTATGCCGGCGGTTGGGCTTCCGGCGCTGGTATGCTGGTCGCCGGGAGCCCAGCTGCCGGCATACCATACCACACCCAGCTATCCAATTGTTACTCTTGGTGGAGTGTCTTACCCATGCTAAGCATTTTGAGTTAAATGAAGCAAAAAGGGAAAGTTTAATGAGGACACATATGTACTTTATCACAGGTGTCATGGATAATTCCTTGTCCATTGTGATCCACCAGGATCCAAACTTGGCACCCGGAGTGGTAAATATCTTGCCATTTGGCGTATCACCTATTACTTGCTCCACAGTTACAAGGGCGTAATATGGTCTCGTAAGAGCTTTTTTCAGAAGCACAGTCAATGCAGATGCATACTGAACCATAATTTTTTTACTACAGCAACAATAGCCAACACCCATGGGGTGACTTCTACCACTGGAGAAATTATGTCTGATGCTGTCATGCAATCTTAACTTTACTATCACTTTATCCTTCATAGCCAGAGGCACATGTCTTGGAAAACATACTGTGGGAGAAATGGCATCGTTGAAATGCATGTGATAGGTGACTGGGGGTTTCCCAATGATATTATAATTGAACAGATCAGCAAAGTCTTACTCAGGAGCATGTGTTTTGTGATTTGTGTACTAGAGGCATTCACCTGACATGATGTTACACTTGAAACCAGTGTACTTTTTTATTTTTATGCATTATTAGTTTCCTTAGCTATTATAGTGGTAAATATTTTACCCTTTTTGTCTGGGGTGTTTTACAGTGGAGTGTCTACAGTATGAACTTGATGCAGTGGAACATGCAGTGTAAGGTTGTCTGTCATTAGATTTAGACTTGGATCAGCACTACCATGCAAAATTATTTTGTTTGGCAAAATAATTGCAGCATTTATCTAAAGCAGAATTTGTAGCCTTCATGGAAATTGTGACCGCTGCAATTCACACACCATTTTTGTTGCTGCAAGTGTTGCACAGTTCATATACATCAGACTCTTTTAAACTCCTTTGCACTGCTTATGCAGCATGCATTATGTTTATGGCTGTGTTCATTGTTAATCTGAAGTAATAAATGTGCACAAGTAACTTCATTATAAATCCTACACATAATTCTGCTTCTGAACTCTTTTATTGGTGTGTCTGGATCCTCCTGATCCAACCCCTTTCAAATAGACTAATGTGTCTGCTTTATCAACAGCCTTAGTGCCCGCTAGGTTGGTCAGGGTATATTCCTGTTCCTTTTTTTATTTTTCTGAGAGTCACTGGGGAAACTCTGTTCTTTTTTCTTCACTTTTAAGTGAACAGAGTATATTCTGATACAACACCATAGTTATAACTCAAACTAAACTTTGCAAAGTAGAATTGATGTGCTACACATTTACATCTTTCTGATTAGCCCAGATAGCACATTACTGCATATGACAGCTCATTTCTTCATAAGATACTGTATAAGAGAGCACATTATTGTACAAGAATCATTGTAAATCTAAATGGGATGCGGTTATGTGACCGGTGATCTGGAGGCCGCTGGTCACTATTCTGAGGCCGGGATCCCGAAGGCTGAATAGCCCGACGGTCAACATGCCAACTAACAGAGACTATTCCCACTCCTGGGTGAACACAACACCCATAGAACTTCATTGCACTTGCCCCCCCCCAACCATCTAAAAGCCGGGATCACGCCATCAGTATGGTGACCAGCGGTCTTCCAACCACTGGTCACACATACCCAACCCATCTAAAACAGGGGTGTCATTACATTTATAAGTTGGGGGTGCAAGTTAGATCCTACTTTTGTTGCCCCTAGTGGCGGAGCCACCAGGGAGGAGGAGGCGGTACTACGGGGATGAAATAGAGGCAGCATCACGGTTGGGAGGAGGTGGAGAGAGAGGGGGAGAGTGTCAGGGATAGAAAGAGGGAGAGAGATAGAGAGAGACCATGTCAGAGAGAGGGAGAGACAGTGTCAGGAAGAGAGAGAGTATCAGGGAGAGCAAGCGAGAGAGAGAGTGTCAAGGAGAGAGAGTGGGACAGTGAGAAAGGTAAAGGAGCGAGCGGGAGAGACACTACCTGATTACACAGCACATCTGCAGGTCTCTCATGGAGGCAGACACTACTCTGCATTAGGCCATGCCCCCCTAAACACTCACAATTCACTGCACAACTCTGCTGGGAGTCGAGGGTGGGGGAGCATTGCTTGGACTTGCAACTGACCGCACATCGCTCCTCCTGTACATCAGCCAGCGCCTCTCATGTTTTTTTTGGGCGGGGGCAGCTGCCCTTTGTTCTTTCCCCCGTTCCAAAGCCTCTGATCTGAACAGTTTCAATCAAAGCATTGTGGATTTGTATTTTAACATGAATAGTTATGTATTGCAAATTACCCTTTTTCCATATAATAACCTTTTCAAGTACAATATACTGTATCGACAAAGTATTTTCTATGCAGAGCAAGAAGACAACTAGCCATCACTCATTCACTGTTATCACCGTTTTATACAGTATTTGCCCCCCCCCCTGTTATTGTAAACTACAGCTGAACAAATGTCAGAAAGGAATTACCAGACAATTGACTGCAAGTCACACAACTGTTCCAGTGATGCTAAGAAATAAAACCTAAATATAGCTTACAATACCATAAAACATTAGATCAACTAAAATCACCTTTAACTTTTAACCATTCTCTAAAAAAATATCTATCTCTCCAGTGGTGTAAGTTTGTATCAGATGCCCAGCTGGGAAATAGATGATTGTGCCCCCCAGCCACCTACAATCCTGTCCCACTAACACCCTACCAGCACACATACAACCCTCTCTTTCACCTTCAGCACACCAGCATCTCCCAAACATATGCCCTCATTCACCACCAACATCCTAGGAGCGCCCTACTTCTTCACTATTAGCACCCTAGCAGTACACACATTATTCACACAATAATAATAATAATAATAATAATAATAATAATAATAATAATACTATCAGCAGGAGCTGGTTGGCAACTTTTAGCCTTGGAGGCAAGTCCAGAGCACTGGTCCATTAGTAATGGCGCACCCTTAAATGGAGGTTTTAGGTATAATAAATAAATAAATAAATATTTATAAAAAATTAGGTCTGGTGTTACTTAACCCAAAGATACTTTATTATTATAAATTTTACCTTGTAAATAATAAAAAATAAATAATGCAAAAAGCAAAAAAAATAGCTTAGTGGGGGTGATGTATTATTGTGGCACTTATCATTCGATACTGTTCTATATGCTTCGCCTCTTAACAAGGCAAAGCAGGAAGCAATGTTTCCAACATGTATTAACCCAGCTGCCAGAGTCCTGTAGCACATCAGTATTAGGTGTCTTTCCTCCTGGCTAGCCCCAATGGACTTACGTGAAATCTCGCAAACATTAAGCTGATGTTCTGGCATGAACACAGCCGCTGCACAATATAAATGAGAGCAGGAAAGCCTGCTGATATATGAAAAATGATAAGCCACAAAAGTCCACTTATTGTTTTCTTGCATCATCTGCATGATTTCCTTTGCCATACAATAGTAATGTGATGGCAAAATCATTAGATGTTTGCAGATATCATAGAGAAAAGTAATTTTTTTCTATATTTTCTGTTAACAAACAAACAAACAAACATGTTCAATGTGAGGGCTCTATTCATGTACATCACGAAAACTGAATTGCTACTTATCACTATACGTTGCATAATTACAGAGCCCTTGCTCAGGACCTTCTTCACGGATCTCCTGTTGAAGTTCAATCAGTCAACACCACGGCAGTGGCTTATCTCAATCACCATGGGGGAGGGAGGCTCGCAGTGTCTTCACAATGGCAGAAGTGGCTCAGATTCTCACCTGGGTAGAACACCGTCTACCAGCCCTCTCCAGAAGTCATCAACTGGGGAGCAGACTTCCTCAGTCGCCAAGATGTGCATGTCAGAGAGTGGTCTCTACACCTGGAAGTCTTTCAGTTTCTAACGGTCAAATGGGGTCTTCTGGACATGGACCTCATAAACTCCAGACACAACTACAAAGTACCCATATATGGGTCCAGAACGAGGGATCCAGATGCAACCTTCATGGACGCCCATGGTCCTTCCATCTGGCATATCTCTTCCTTCTGGTATCTCTCCTTCCCAGAGTGCTCCACAAATTCAAATAGGAAGGCGGCATGATAATCTTAATTGCTCCAGCATGGCCCAGACACCATTGGTTCACAGATCTTCAGTGTCTTTCCATAGATGTACCATTTCCACTTCCTCTGTGACCAGACCTCTTGTCACAAGGTCCCTGTCTACATCCAGACCTAGCCCACCTGTCTTTAATGGCATGCCTCTTGAGTCATCCATCCTGAGGGATAAAGGATTTTCCCATTCGATTATTCAGACTATGCTCCGAGCAAGGAAACAGTCCTCAGCTCGTATCTATTACCTCATGTGGCACTGTTACTTCCAGTGGTGCCCTCTTCAACACTATGATCCTCTGGTGTTTTGGATTTATAGATTCTTGGCATTTCTGCAGGCTGGCCTTGACATGGTCCTTCTCCTTGCTTCTCTTAATGTTCAGGTCTCTGATCTGTCTGTCTGGTTCCAGAGAAGACTTGCTCCTTTACCGGATGTCCATACCTTCCTTCAGGGGGTACTACAAATTCAGCCTCCCTTTGTCCCTCCAGTGGCTCCTTGGGATATGTCATTGGTCCTTTGAACTTTGCAACAGTCTCACTTTGAGCTGTTAGGCTCTGTTGACCTCAAATCGTTACCATTAAGACTTTCATTCATGCAGACTCCCTGACTTGTGGACACTCTCATGACACTCCCCTTTTTGATTTTTCATCATGATAGGGCTGTCCTCTATACTAAGCAGGGCAACCTCCCCAAGGTGGTATCCAGATTTTTCATCATGATAGGGCTGTCCTCTATACTAAGCAGGGCAACCTCCCCAAGGTGGTGTCCAGATTCCATCTCAACAGGGAAATTGTATTGCCAGCCTTACATTCACCTGGCCTCTCTGAGGGGGAGGCCTCTTGTATGTGGTCCATGCTCTGTGGCTCTACATGGACCATATTAGTTCCATTAGAAAAACAACAAAGCAAAAGAAAATACATATGACAGGTTAAAAATATGATACACATGCTCTATATAAACTTCTTAAGAAGTTGAAGTCGGAGAGTCCAGAATGCCAAAGGCTGTAGGGGCACTGAATATAGTAGAATGTCCATTTTTTCCATTATATTATCCCCATTGGAACCATTTCATGTTGATAGATGAAGCTTTGGAGGAATAGATACATTCCACCATGTCAAATAAATAATGCTTGTGGATTTTATTTAGAATTAATAAAATATTAGGCATTTATGCGGATTGCCACATCTCGGCAATAGAAGCTTTAGTAGTTATTAAAAAGTGTCCCATAAGGCAATGGTCACCTCATGACATTTGTTGCAGAGAGACATGAAACAACAGTTAGTGGTTCTACAAAAGCATCAAAAAACAAAACAGCACTTATCAAAATAAATACTTCTGTCCAGAGTGGCCTCAACAAAGGGCACGACCAGAAGATTTGGGTCAATTTGTAAAACATTTAGGAGTGATTTGATGCATTTAGAAATTTTAAAGCAGGTTTTAAAAATTATATCCCAATCTTCTTTAGATAGGGTTTGAGAGAAATCTTTTTCCTATCAACTTGGCATGAAAGCTTCCCATGAACACTATCCAAAAGCTGATATTGATACCACCATGAAATAATCCCCTTATGCTGTAGAGAGTGAAAATGAGACACCAACATAAGGGGAAAAGACAATTTTTTGATTGGTAGGGGTAAATAGCACTGCATCCAATGTCACAGTTGTAAATATGTATAAAAGTCTTAAGACAGGATATTAAAATGACTTTGTAGAGATAGAAAGGAAGCTAAGCCATCCTCCCAAAATACATCCTTCAAAATAGACACACCCGGTACAGCCCAGGAATCCAATTGTAATGTAGGAATAAGGGAAGCTATAGCTGTTAGGGATAGTTCCAGAGATGGGAGGGAAATCTCCTTACTATAGGACACAACCGACACCAAGCTTGAACTCTAGTGGGCACTGCGTTACAAGAGCCATGGCCTGGGGGATTCACAGAAGAGGGGAGCCATAGTAAGTTAGGCAAACTAAAAGGCAACAGAAGAAGAGCATTTTCAATAACTACCCATGGCTTTAGTGAGTCCAAATGAAACCAATCTTTGACCTGGCTCATTATACAAGCAGAATGATATGTCTCAATGTCTGGAAAGGTATTTCTTGCTATTTTAGGTCTACATCCTCTCCAGATTTATCTTATAAGAATTATATTGAGTTTATTGTAAAGGGATCTGGGGAGAGGCCTAGTGCAATAAAGATACATCAGCTTAGGAAGGCGCACCATTTTAGTTACAGCTATATGCCCCAACCAGGACACTTCCTCTAACATCCACTCTTTAGTCAGCCACTCAAAAGCTTTCAGTAAAGGTCCGAAATTGCAATCAATTACATCACATGCTCTAGCCAAATTAATTCCTAAATGCTTACGAAATTTATACAGCCAGGCATATCCATAATTCTCTTTTAAACTCCTTAAAATGTCCTCTAATACATTAAAAGGGAGAGCTTTGGTCCTTGAAGTATTCAAGACAGATTTTATTTGAAGTTTTTTAAACTAATCAGATTTTGGTCGTGTATGTTTTTGTAGCCTGTTATATTTCTGTATGATACTTGTTTTAGATATCTATCTTTTGATTATGACTGCAATATCAGTCTAAAAAATAGCATATGGCCATTAGATGTTTCAAAAAGCTGAGGACTGTAAATATGTGTCAATAACTTTTATTGCTTTGAATAACATACAGAATCTAGTATTACAATCAATGGGTTTAGGCTGCACCTATTCTCAATTATCCTATAAGGTATACTAATACATTCACACGGCTGATTGCATATGCTTGGTATGACTGGCATACAGCAGTGAGGATGTTTATTTATTTTACTGTTTCATAACAAGCTGTAAACTTAATAGTGTGATTTATTCTTGGATTAGCAGTTTAGTGAACTAAATAGTGTAGTGTAAAAACCTTAAAGCCAATAAGCTTATAAATATATAAACATTTCCTTATCACCCATAATAAGAGGTGCATATGAATTCTAAAGTTAAAATATACATCCTATTACTCTTTAACACACTGCTACCATGTTTTCAAATAGAACCTGAAAGAGTGAAAGACCTAACAGCAGAGAATAGCACTACCACTTCTGTATCTCTGAGTTGGCAGTCTCCCGATTGAAATGCAAGTTCCTATATCATAGCAGTCTTAGAAAATGTAAAATTCAGTTTAACTGTGACCACAACTTCTGCTATAATTCTGGATCTGATCCCTGGAAATTATTACACTTTCCTGGTGTCTACTCTTGTTGGAGGAGACTTTAAAGGGGATAGTTCTCTAGTAACTAATTATACAAGTAAGTGTCTATGGAAAGTGTTAAGTCGGTTACTTAAATATATTTCATATTCTATCATGGGCTAAATCTATGATGTTTAGGTTTGACTATATTTTATGTTAAATAAAATAGCACAAATTTATTGGAGGCAGCTGTTTCATTCAAATATAATGTACTTGGATATGTGTGTTATAAAAGTCAGCAATAGATTTAAGTTTGGTATTTTGTTTTAGCCAGGTCTTTTTCTTTATTATACCTCATATTGTAATGAGTTAAATCAATGATATACTGAAGTTTCTATGTAGACTTCATGTTAGTTTATGTTTTTGAACCTTTTTTTAAATTACTTATCTGTTTAGCCGTGTATTTTTATAGCCTGTAATATGTCTTTATGATACTTGTTATATATTTCTGTTTTTTTTATTATGATTGCGATACCAGTTTACATTTAGTAGCCCTGTAGTTCATAAATGGCTACTAGATGATTTAAAATGGCTTGGACTGTAAATGTGTGTCGATAACTTTTATTTATTTGAAGAACCTATATTATATTACAATAATAATAAGTTTATGCTGGACTTTTCCACAATTATTATGTAAGAGTTTACTTGCTCATTTACACTTTACTGATTTTATATTCTGGGAAACACTGACACAGCAGTAAAGATATTGTTCTTTATTGAATTTTTCATAATATGATGTAAAATTAACAATGTGATTTATTCTTGGATCAGCAGATAAGTGAATTGTATTTTCCACTGTAGAAAATCTTAAAACCACTAAGGTTTTAAATATATAATAATTTCCATGCTAGCCATAATAAGAAGCATACATTAATTCTATGTTTAAAATATATATCCTTTTGTCCTTTAACACACTGCTCCTATGTTTTCAACTAGTACCTGAAAGAGTGAAGGACCTAACAGCAGAGAATAGCACTACCACTTCTGTATCTCTGAGTTGGCAGCCGCCTGATGGAAATGCAAGTTCCTATATCATAGAAATCTTAGAAAATGTAACATTCAGTTTAACGGTGACAACAACCTCTGCTATAATTCCGGATCTGATTCCTGGGAATTATTACACATTCCTGGTATCTACTCTAGTTGGACTAGACGTAAAAGGGGATAGTACTCTAGTAACTAATTATACAGGTAAGTGTCTATGGAAAGTGTAAAGTTAGCTAATTAAATATAATTCAAATTCCATCATGGGAAAAATCTATGATGTTTAGGTTTGACTATATTTTATGTTAAATAAAGCAGCACAACTTTATTGGAGCCAGCTGTTTCATTCAAATATAATGTACTTGGATATGTGTTCGATAAAATTTAGCATTAGATTTAAGTTTGGTATTTTGTTTATCCAAGTCTATTTCTTTATTATACCTCATATTGTCATGATTTAAATCAATGATATACTGAGGTTTCTACATAAACTCCATATTAATTAGTTTATAACTTAAGCAAAAAGATACATTGTTCTTGAAACTTTCATTAAAGTACTTAGCTATTTAGCCATGTACTGAAATATGACTTTAGCATACTTGTTTTAGATTTCTGTTTTTTTTTTTATTACGACTGTGATACCACTTTAAATTAAGTAGCTCAATAGTTCATAAATGGCTACTAGATGATTTAAAATGGCTTGGACTGTAAATATGTATCAATAACTTTTATTGCTTTGAAGACCCTATAGTATGTTACTATAATAATATGTTTAGGCTAAGCCTGTCCTCCAATTAAATATTAAAGTTTACTTATTCATTCACATTTTACTAATTTTATATGCTGGGGAACACTGACACAGAAGTTAAGATATGATTTTAAATTGACTGTTTCATGACATGCTTTAAACTTAAAATGTGATATATTCTTGGATCAGCAGATTAGTGAATTATATTTTCTAATATAGAAAATCTTAAAACCACTAAGATTTTAAATATGTAAAAAATGTCATGCTAGCCATAATAAGAAGCATATATTAATTCTATGTTTAAAATTTACATCCTTTTGTCCTTTAACACACTGCTCCTATGTTTTCAAACAGTACCTGAAAGAGTGAAGGACCTAACAGCAGAGAATAGCACTACCACTTCTATATCTCTGAGCTGGCAGTCTCCTAATGGAAATGCAAGTTCCTATATCATAGAAATCTTAGAAAATGTAACATTCAGTTTAACTGTGACCACCACCTCTGCTATAATTCTGGATCTAATCCCTGGAAATTATTACACATTCCTGGTGTCTGCTCTTGTTGGAGGAGACGTAAAAGGGGATAGTTCTCTAGTAACTAATTATACAAGTAAGTGTCTATGGAAAGTGTTAAGTCGATTACTTAAAAATATTGTATATTCTATCATGGGATATTTTAGGTTTGACTATATTTTATGTTAAATAAAATAGCACAACTTTATTGGAGCCAGCTGTTTAATTCAAACATAATGTACTTGGATATGTGTGTCATAAAATTCAGCACTAGATTTAAGTTTGGTATTTTGTTTTAGCCAGGTCTTTTTCTTTATTATACCTCATATTGTAATGAGTTAAATCAATGATATACTAATGTTTCTATGTAGACTTCATGTTAGTTTATATTCTTGAACCTTTTTTTTAAATTACTTATCTGTTTAGCTGTGTATTTTTGTAGCCTGTAATATGTCTTTATGATACTTGTTATTTATTTCTGTTTTTTTATTATGACTGCGATACCAGTTTACATTTAGTAGCCCTGTAGTTCAGAAATGGCTACTAGATGATTTAAAATGGCTTGGACTGTAAATGTGTGTTGATAACTTTTATTTATTTGAAGAACCTATAGTATATTAAAATAATAATAAGTTAAGACCGGACTTTTCCACAATTATTATGTAAGAGTTTACTTGTTCATTTACACTTTACTGATTTTATATGCTGGGAAACACTGACACAGCAGTGAAGATATTGTTCTTTATTGACTTTTTCATGATATGCTGTAAATTTAACAATGTGATTTATTCTTGGATCAGCATATTAGTGAATTACATTTTTCCACTGTAGAAAATCTTAAAACCACTATGGTTTTAAACATATAATAATTTCCATGCTAGCCATAATAAGAAGCATACATTAATTCTATGCTTAAAATATATATCCTTTTGTCCTTTAACACACTGCTCCTATGTTTTCAAATAGTACCTGAAAGAGTGAAGGACCTAACAGCAGAGAATAGCACTACCACTTCTGTATCTCTGAGCTGGCAGTCTCCCGATGGAAATGCAAGTTCCTATATCATAGAAATAGTAGAAAATGTAACATTCAGTTTAACTGTGACCACCACCTCTGCTATAATTCCGGATCTGATCCCTGGAAATTATTACACATTCCTGATGTCTGCTCTTGTTGGAGGAGACGTAAAAGGGGATAGTTCTCTAGTAACTAATTATACAAGTAAGTGTCTATGGAAAGTGTTAAGTTGGTAACTTAAATATATTTCATATTCTATCATGGGATAAATCTATGATGTTTAGGTTTGGCTACATTTAATGTTAAATAAAATAGCACAACTTTATTGGAGCCAGCTGTTTCATTCAAATATAATGTACTTGGAGCTGTGTGATATAAAAAGTCTTATATATCAGCTTTGTATATTTTTTAGCTTGAACTATTTCTTTATTAATCCACATATTCTATTGTGAATTAAAACAATTATTTACTAAAGTTTATAAGCAGATTCCATGTTAATTAAAGTATAGCATATGAAAATACAGATTTTTTAATAATAGTTTTAGTAATTTACAAGATTAAGGAAACATAAATAGGTACAAATGAAAAAGGAAGGGGGACTACCAGATACATTGTACAATGAACAATGAAGGGGCCGGAGCCCCAATGAGACTAAAGAAAATACATATGACAGGTTAAAAAAATGATACACATGCTCTATATAAACTTCTTAAGAAGTTGAAGTCGGAGAGTCCAGAACGCCAAAGGCTGTAGGAGCACTGAATATAGTAGAATGACCATTTTTTTCCATTATATTATCCCCATTTGAACCATTTCATGTGGATAGATGAAGCTTTGGAGAAATAGATACATTCCACCATCTCAAATAAATAATGCTTGTGGATTTTATTTAGAATTAATAAAATATTAGGCATAGATGCGGATTTCCACATCTGGGCAATAGATGCTTTATTAGCTATTAAAAAGTGTCCCATAAGGCAAACGGTTACCTCGTGACATTTGTTGCGGATAGACATGAAACAACCCAGTTAGTGGTTCTGCAATAATATCAAAAACCAAAACAGCACTTATCAAAATAAATACTTCTGTCCAGAGTGGCCTCAACAAAGGGCACGACCAGAAAATTTGGTAACTATAACAATCAAAGTCACAATTCCTCCAGCAAAACTGTGTTACAGAATGCAAAATCTTGTGTTGTCGCTCTGGAGTGAATTAGGCCTTATTGGTCAATTTGTAAAACATTTAGAAGTGATTTGATGCATTTAGAATTTTAAAGCAGGTTTTAAAAATTATATCCCAATCTTCTTCAGATAGGGATTGAGAGTAATCTTTTTCCTATTAACTTAGCATGAAAGCTTCCCATGAACCCTATCCAAAAGCTGATATTGATACCACCATGAAAAAATCCCCTTCTGCTGTAGAGAGTGAAAATGAGACACCAACATAAGGGGAAAAGACAATTCTTTGATTGGTAGGGGTAAATTGCACTGCAGCCAATGTTACAGTTGTAAATATGTATAAAAGTCTTAAGACAGGATATTAAAATGACTTTGTAGAGAAAGAAAGGAAGCTTAGCCATCCTCCCAAAATACATCTTTCAAAATAGACCCACCCGGTACAGCCCAGGAATCCAGTTGTAATGTAGGAATAAGGGAAGCTATAGCTGTTAGGGATAGTTTCAGAGATGGGAGGGAAATCTCCTTACTATAGGACACAACCGACACCAAGCTTGAACTCTAGTGGGCACTGCGTTACAAGAGCCATGGCCTGGGGGATTCACAGAAGAGGGGAGCCATAGTAAGTTAGTCAAACTAAAAGGCAACAGAAGAAGAGCATTTTCAATAAATGCTCATGGCTTTAGTGGGTCCAAATGAAACCAATCTTTGACCTGGCTCAATATACAAGCATTGTAATACTACAACATAGGAACAAAGGGTGCAGGTGCACCATACACCATTAAAATTATTATAACCATAAATATAATATTTGAGGTTCTTGGCATATATTGGCCAGTATATGAGCCTGCCCACCTGCTTCACGGTGACCTCATCGGACAGGTCCCTAACACTATAGGGGTTCACCTCCGGGACGCAGAGCACCCCCAGACCACCCCAGCTAAACCACCCAAGGGCATCACTCAGAAAAAGGATAGGAGTGAAAGATCAGTGTTAAGCAAATGAAAGAGGCTGCTGAATATAAAAGAAAAGAGGAGGACAGCAGTAAAGTATCAGAATGTGAAGTTTAGCTGAGCAGTGTTATAAGTGTAAGAGATATGTGAAAAAAGCTACATAAATATAAAACAAACCCAATGTGATAGAAGTGTTAAAAGTAAATGTAAGGTGGTGATGCCCCAAGGTGGCCCAGCCAGAGCAATATAGGGAGCCCCACGCCCCAAAAGCTCACCCCCAAACTGACTTTGCATATAATTAAAAGGATGTGTCTTTTGTGCAGTCAGAATGTGCTGGTTCCCTGTTTAAAATCATGAGAGGCAGTGGGTGGGGTGCTAATCCAGAGATGAGGGCTGTCCCAATTCCTCAGGTGTGTATACACACACATAATATAGACTATATGGAAATGGGGCCTGGACTGCACACCCTAGCTTATTATAATGGGATGTGCTACCTTGCTGGGACTAAGTACTGTAATACTACAACATAGGAACAAAGGGTGCAGGTGCACCATACACCATTAAAATTATTATAACCATAAATATAATATTTGAGGTTCTTGGCATATATTGGCCAGTATATGAGCCTGCCCACCTGCTTCACGGTGACCTCATCGGACAGGTCCCTAACACTATAGGGGTTCACCAACGGGATGCAGAGCACCCCCAGACCACCCCAGCTAAACCACCCAAGGGCATCACTCAGAAAAAGGATAGGAGTGAAAGATCAGTGTTAAGCAAATGAAAGAGGCTGCTGAATATAAAAGAAAAGAGGAGGACAGCAGTAAAGTATCAGAATGTGAAGTTTAGCTGAGCAGTGTTATAAGTGTAAGAGATATGTGAAAAAAGCTACATAAATATAAAACAAACACAATGTGATAGAAGTGTTAAAAGTAAATGTAAGGTGGTCATGCCCCAAGGTGGCCCAGCCAGAGCAATATAGGGAGCCCCACGCCCCAAAAGCTCACCCCCAAACTGACTTTGCATATAATTAAAAGGATCATACCTGTGTCTTTTGTGCAGTCAGAATGTGCTGGTTCCCTGTTTAAAATCATGAGAGGCAGTGGGTGGGGTGCTAATCCAGAGATGAGGGCTGTCCCAATCCCTCAGGTGTGTATACACACACATAATATAGACTATATGGAAACGGGGCCTGGACTGCACACCCTAGCTTATTATAATGGGATGTGCTACCTTGCTGGGACTAAGTACTGTAATACTACAACATAGGAACAAAGGGTGCAGGTGCACCATACACCATTAAAATTATTATAACCATAAATATAATATTTGAGGTTCTTGGCATATATTGGCCAGTATATGAGCCTGCCCACCTGCTTCACGGTGACCTCATCGGACAGGTCCCTAACACTATAGGGGTTCACCTCCGGGACGCAGAGCACCCCCAGACCACCCCAGCTAAACCACCCAAGGGCATCACTCAGAAAAAGGATAAGAGTGAAAGATCAGTGTTAAGCAAATGAAAGAGGCTGCTTAATATAAAAGAAAAGAGGAGGACAGCAGTAAAGTATCAGAATGTGAAGTTTAGCTGAGCAGTGTTATAAGTGTAAGAGATATGTGAAAAAAGCTACATAAATATAAAACAAACACAATGTGATAGAAGTGTTAAAAGTAAATGTAAGGTGGTGATGCCCCAAGGTGGCCCAGCCAGAGCAATATAGGGAGCCCCACGCCCCAAAAGCTCACCCCCAAACTGACTTTGCATATAATTAAAAGGATCATACCTGTGTCTTTTGTGCAGTCAGAATGTGCTGGTTCCCTGTTTAAAATCATGAGAGGCAGTGGGTGGGGTGCTAATCCAGGAAAGTGATCTTTCACTCCTATCCTTTTTCTGAGTGATGCCCTTGGGTGGTTTAGCTGGGGTGGTCTGGGGGTGCTCTGCGTCCCGGAGGTGAACCCCTATAGTGTTAGGGACCTGTCCGATGAGGTCACCGTGAAGCAGGTGGGCAGGCTCATATACTGGCCAATATATGCCAAGAACCTCAAATATTATATTTATGGTTATAATAATTTTAATGGTGTATGGTGCACCTGCACCCTTTGTTCCTATGTTGTAGTATTACAGTACTTAGTCCCAGCAAGGTAGCACATCCCATTATAATAAGCTAGGGTGTGCAGTCCAGGCCCCGTTTCCATATAGTCTATATTATGTGTGTGTATACACACCTGAGGGATTGGGACAGCCCTCATCTCTGGATTAGCACCCCACCCACTGCCTCTCATGATTTTAAACAGAGAACCAGCACATTCTGACTGCACAAAAGACACAGGTATGATCCTTTTAATTATATGCAAAGTCAGTTTGGGGGTGAGCTTTTGGGGCGTGGGGCTCCCTATATTGCTCTGGCTGGGCCACCTTGGGGCATCACCACCTTACATTTACTTTTAACACTTCTATCACATTGTGTTTGTTTTATATTTATGTAGCTTTTTTCACATATCTCTTACACTTATAACACTGCTCAGCTAAACTTCACATTCTGATACTTTACTGCTGTCCTCCTCTTTTCTTTTATATTCAGCAGCCTCTTTCATTTGCTTAACACTGATCTTTCACTCCTATCCTTTTTCTGAGTGATGCCCTTGGGTGGTTTAGCTGGGGTGGTCTGGGGGTGCTCTGCGTCCCGGAGGTGAACCCCTATAGTGTTAGGGACCTGTCCGATGAGGTCACCGTGAAGCAGGTGGGCAGGCTCATATACTGGCCAATATATGCCAAGAACCTCAAATATTATATTTATGGTTATAATAATTTTAATGGTGTATGGTGCACCTGCACCCTTTGTTCCTATGTTGTAGTATTACAGTACTTAGTCCCAGCAAGGTAGCACATCCCATTATAATAAGCTAGGGTGTGCAGTCCAGGCCCCGTTTCCATATAGTCAATATACAAGCAGAATGATATGTCTCAATGTCTGGAAAGGTATTTCTAGCTATTCTAGGTCTAGATCCTCCCCAAATTTATTTTATTAGAATTATATTGAGTTTATTAAAAAGGGGTCTGGGAGAGGTCTAGGGATAGTGCAAAAAAGATACATCAGCTTAGGAAGGCGCACCATTTTAGTGGCAGCTATATGCCCCAACCAGGACACTTCCTGTAACATCCACTCTTTAGTCATCCACTCAAAAGCTTTCAGTAAAGGTCCGAAATTGCAATCAATTATATCACATGCTCTAGCCAAATTAATTCCTAAATGCTTAAGAAATTTATACTGCATGGCATATCCATAATTCTCTTTTAAACTCCTTAAAATTTCCTCTAATACATTAAAAGGAGGAGGTTTGGTCCATGAAGTATTCAAGACAGATTTTATTTGAAGTTTTTTAAACTAATCAGATTTTGGTCATGTATGTTTTTGTAGTCTGTTATATTTCTGCATGATACTTGTTTTAGATTTCTGTCTTTTGATTATGACTGCAATATCAGTCTAAAATATAGCAGCCCTAAATAAAACTATAGTTCATAAATGGCCAAAAGATGTTTCAAAAAGCTGATGACTTTAAATATATGTCAATAACTTTTATTGCTTTTAATAACATACAGAATCTAGTATTACAATCAAGACAGGTTTAGGCTGCACCTATTCTCAATTATCCTATAAGGTATACTAATACATTCACACGGCTGATTGCATATGCTTGGGATGGCTGGCATACAGCAGTGAAGATGTTTATTTATTTTACTGCTTCATAACAAGCTGTACAATTAACAGTGTGATTTATTCTTGGATAAGCAGATTAGTGAATTAAATGATGTACTGTAGAAAACCTTAAAGCCACTAAGCTTTTAAATATATACAAATGTCCTTGTCACCCATAATAAGAGGTGCATATTAATTCTAAAGTTAAAATATACATCCTATTGTTTTTTAACACATTGCTCCTATGTTTCCAAATAGTACCTGAAAAAGTGAAGGACCTAACAGCAGAGAATAGCACTACCACTTCTGTATCTTTGAGCTGGCAGCCTCCTAATGGAAATGCAAGTTCCTATATCATAGCAGTCTTAGAAAATGTAACATTCAGTTTAACTGTGACTACAACCTCTGCTATAATTCCGGATCTGATTCCTGGGAATTATTACACATTCCTAGTGTCTACTCTTGTTGGAGGAGACATAAAAGGGGACAGTACTCTAGTAACTGATTATACAAGTAAGTGTCTATGGAAAGTGTAAAGTTCGCTAATTAAATATAATTCATATTCTATCATGGGATAAATCTATGATGTTTAGGTTTGACTATATTTTATGTTAAATAAAGCAGCACAACTTTATATAAGCCATCTGTTACATTCAAATATAATGTACTTGGATATGTGTTCGATAAAATTTAGCATTAGATTTAAGTTTGGTATTTTGTTTATCCAAGTCTATTTCTTTATTATACTTCATATTGTCATGATTTAAATCAATGATGTACTGAAGTTTATACAAAAAAATCCATATTAATCAGTTTATAACCTAAGCAAAAAGATACATTGTTCTTGAACCTTTCATTAAATGACTTAGCTATTTAGCCATGTACTGTATTTCTTGTAGCCTGTAATATGATTTTAGGATACTTGTTTTAGATTTCTATTTTTTGATTATGACTGTGATACCAGTTTAAATTAAGAAGCTCAATAGTTCAGAAATGGCTACTAGATTATTTAAAATGGCTTGTACTATAAATATGTGTCAATAACATTTATTGCTTTGAGAAGAACCTATAGTATATCACTATAATAATAAGGTTAGGGTAAGCCTGCCCTCCAATTATTATATAAAAGTTTACTTATTCATTCAAACTAATTTTATATGCTGGGGAACACTGACACAGCAGGAAGATATCATTTTTAATTGACTGTTTTATGACATGCTTTATACTTAACAATGTGATTTTTTTCTTGGATCAGCAGAATTATATTATCTACTGTAGAAAATCTTAAAACTACTAAGGTTTTAAACATATAAAAATTTCCATGCTAGCCATAATAAGAAGCATACATTAATTCTATGCTTAAAATATATATCCTTTTGTCCTTTAACACACTGCTCCTATGTTTTCAAATAGTACCTGAAAGAGTGAAGGACCTAACAGCAGAGAATAGCACTACCACTTTTGTATCTCTAATCTGGCAGTCTCCTGATGGAAATGCAAGTTCCTATATCATAAAAATCTTAGAAAATGTAACATTCAGTTTAACTGTGACCACCACCTCTGCTATAATTCCGAATCTGATTTCTGGAAATTATTACACATTTCTGGTGTCTGCTCTTGTTGGAGGAGACGTAAAAGGGGATAGTTCTCTAGTAACTAATTACACAAGTAAGTGTCTATGGAAAGTGTTAAGTCGGTTACTTAAATATATTTCATATTCTATCATGGTATAAATCTATAAAGTTTAGGTTTGACTATATTTTATGTTAAATAAAATAGCACAACTTTATTGGAGCCAGCTGTTTCATTCAAATATAATGTACTTGGATATGCAGGGGTTAAAGTGGGGGGATTGAGATGGAACTGAGTTCCACCACCTTTAATGGTAGGGGGAACAAGTTCCACCTCCTCCATTGCCCTGCACAGTAATTCCAACAGAAAAGCCCACCCCATCATCTGCGTCAATTGATGATACAGGCGGCACTAGTGTTGCTGATGGGATGCAGCCACCTACTCCTTACTCAGGTCCTGGTGCCTCCATGGTTCTCCTCCATGAGTTCCACCACCTCACCAGGACAAACTTTAAGCCCTGTGGATATGTGTGTTATAAAATTTAGCACTAGATTTAAGTTTGGTATTTTGTTTTAGCCAGGTCTTTTTCCTTATTATACCTCATTTTGTAATGAGTTAAATCAATGATATACTGAAGTTTCTATGTAGACGTCATGTGAATTATTTTATGTTCGTGAACCTTTTTTTAAATTACTTATCTGTTTAGCCGTGTATTTTTGTAGCCTGTAATATGTCTTTATGATACTTGTTATACATTTCTGTTTTTTGAGTATGACTGCGATACCAGTTTATATGTAGTAGCCCTGTAGTTCAGAAATGGCTGCTAGATGATTTCAAATGGCTTGGACTGTAAATGTGTGTCGATAACTTTTATTGCTTTAAAGAACCTGTAGTATATTACAATAATAATATGTTTAGGCTGGACTTTTCCACAATTATTATGTAAGAGTTTACTTGTTCATTTACACTTTACTGATTTTATATGCTGGGAAACACTGACACAGCAGTGAAGATATTGTTCTTTATTGACTTTTTCATGATATGCTGTAAATTTAACAATGTGATTTATTCTTGGATCAGCAGATAAGTGAATTATGGGGGTGATTCCGAGTTGTTCGCTCGGTAAAAATATTTGCATCGCAGCGATTTTCCGCTTAATGCGCATGCGCAATGTCCGCACTGCGACTGCGCCAAGTAAATTTGCTATGCAGTTAGGATTTTTACTCACGGCTTTTTCATCGTTCTGGCGATCGTAATGTGATTGACAGGAAATGGGTGTTACTGGGCGGAAACAGGCCGTTTTATGGGCGTGTGGGAAAAAACGCTACCGTTTCCGGAAAAAAACGCAGGAGTGGCCGGAGAAACGGGGGAGTGTCTGGGCGAACGCTGGGTGTGTTTGTGACGTCAAACCAGGAACGACAAGCACTGAAATGATCGCAGATGCCGAGTAAGTCTGAAGCTACTCAGAAACTGCTACGAGGTGTGTAATCGCAATATTGCGAATACATCGTTCGCAATTTTAAGATGCTAAGATTCACTCCCAGTAGGCGGCGGCTTAGCATGAGCAAATCTGCTAAAATCCGCTTGCGAGCGAACAACTCGGAATGACCCCCTATATTTTCCACTGTAGAAAATCTTAAAACCACTAAGGTTTTAAACATATAAAAATTTCCATGCTAGCCATAATAAGAAGCATACATTAATTCTATGCTTAAAATATATATCCTTTTGTCCTTTAACACACTGCTCCTATGTTTTCCAATAGTACCTGAAAGAGTGAAGGACCTAACAGCAGAGAATAGCACTACCAATTCTATATCTCTGAGCTGGCAGTCTCCCGATGGAAATGCAAGTTCCTATATCATAGAAATCTTAGAAAATGTAACATTCAGTTTAACTGTGACCACCACCTCTGCTATAATTCCGGATCTGATCCCTGGAAATTATTACACATTCCTGGTGTCTGCTCTTGTTGGAGGAGACGTAAAAGGGGATAGTTCTCTAGTAACTAATTACACAAGTAAGTGTCTATGGAAAGTGTTAAGTCGGTTACTTAAATTTATTTCATATTCTATCATGGTATAAATCTATGAAGTTTAGGTTTGACTATATTTTATGTTAAATAAAATAGCACAACTTTATTGGAGCCAGCTGTTTCATTCAAATATAATGTACTTGGATATGCAGGGGTTAAAGTGGGGGGATTGAGGTGGAACTGAGTTCCACCACCTTTAATGGTAGGGGAACTGTTTCCACCTCCTCCATTGCCCTGCACAGTAATTCCAACAGAAAAGCCCACCCCATCATCTGCGTCAATTGATGATACAGGCGGCACTAGTGTTGCTGATGGGATGCAGCCACCTACTCCTTACTCAGGTCCTGGTGCCTCCATGGTTCTCCTCCATGAGTTCCACCACCTCACCAGGACCACTTTAAGCCCTGTGGATATGTGTGTTATAAAATTTAGCACTAGATTTAAGTTTGGTATTTTGTTTTAGCCAGGTCTTTTTCCTTATTATACCTCATTTTGTAATGAGTTAAATCAATGATATACTGAAGTTTCTATGTAGACGTCATGTGAATTATTTTATGTTCGTGAACCTTTTTTTAAATTACTTATCTGTTTAGCCGTGTATTTCTGTAGCCTGTAATATGTCTTTATGATACTTGTTATACATTTCTGTTTTTTGAGTATGACTGCGATACCAGTTTATATGTAGTAGCCCTGTAGTTCAGAAATGGCTGCTAGATGATTTCAAATGGCTTGGACTGTAAATGTGTGTCGATAACTTTTATTGCTTTGAGGAACCTGTAGTATATTACAATAATAATATGTTTAGGCTGGACTTTTCCACAATTATTATGTAAGAGTTTACTTGTTCATTTACACTTTACTGATTTTATATGCTGGGAAACACTGACACAGCAGTGAAGATATTGTTCTTTATTGACTATTTCATGATATGCTGTAAATTTAACAATGTGATTTATTATTGGATCAGCAGATTAGTGAATTATATTTTCCACTGTAGAAAATCTTAAAACCACTAAGGTTTTAAACATATAAAAATTTCCATGCTAGCCATAATAAGAAGCATACATTAATTCTATGCTTAAAATATATATCCTTTTGTCCTTTAACACACTGCTCCTATGTTTTCAAATAGTACCTGAAAGAGTGAAGGACCTAACAGCAGAGAATAGCACTACCACTTCTGTATCTCTGAGCTGGCAGTCTCCCGATGGAAATGCAAGTTCCTATATCATAGAAATCTTAGAAAATGTAACATTCAGTTTAACTGTGACCACCACCTCTGCTATAATTCCGGATCTGATCCCTGGAAATTATTACACATTCCTGGTGTCTGCTCTTGTTGGAGGAGACGTAAAAGGGGATAGTTCTCTAGTAACTAATTACACAAGTAAGTGTCTATGGAAAGTGTTAAGTCGGTTACTTAAATATATTTCATATTCTATCATGGTATAAATCTATGAAGTTTAGGTTTGACTATATTTTATGTTAAATAAAATAGCACAACTTTATTGGAGCCAGCTGTTTCATTCAAATATAATGTACTTGGATATGCAGGGGTTAAAGTGGGGGGATTGAGGTGGAACTGAGTTCCACCACCTTTAATGGTAGGGGAACTTTTTCCACCTCCTCCATTGCCCTGCACAGTAATTCCAACAGAAAAGCCCACCCCATCATCTGCGTCAATTGATGATACAGGCGGCACTAGTGTTGCTGATGGGATGCAGCCACCTACTCCTTACTCAGGTCCTGGTGCCTCCATGGTTCTCCTCCATGAGTTCCACCACCTCACCAGGACCACGTTAAGCCCTGTGGATATGTGTGTTATAAAATTTAGCACTAGATTTAAGTTTGGTATTTCGTTTTAGCCAGGTCTTTTTCCTTATTATACCTCATTTTGTAATGAGTTAAATCAATGATATACTGAAGTTTCTATGTAGACGTCATGTGAATTATTTTATGTTCGTGAACCTTTTTTTAAATTACTTATCTGTTTAGCCGTGTATTTTTGTAGCCTGTAATATGTCTTTATGATACTTGTTATACATTTCTGTTTTTTGAGTATGACTGCGATACCAGTTTATATGTAGTAGCCCTGCAGTTCAGAAATGGCTGCTAGATGATTTCAAATGGCTTGGACTGTAAATGTGTGTCGATAACTTTTATTGCTTTGAGGAACCCGTAGTATATTACAATAATAATATGTTTAGGCTGGACTTTTCCACAATTATTATGTAAGAGTTTACTTGTTCATTTACACTTTACTGATTTTATATGCTGGGAAACACTGACACAGCAGTGAAGATATTGTTCTTTATTGACTTTTTCATGATATGCTGTAAATTTAACAATGTGATTTATTATTGGATCAGCAGATTAGTGAATTATATTTTCCACTGTAGAAAATCTTAAAACCACTAAGTTTTTAAACATATAAAAATTTCCATGCTAGCCATAATAAGAAGCATACATTAATTCTATGCTTAAAATATATATCCTTTTGTCCTTTAACACACTGCTCCTATGTTTTCAAATAGTACCTGAAAGAGTGAAGGACCTAACAGCAGAGAATAGCACTACCACTTCTGTATCTCTGAGCTGGCAGTCTCCCGATGGAAATGCAAGTTCCTATATCATAGAAATCTCAGAAAATTTAACATTCAGTTTAACTGTGACCACCATCTCTGCTATAATTCCGGATCTGATCCCTGGAAATTATTACACATTCCTGGTGTCTGTTCTTGTTGGAGGAGACGTAAAAGGGGATAGTTCTCTAGTAACTAATTACACAAGTAAGTGTCTATGGAAAGTGTTAAGTCGGTTACTTAAATATATTTCATATTCTATCATGGTATAAATCTATGAAGTTTAGGTTTGACTATATTTTATGTTAAATAAAATAGCACAACTTTATTGGAGCCAGCTGTTTCATTCAAATATAATGTAATTGGATATGCAGGGGTTAAAGTGGGGGGATTGAGGTGGAACTGAGTTCCACCACCTTTAATGGTAGGGGAACTTTTTCCACCTCCTCCATTGCCCTGCACAGTAATTCCAACAGAAAAGCCCACCCCATCATCTGCGTCAATTGATGATACAGGCGGCACTAGTGTTGCTGATGAGATGCAGCCACCTACTCCTTACTCAGGTGCTGGTGCCTCCATGGTTCTCCTCCATGAGTTCCACCACCTCACCAGGATCACTTTAAGCCCTGTGGATATGTGTGTTATAAAATTTAGCACTAGATTTAAGTTTGGTATTTTGTTTTAGCCAGGTCTTTTTCCTTATTATACCTCATTTTGTAATGAGTTAAATCAATGATATACTGAAGTTTCTATGTAGACGTCATGTGAATTATTTTATGTTCGTGAACCTTTTTTAAATTACTTATCTGTTTAGCCGTGTATTTTTGTAGCCTGTAATATGTCTTTATGATACTTGTTATACATTTCTGTTTTTTGAGTATGACTGCGATACCAGTTTATATGTAGTAGCCCTGTAGTTCATAAATGGCTGCTAGATGATTTCAAATGGCTTGGACTGTAAATGTGTGTCGATAACTTTTATTGCTTTGAGGAACCTGTAGTATATTACAATAATAATATGTTTAGGCTGGACTTTTCCACAATTATTATGTAAGAGTTTACTTGTTCATTTACACTTTACTGATTTTATATGCTGGGAAACACTGACACAGCAGTGAAGATATTGTTCTTTATTGACTTTTTCATGATATGCTGTAAATTTAACAATGTGATTTATTATTGGATCAGCAGATTAGTGAATTATATTTTCCACTGTAGAAAATCTTAAAACCACTAAGGTTTTAAACATATAAACATTTCCATGCTAGCCATAATAAGAAGCATACATTAATTCTATGCTTAAAATATATATCCTTTTGTCCTTTAAAACACTGCTCCTATGTTTTCAAATAGTACCTGAAAGAGTGAAGGACCTAACAGCAGAGAATAGCACTACCACTTCTGTATCTCTGAGCTGGCAGTCTCCCGATGGAAATGCAAGTTCCTATATCATAGAAATCTCAGAAAATTTAACATTCAGTTTAACTGTGACCACCATCTCTGCTATAATTCCGGATCTGATCCCTGGAAATTATTACACATTCCTGGTGTCTGTTCTTGTTGGAGGAGACGTAAAAGGGGATAGTTCTCTAGTAACTAATTACACAAGTAAGTGTCTATGGAAAGTGTTAAGTCGGTTACTTAAATATATTTCATATTCTATCATGGTATAAATCTATGAAGTTTAGGTTTGACTATATTTTATGTTAAATAAAATAGCACAACTTTATTGGAGCCAGCTGTTTCATTCAAATATAATGTACTTGGATATGCAGGGGTTAAAGTGGGGGGATTGAGGTGGAACTGAGTTCCACCACCTTTAATGGTAGGGGAACTTTTTCCACCTCCTCCATTGCCCTGCACAGTAATTCCAACAGAAAAGCCCACCCCATCATCTGCGTCAATTGATGATACAGGCGGCACTAGTGTTGCTGTTGAGATGCAGCCACCTACTCCTTACTCAGGTCCTGGTGCCTCCATGGTTCTCCTCCATGAGTTCCACCACCTCACCAGGATCACTTTAAGCCCTGTGGATATGTGTATTATAAAATGTAGCACTAGATTTAAGTTTGGTATTTTGTTTTAGCCAGGTCTTTTTTCTTATTATACCTCATTTTGTAATGAATTAAATCAATGATATACTGAAGTTTATATGTAGACGTCATGTGAATTATTTTATGTCCGTGAACCTTTTTTTAAATTACTTATCTGTTTAGCCGTGTATTTTTGTAGCCTGTAATATGTCTTTATGATACTTGTTATACATTTCTGTTTTTTGAGTATGACTGCGATACCAGTTTATATGTAGTAGCCCTGTAGTTCAGAAATGGCTGCTAGATGATTTCAAATGGCTTGGACTGTAAATGTGTGTCGATAACTTTTATTGCTTTGAGGAACCTGTAGTATATTACAATAATAATATGTTTAGGCTGGACTTTTCCACAATTATTATGTAAGAGTTTACTTGTTCATTTACACTTTACTGATTTTATATGCTGGGAAACACTGACACAGCAGTGA
Organism: Pseudophryne corroboree; assembly: GCF_028390025.1. Lineage (NCBI taxonomy): Eukaryota > Metazoa > Chordata > Amphibia > Anura > Myobatrachidae > Pseudophryne > Pseudophryne corroboree. The sequence goes on along the minus strand of NC_086447.1, from coordinate 357,984,333 downwards.
AGATATTGTTCTTTATTGACTTTTTCATGATATGCTGTAAATTTAACAATGTGATTTATTCATGGATCAGTAGATTAGTGAATTATATTTTCCACTGTAGAAAATCTTAAAACCACTAAGGTTTTAAACATATAAAAATTTCCATGCTAGCCATAATAAGAAGCATACATTAATTCTATGCTTAAAATATATATCCTTTTGTCCTTTAACACACTGCTCCTATGTTTTCAAATAGTACCTGAAAGAGTGAAGGACCTAACAGCAGAGAATAGCACTACCACTTCTGTATCTCTGAGCTGGCAGTCTCCCGATGGAAATGCAAGTTCCTATATCATAGAAATCTCAGAAAATTTAACATTCAGTTTAACTGTGACCACCATCTCTGCTATAATTCCGGATCTGATCCCTGGAAATTATTACACATTCCTGGTGTCTGTTCTTGTTGGAGGAGACGTAAAAGGGGATAGTTCTCTAGTAACTAATTACACAAGTAAGTGTCTATGGAAAGTGTTAAGTCGGTTACTTAAATATATTTCATATTCTATCATGGTATAAATCTATGAAGTTTAGGTTTGACTATATTTTATGTTAAATAAAATAGCACAACTTTATTGGAGCCAGCTGTTTCATTCAAATATAATGTAATTGGATATGCAGGGGTTAAAGTGGGGGGATTGAGGTGGAACTGAGTTCCACCACCTTTAATGGTAGGGGAACTTTTTCCACCTCCTCCATTGCCCTGCACAGTAATTCCAACAGAAAAGCCCACCCCATCATCTGCGTCAATTGATGATACAGGCGGCACTAGTGTTGCTGATGAGATGCAGCCACCTACTCCTTACTCAGGTGCTGGTGCCTCCATGGTTCTCCTCCATGAGTTCCACCACCTCACCAGGATCACTTTAAGCCCTGTGGATATGTGTGTTATAAAATTTAGCACTAGATTTAAGTTTGGTATTTTGTTTTAGCCAGGTCTTTTTCCTTATTATACCTCATTTTGTAATGAGTTAAATCAATGATATACTGAAGTTTCTATGTAGACGTCATGTGAATTATTTTATGTTCGTGAACCTTTTTTAAATTACTTATCTGTTTAGCCGTGTATTTTTGTAGCCTGTAATATGTCTTTATGATACTTGTTATACATTTCTGTTTTTTGAGTATGACTGCGATACCAGTTTATATGTAGTAGCCCTGTAGTTCAGAAATGGCTGCTAGATGATTTCAAATGGCTTGGACTGTAAATGTGTGTCGATAACTTTTATTGCTTTGAGGAACCTGTAGTATATTACAATAATAATATGTTTAGGCTGGACTTTTCCACAATTATTATGTAAGAGTTTACTTGTTCATTTACACTTTACTGATTTTATATGCTGGGAAACACTGACACAGCAGTGAAGATATTGTTCTTTATTGACTTTTTCATGATATGCTGTAAATTTAACAATGTGATTTATTATTGGATCAGCAGATTAGTGAATTATATTTTCCACTGTAGAAAATCTTAAAACCACTAAGGTTTTAAACATATAAACATTTCCATGCTAGCCATAATAAGAAGCATACATTAATTCTATGCTTAAAATATATATCCTTTTGTCCTTTAAAACACTGCTCCTATGTTTTCAAACAGTACCTGAAAGAGTGAAGGACCTAACAGCAGAGAATAGCACTACCACTTCTGTATCTCTGAGCTGGCAGTCTCCCGATGGAAATGCAAGTTCCTATATCATAGAAATCTCAGAAAATTTAACATTCAGTTTAACTGTGACCACCACCTCTGCTATAATTCCGGATCTGATCCCTGGAAATTATTACACATTCCTGGTGTCTGTTCTTGTTGGAGGAGACGTAAAAGGGGATAGTTCTCTAGTAACTAATTACACAAGTAAGTGTCTATGGAAAGTGTTAAGTCGGTTACTTAAATATATTTCATATTCTATCATGGTATAAATCTATGAAGTTTAGGTTTGACTATATTTTATGTTAAATAAAATAGCACAACTTTATTGGAGCCAGCTGTTTCATTCAAATATAATGTACTTGGATATGCAGGGGTTAAAGTGGGGGGATTGAGGTGGAACTGAGTTCCACCACCTTTAATGGTAGGGGAACTTTTTCCACCTCCTCCATTGCCCTGCACAGTAATTCCAACAGAAAAGCCCACCCCATCATCTGCGTCAATTGATGATACAGGCGGCACTAGTGTTGCTGTTGAGATGCAGCCACCTACTCCTTACTCAGGTCCTGGTGCCTCCATGGTTCTCCTCCATGAGTTCCACCACCTCACCAGGATCACTTTAAGCCCTGTGGATATGTGTATTATAAAATGTAGCACTAGATTTAAGTTTGGTATTTTGTTTTAGCCAGGTCTTTTTTCTTATTATACCTCATTTTGTAATGAATTAAATCAATGATATACTGAAGTTTATATGTAGACGTCATGTGAATTATTTTATGTCCGTGAACCTTTTTTTAAATTACTTATCTGTTTAGCCGTGTATTTTTGTAGCCTGTAATATGTCTTTATGATACTTGTTATACATTTCTGTTTTTTGAGTATGACTGCGATACCAGTTTATATGTAGTAGCCCTGTAGTTCAGAAATGGCTGCTAGATGATTTCAAATGGCTTGGACTGTAAATGTGTGTCGATAACTTTTATTGCTTTGAGGAACCTGTAGTATATTACAATAATAATATGTTTAGGCTGGACTTTTCCACAATTATTATGTAAGAGTTTACTTGTTCATTTACACTTTACTGATTTTATATGCTGGGAAACACTGACACAGCAGTGAAGATATTGTTCTTTATTGACTTTTTCATGATATGCTGTAAATTTAACAATGTGATTTATTCTTGGATCAGTAGATTAGTGAATTATATTTTCCACTGTAGAAAATCTTAAAACCACTAAGGTTTTAAACATATAAAAATTTCCATGCTAGCCATAATAAGAAGCATACATTAATTCTATGCTTAAAATATATATCCTTTTGTCCTTTAACACACTGCTCCTATGTTTTCAAATAGTACCTGAAAGAGTGAAGGACCTAACAGCAGAGAATAGCACTACCACTTCTGTATCTCTGAGCTGGCAGTCTCCCGATGGAAATGCAAGTTCCTATATCATAGAAATCTCAGAAAATTTAACATTCAGTTTAACTGTGACCACCATCTCTGCTATAATTCCGGATCTGATCCCTGGAAATTATTACACATTCCTGGTGTCTGTTCTTGTTGGAGGAGACGTAAAAGGGGATAGTTCTCTAGTAACTAATTACACAAGTAAGTGTCTATGGAAAGTGTTAAGTCGGTTACTTAAATATATTTCATATTCTATCATGGTATAAATCTATGAAGTTTAGGTTTGACTATATTTTATGTTAAATAAAATAGCACAACTTTATTGGAGCCAGCTGTTTCATTCAAATATAATGTAATTGGATATGCAGGGGTTAAAGTGGGGGGATTGAGGTGGAACTGAGTTCCACCACCTTTAATGGTAGGGGAACTTTTTCCACCTCCTCCATTGCCCTGCACAGTAATTCCAACAGAAAAGCCCACCCCATCATCTGCGTCAATTGATGATACAGGCGGCACTAGTGTTGCTGATGAGATGCAGCCACCTACTCCTTACTCAGGTGCTGGTGCCTCCATGGTTCTCCTCCATGAGTTCTACCACCTCACCAGGATCACTTTAAGCCCTGTGGATATGTGTGTTATAAAATTTAGCACTAGATTTAAGTTTGGTATTTTGTTTTAGCCAGGTCTTTTTCCTTATTATACCTCATTTTGTAATGAGTTAAATCAATGATATACTGAAGTTTCTATGTAGACGTCATGTGAATTATTTTATGTTCGTGAACCTTTTTTAAATTACTTATCTGTTTAGCCGTGTATTTTTGTAGCCTGTAATATGTCTTTATGATACTTGTTATACATTTCTGTTTTTTGAGTATGACTGCGATACCAGTTTATATGTAGTAGCCCTGTAGTTCAGAAATGGCTGCTAGATGATTTCAAATGGCTTGGACTGTAAATGTGTGTCGATAACTTTTATTGCTTTGAGGAACCTGTAGTATATTACAATAATAATATGTTTAGGCTGGACTTTTCCACAATTATTATGTAAGAGTTTACTTGTTCATTTACACTTTACTGATTTTATATGCTGGGAAACACTGACACAGCAGTGAAGATATTGTTCTTTATTGACTTTTTCATGATATGCTGTAAAATTAACAATGTGATTTATTATTGGATCAGCAGATTAGTGAATTATATTTTCCACTGTAGAAAATCTTAAAACCACTAAGGTTTTAAACATATAAACATTTCCATGCTAGCCATAATAAGAAGCATACATTAATTCTATGCTTAAAATATATATCCTTTTGTCCTTTAAAACACTGCTCCTATGTTTTCAAACAGTACCTGAAAGAGTGAAGGACCTAACAGCAGAGAATAGCACTACCACTTCTGTATCTCTGAGCTGGCAGTCTCCCGATGGAAATGCAAGTTCCTATATCATAGAAATCTCAGAAAATTTAACATTCAGTTTAACTGTGACCACCATCTCTGCTATAATTCCGGATCTGATCCCTGGAAATTATTACACATTCCTGGTGTCTGTTCTTGTTGGAGGAGACATAAAAGGGGATAGTTCTCTAGTAACTAATTACACAAGTAAGTGTCTATGGAAAGTGTTAAGTCGGTTACTTAAATATATTTCATATTCTATCATGGTATAAATCTATGAAGTTTAGGTTTGACTATATTTTATGTTAAATAAAATAGCACAACTTTATTGGAGCCAGCTGTTTCATTCAAATATAATGTACTTGGATATGCAGGGGTTAAAGTGGGGGGATTGAGGTGGAACTGAGTTCCACCACCTTTAATGGTAGGGGTACTTTTTCCACCTCCTCCATTGCCCTGCACAGTAATTCCAACAGAAAAGCCCACCCCATCATCTGCGTCAATTGATGATACAGGCGGCACTAGTGTTGCTGTTGAGATGCAGCCACCTACTCCTTACTCAGGTCCTGGTGCCTCCATGGTTCTCCTCCATGAGTTCCACCACCTCACCAGGATCACTTTAAGCCCTGTGGATATGTGTATTATAAAATGTAGCACTAGATTTAAGTTTGGTATTTTGTTTTAGCCAGGTCTTTTTTCTTATTATACTGTACCTCATTTTGTAATGAATTAAATCAATGATATACTGAAGTTTCTATGTAGACGTCATGTGAATTATTTTATGTCCGTGAACCTTTTTTTAAATTACTTATCTGTTTAGCCGTGTATTTTTGTAGCCTGTAATATGTCTTTATGATACTTGTTATACATTTCTGTTTTTTGAGTATGACTGCGATACCAGTTTATATGTAGTAGCCCTGTAGTTCAGAAATGGCTGCTAGATGATTTCAAATGGCTTGGACTGTAAATGTGTGTCGATAACTTTTATTGCTTTGAGGAACCTGTAGTATATTACAATAATAATATGTTTAGGCTGGACTTTTCCACAATTATTATGTAAGAGTTTACTTGCTCATTTACACTTTACTGATTTTATATGCTGGGAAACACTGACACAGCAGTGAAGATATTGTTCTTTATTGACTTTTTCATGATATGCTGTAAATTTAACAATGTGATTTATTCTTGGATCAGCAGATTAGTGAATTATATTTTCCACTGTAGAAAATCTTAAAACCACTAAGGTTTTAAACATATAAAAATTTCCATGCTAGCCATAATAAGAAGCATACATTAATTCTATGCTTAAAATATATATCCTTTTGTCCTTTAACACACTGCTCCTATGTTTTCAAATAGTACCTGAAAGAGTGAAGGACCTAACAGCAGAGAATAGCACTACCACTTCTGTATCTCTGAGCTGGCAGTCTCCCGATGGAAATGCAAGTTCCTATATCATAGAAATCTCAGAAAATTTAACATTCAGTTTAACTGTGACCACCATCTCTGCTATAATTCCGGATCTGATCCCTGGAAATTATTACACATTCCTGGTGTCTGTTCTTGTTGGAGGAGACGTAAAAGGGGATAGTTCTCTAGTAACTAATTACACAAGTAAGTGTCTATGGAAAGTGTTAAGTCGATTACTTAAATATATTTCATATTCTATCATGGTATAAATCTATGAAGTTTAGGTTTGACTATATTTTATGTTAAATAAAATAGCACAACTTTATTGGAGCCAGCTGTTTCATTCAAATATAATGTAATTGGATATGCAGGGGTTAAAGTGGGGGGATTGAGGTGGAACTGAGTTCCACCACCTTTAATGGTAGGGGAACTTTTTCCACCTCCTCCATTGCCCTGCACAGTAATTCCAACAGAAAAGCCCACCCCATCATCTGCGTCAATTGATGATACAGGCGGCACTAGTGTTGCTGATGAGATGCAGCCACCTACTCCTTACTCAGGTGCTGGTGCCTCCATGGTTCTCCTCCATGAGTTCCACCACCTCACCAGGATCACTTTAAGCCCTGTGGATATGTGTGTTATAAAATTTAGCACTAGATTTAAGTTTGGTATTTTGTTTTAGCCAGGTCTTTTTCCTTATTATACCTCATTTTGTAATGAGTTAAATCAATGATATACTGAAGTTTCTATGTAGACGTCATGTGAATTATTTTATGTTCGTGAACCTTTTTTAAATTACTTATCTGTTTAGCCGTGTATTTTTGTAGCCTGTAATATGTCTTTATGATACTTGTTATACATTTCTGTTTTTTGAGTATGACTGCGATACCAGTTTATATGTAGTAGCCCTGTAGTTCAAAAATGGCTGCTAGATGATTTCAAATGGCTTGGACTGTAAATGTGTGTCGATAACTTTTATTGCTTTGAGGAACCTGTAGTATATTACAATAATAATATGTTTAGGCTGGACTTTTCCACAATTATTATGTAAGAGTTTACTTGTTCATTTACACTTTACTGATTTTATATGCTGGGAAACACTGACACAGCAGTGAAGATATTGTTCTTTATTGACTTTTTCATGATATGCTGTAAATTTAACAATGTGATTTATTATTGGATCAGCAGATTAGTGAATTATATTTTCCACTGTAGAAAATCTTAAAACCACTAAGGTTTTAAACATATAAACATTTCCATGCTAGCCATAATAAGAAGCATACATTAATTCTATGCTTAAAATATATCCTTTTGTCCTTTAAAACACTGCTCCTATGTTTTCAAATAGTACCTGAAAGAGTGAAGGACCTAACAGCAGAGAATAGCACTACCACTTCTGTATCTCTGAGCTGGCAGTCTCCCGATGGAAATGCAAGTTCCTATATCATAGAAATCTCAGAAAATTTAACATTCAGTTTAACTGTGACCACCATCTCTGCTATAATTCCGGATCTGATCCCTGGAAATTTTTACACATTCCTGGTGTCTGTTCTTGTTGGAGGAGACGTAAAAGGGGATAGTTCTCTAGTAACTAATTACACAAGTAAGTGTCTATGGAAAGTGTTAAGTCGGTTACTTAAATATATTTCATATTCTATCATGGTATAAATCTATGAAGTTTAGGTTTGACTATATTTTATGTTAAATAAAATAGCACAACTTTATTGGAGCCAGCTGTTTCATTCAAATATAATGTACTTGGATATGCAGGGGTTAAAGTGGGGGGATTGAGGTGGAACTGAGTTCCACCACCTTTAATGGTAGGGGAACTTTTTCCACCTCCTCCATTGCCCTGCACAGTAATTCCAACAGAAAAGCCCACCCCATCATCTGCGTCAATTGATGATACAGGCGGCACTAGTGTTGCTGTTGAGATGCAGCCACCTACTCCTTACTCAGGTCCTGGTGCCTCCATGGTTCTCCTCCATGAGTTCCACCACCTCACCAGGATCACTTTAAGCCCTGTGGATATGTGTGTTATAAAATTTAGCACTAGATTTAAGTTTGGTATTTTGTTTTAGCCAGGTCTTTTTCCTTATTATACCTCATTTTGTAATGAATTAAATCAATGATATACTGAAGTTTCTGTGTAGACGTCATGTGAATTATTTTATGTCCGTGAACCTTTTTTTAAATTACTTATCTGTTTAGCCGTGTATTTTTGTAGCCTGTAATATGTCTTTATGATACTTGTTATACATTTCTGTTTTTTGAGTATGACTGCGATACCAGTTTATATGTAGTAGCCCTGTAGTTCAGAAATGGCTGCTAGATGATTTCAAATGGCTTGGACTGTAAATGTGTGTCGAGAACTTTTATTGCTTTGAGGAACCTGTAGTATATTACAATAATAATATGTTTAGGCTGGACTTTTCCACAATTATTATGTAAGAGTTTACTTGTTCATTTACACTTTACTGATTTTATATGCTGGGAAACACTGACACAGCAGTGAAGATATTGTTCTTTATTGACTTTTTCATGATATGCTGTAAATTTAACAATGTGATTTATTCTTGGATCAGCAGATTAGTGAATTATATTTTCCACTGTAGAAAATCTTAAAACCACTAAGGTTTTAAACATATAAAAATTTCCATGCTAGCCATAATAAGAAGCATACATTAATTCTATGCTTAAAATATATATCCTTTTGTCCTTTAACACACTGCTCCTATGTTTTCAAATAGTACCTGAAAGAGTGAAGGACCTAACAGCAGAGAATAGCACTACCACTTCTGTATCTCTGAGCTGGCAATCTCCCGATGGAAATGCAAGTTCCTATATCATAGAAATCTTAGAAAATGTAACATTCAGTTTAACTGTGACCACCACCTCTGCTATAATTCCGGATCTGATCCCTGGAAATTATTACACATTTCTGGTGTCTGCTCTTGTTGGAGGAGACGTAAAAGGGGATAGTTCTCTAGTAACTAATTACACAAGTAAGTGTCTATGGAAAGTGTTAAGTCGGTTACTTAAATATATTTCATATTCTATCATGGTATAAATCTATGAAGTTTAGGTTTGACTATATTTTATGTTAAATAAAATAGCACAACTTTATTGGAGCCAGCTGTTTCATTCAAATATAATGTACTTGGATATGCAGGGGTTAAAGTGGGGGGATTGAGGTGGAACTGAGTTCCACCACCTTTAATGGTAGGGGAACTTTTTCCACCTCCTCCATTGCCCTGCACAGTAATTCCAACAGAAAAGCCCACCCCATCATCTGCGTCAATTGATGATACAGGCGGCACTAGTGTTGCTGATGGGATGCAGCCACCTACTCCTTACTCAGGTGCTGGTGCCTCCATGGTTCTCCTCCATGAGTTCCACCACCTCACCAGGACCACTTTAAGCCCTGTGGATATGTGTGTTATAAAATTTAGCACTAGGTTTAAGTTTGGTATTTTGTTTTAGCCAGGTCTTTTTCCTTATTATACCTCATTTTGTAATGAGTTAAATCAATGATATACTGAAGTTTCTATGTAGACGTCATGTGAATTATTTTATGTTCGTGAACCTTTTTTAAATTACTTATCTGTTTAGCCGTGTATTTTTGTAGCCTGTAATATGTCTTTATGATACTTGTTATACATTTCTGTTTTTTGAGTATGACTGCGATACCAGTTTATATGTAGTAGCCCTGTAGTTCAGAAATGGCTGCTAGATGATTTCAAATGGCTTGGACTGTAAATGTGTGTCGAGAACTTTTATTGCTTTGAGGAACCTGTAGTATATTACAATAATAATATGTTTAGGCTGGACTTTTCCACAATTATTATGTAAGAGTTTACTTGTTCATTTACACTTTACTGATTTTATATGCTGGGAAACACTGACACAGCAGTGAAGATATTTTTCTTTATTGACTTTTTCATGATATGCTGTAAATTTAACAATGTGATTTATTCTTGGATCAGCAGATTAGTGAATTATATTTTCCACTGTAGAAAATCTTAAAACCACTAAGGTTTTAAACAAATAAAAATTTCCATGCTAGCCATAATAAGAAGCATACATTAATTCTATGCTTAAAATATATATCCTTTTGTCCTTTAACACACTGCTCCTATGTTTTCAAATAGTACCTGAAAGAGTGAAGGACCTAACAGCAGAGAATAGCACTACCACTTCTGTATCTCTGAGCTGGCAGTCTCCCGATGGAAATGCAAGTTCCTATATCATAGAAATCTTAGAAAATGTAACATTCAGTTTAACTGTGACCACCACCTCTGCTATAATTCCGGATCTGATCCCTGGAAATTATTACACATTCCTGGTGTCTGCGCTTGTTGGAGGAGACGTAAAAGGGGATAGTTCTCTAGTAACTAATTACACAAGTAAGTGTCTATGGAAAGTGTTAAGTTGGTTACTTAAATATATTTCATATTCTATCATGGTATAAATCTATGAAGTTTAGGTTTGACTATATTTTATGTTAAATAAAATAGCACAACTTTATTGGAGCCAGCTGTTTCATTCAAATATAATGTACTTGGATATGCAGGGGTTAAAGTGGGGGGATTGAGGTGGAACTGAGTTCCACCACCTTTAATGGTAGGGGAACTTTTTCCACCTCCTCCATTGCCCTGCACAGTAATTCCAACAGAAAAGCACACCCCATCATCTGCGTCAATTGATGATACAGGCGGCACTAGTGTTGCTGATGGGATGCAGCCACCTACTCCTTACTCAGGTCCTGGTGCCTCCATGGTTCTCCTCCATGAGTTCCACAACCTCACCAGGATCACTTTAAGCCCTGTGGATATGTGTGTTATAAAATTTAGCACTAGATTTAAGTTTGGTATTTTGTTTTAGCCAGGTCTTTTTCCTTATTATACCTCATTTTGTAATGAGTTAAATCAATGATATACTGAAGTTTCTATGTAGACGTCATGTGAATTATTTTATGTTCGTGAACCTTTTTTTAAATTACTTATCTGTTTAGCCGTGTATTTTTGTAGCCTGTAATATGTCTTTATGATACTTGTTATACATTTCTGTTTTTTGAGTATGACTGCGATACCAGTTTATATGTAGTAGCCCTGTAGTTCAGAAATGGCTGCTAGATGATTTCAAATGGCTTGGACTGTAAATGTGTGTCCATAACTTTTATTGCTTTGAGGAACCTGTAGTATATTACAATAATAATATGTTTAGGCTGGACTTTTCCACAATTATTATGTAAGAGTTTACTTGTTCATTTACACTTTACTGATTTTATATGCTGGGAAACACAGACACAGCAGTGAAGATATTGTTCTTTATTCACTTTTTCATGATATGCTGTAAATTTAACAATGTGATTTATTCTTGGATCAGCAGATTAGTGAATTATATTTTCCACTGTAGAAAATCTTAAAACCACTAAGGTTTTAAACATATAAAAATTTCCATGCTAGCCATAATAAGAAGCATACATTAATTCTATGCTTAAAATATATATCCTTTTGTCCTTTAACACACTGCTCCTATGTTTTCAAATAGTACCTGAAAGAGTGAAGGACCTAACAGCAGAGAATAGCACTACCACTTCTGTATCTCTGAGCTGGCAGTCTCCCGATGGAAATGCAAGTTCCTATATCATAGAAATCTTAGAAAATGTAACATTCAGTTTAACTGTGACCACCACCTCTGCTATAATTCCGGATCTGATCCCTGGAAATTATTACACATTCCTGGTGTCTGCTCTTGTTGGAGGAGACGTAAAAGGGGATAGTTCTCTAGTAACTAATTACACAAGTAAGTGTCTATGGAAAGTGTTAAGTTGGTTACTTAAATATATTTCATTTTCTATCATGGTATAAATCTATGAAGTTTAGGTTTGACTATATTTTATGTTAAATAAAATAGCACAACTTTATTGGAGCCAGCTGTTTCATTCAAATATAATGTACTTGGATATGCAGGGGTTAAAGTGGGGGGATTGAGGTGGAACTGAGTTCCACCACCTTTAAAGGTAGGGGAACTTTTTCCACCTCCTCCATTGCCCTGCACAGTAATTCCAACAGAAAAGCCCACCCCATCATCTGCGTCAATTGATGATACAGGCGGCACTAGTGTTGCTGATGGGATGCAGCCACCTACTCCTTACTCAGGTCCTGGTGCCTCCATGGTTCTCCTCCATGAGTTCCACCACCTCACCAGGATCACTTTAAGCCCTGTGGATATGTGTGTTATAAAATTTAGCACTAGATTTAAGTTTGGTATTTTGTTTTAGCCAGGTCTTTTTCCTTATTATACCTCATTTTGTAATGAGTTAAATCAATGATATACTGAAGTTTCTATGTAGACGTCCTGTGAATTATTTTATGTTCGTGAACCTTTTTTTAAATTATTTATCTTTTTAGCTGTGTATTTTTGTAGCCTGTAATATGTCTTTATGATACTTGTTATACATTTCTGTTTTTTGAGTATGACTGCGATACCAGTTTATATGTAGTAGCCCTGTAGTTCAAAAATGGCTGCTAGATGATTTCAAATGGCTTGGACTGTAAATGTGTGTCGAGAACTTTTATTGCTTTGAGGAACCTGTAGTATATTACAATAATAATATGTTTAGGCTGGACTTTTCCACAATTATTATGTAAGAGTTTACTTGTTCATTTACACTTTACTGATTTTATATGCTGGGAAACACTGACACAGCAGTGAAGATATTGTTCTTTATTGACTTTTTAATGATATGCTGTAAATTTAACAATGTGATTTATTCTTGGATCAGCAGATTAGTGAATTATAATTTCCACTGTAGCAAATCTTAAAACCACTAAGGTTTTAAACATATAAAAATTTCCATGCTAGACATAATAAGAAGCATACATTAATTCTATGCTTAAAATATATATCCTTTTGTCCTTTAACACACTCCTCCTATGTTTTCAAATAGTACCTGAAAGAGTGAAGGACCTAACAGCAGAGAATAGCACTACCACTTCTGTATCTCTGAGCTGGCAGTCTCCCGATGGAAATGCAAGTTCCTATATCATAGAAATCTTAGAAAATGTAACATTCAGTTTAACTGTGACCACCACCTCTGCTATAATTCCGGATCTGATCCCTGGAAATTATTACACATTCCTGGTGTCTGCTCTTGTTGGAGGAGACGTAAAAGGGGATAGTTCTCTAGTAACTAATTACACAAGTAAGTGTCTATGGAAAGTGTTAAGTCGGTTACTTAAATATATTTCATATTCTATCATGGTATAAATCTGTGAAGTTTAGGTTTGACTATATTTTATGTTAAATAAAATAGCACAACTTTATTGGAGCCAGCTGTTTCATTCAAATATAATGTACTTGGATATGCAGGGGTTAAAGTGGGGGGATTGAGGTGGAACTGAGTTCCACCACCTTTAATGGTAAGGGAACTTTTTCCACCTCCTCCATTGCCCTGCACAGTAATTCCAACAGAAAAGCCCACCCCATCATCTGAATCAATTGATGATACAGGCGGCACTAGTGTTGCTGATGGGATGCAGCCACCTACTCCTTATGCAGGTCCTGGTGCCTCCATGGTTCTCTTTCATGAGTTCCACCACCTCACCAGGACCACTTTAAGCCCTGTGGATATGTGTGTTATAAAATTTAGCACTAGATTTAAGTTTGGTATTTTGTTTTAGCCAGGTCTTTTTCTTTATTATACCTAATTTTGTAATGAGTTAAATCAATGATATACTGAAGTTTCTATGTAGACGTCATGTGAATTATTTTATGTTCGTGAACCTTTTTTTAAATTACTTATCTGTTTAGCCGTGTATTTTTGTAGCCTGTAATATGTCTTTATGATACTTGTTATACATTTCTGTTTTTTGAGTATGACTGCGATACCAGTTTATATGTAGTAGCCCTGTAGTTCAGAAATGGCTGCTAGATGATTTCAAATGGCTTGGACTGTAAATGTGTGTCGAGAACTTTTATTGCTTTGAGGAACCTGTAGTATATTACAATAATAATATGTTTAGGCTGGACTTTTCCACAATTATTATGTAAGAGTTTACTTGTTCATTTACACTTTACTGATTTTATATGCTGGGAAACTCTGACACAGCAGTGAAGATATTGTTCTTTATTGACTTTTTCATGATATGCTGTAAATTTAACAATGTGATTTATTCTTGGATCAGCAGATTAGTGAATTATATTTTCCACTGTAGAAAATCTTAAAACCACTAAGGTTTTAAACATATAAATATTTCCATTCTAGCCATAATAAGAAGCATACATTAATTCTATGCTTAAAATATATATCCTTTTGTCCTTTAACACACTGCTCCTATGTTTTCAAATAGTACCTGAAAGAGTGAAGGACCTAACAGCAGAGAATAGCACTACCACTTCTGTATCTCTGAGCTGGCAGTCTCCTGATGGAAATGCAAGTTCCTATATCATAGAAATCTTAGAAAATGTAACATTCAGTTTAACTGTGACCACCACCTCTGCTATAATTCCGGATCTGATCCCTGGAAATTATTACACATTCCTGGTGTCTGCTCTTGTTGGAGGAGACGTAAAAGGGGATAGTTCTCTAGTAACTAATTACACAAGTAAGTGTCTATGGAAAGTGTTAAGTCGGTTACTTAAATATATTTCATATTCTATCATGGTATAAATCTATGAAGTTTAGGTTTGACTACATTTTATGTTAAATAAAATAGCACAACTTTATTGGAGCCAGCTGTTTCATTCAAATATAATGTACTTGGATATGCAGGGGTTAAAGTGGGGGGATTGAGGTGGAACTGAGTTCCACCACCTTTAAAGGTAGGGGAACTTTTTCCACCTCCTCCATTGCCCTGCACAGTAATTCCAACAGAAAAGCCCACCCCATCATCTGCGTCAATTGATGATACAGGCGGCACTAGTGTTGCTGATGGGATGCAGCCACCTACTCCTTACTCAGGTCCTGGTGCCTCCATGGTTCTCCTCCATGAGTTCCACCACCTCACCAGGATCACTTTAAGCCCTGTGGATATGTGTGTTATAAAATTTAGCACTAGATTTAAGTTTGGTATTTTGTTTTAGCCAGGTCTTTTTCCTTATTATACCTCATTTTGTAATGAGTTAAATCAATGATATACTGAAGTTTCTATGTAGACGTCCTGTGAATTATTTTATGTTCGTGAACCTTTTTTTAAATTATTTATCTTTTTAGCTGTGTATTTTTGTAGCCTGTAATATGTCTTTATGATACTTGTTATACATTTCTGTTTTTTGAGTATGACTGCGATACCAGTTTATATGTAGTAGCCCTGTAGTTCAGAAATGGCTGCTAGATGATTTCAAATGGCTTGGACTGTAAATGTGTGTCGAGAACTTTTATTGCTTTGAGGAACCTGTAGTATATTACAATAATAATATGTTTAGGCTGGACTTTTCCACAATTATTATGTAAGAGTTTACTTGTTCATTTACACTTTACTGATTTTATATGCTGGGAAACACTGACACAGCAGTGAAGATATTGTTCTTTATTCACTTTTTCATGATATGCTGTAAATTTAACAATGTGATTTATTCTTGGATCAGCAGATTAGTGAATTATAATTTCCACTGTAGCAAATCTTAAAACCACTAAGGTTTTAAACATATAAAAATTTCCATGCTAGACATAATAAGAAGCATACATTAATTCTATGCTTAAAATATATATCCTTTTGTCCTTTAACACACTCCTCCTATGTTTTCAAATAGTACCTGAAAGAGTGAAGGACCTAACAGCAGAGAATAGCACTACCACTTCTGTATCTCTGAGCTGGCAGTCTCCCGATGGAAATGCAAGTTCCTATATCATAGAAATCTTAGAAAATGTAACATTCAGTTTAACTGTGACCACCACCTCTGCTATAATTCCGGATCTGATCCCTGGAAATTATTACACATTCCTGGTGTCTGCTCTTGTTGGAGGAGACGTAAAAGGGGATAGTTCTCTAGTAACTAATTACACAAGTAAGTGTCTATGGAAAGTGTTAAGTCGGTTACTTAAATATATTTCATATTCTATCATGGTATAAATCTGTGAAGTTTAGGTTTGACTATATTTTATGTTAAATAAAATAGCACAACTTTATTGGAGCCAGCTGTTTCATTCAAATATAATGTACTTGGATATGCAGGGGTTAAAGTGGGGGGATTGAGGTGGAACTGAGTTCCACCACCTTTAATGGTAAGGGAACTTTTTCCACCTCCTCCATTGCCCTGCACAGTAATTCCAACAGAAAAGCCCACCCCATCATCTGAATCAATTGATGATACAGGCGGCACTAGTGTTGCTGATGGGATGCAGCCACCTACTCCTTATGCAGGTCCTGGTGCCTCCATGGTTCTCTTTCATGAGTTCCACCACCTCACCAGGACCACTTTAAGCCCTGTGGATATGTGTGTTATAAAATTTAGCACTAGATTTAAGTTTGGTATTTTGTTTTAGCCAGGTCTTTTTCTTTATTATACCTAATTTTGTAATGAGTTAAATCAATGATATACTGAAGTTTCTATGTAGACGTCATGTGAATTATTTTATGTTCGTGAACCTTTTTTTAAATTACTTATCTGTTTAGCCGTGTATTTTTGTAGCCTGTAATATGTCTTTATGATACTTGTTATACATTTCTGTTTTTTGAGTATGACTGCGATACCAGTTTATATGTAGTAGCCCTGTAGTTCAGAAATGGCTGCTAGATGATTTCAAATGGCTTGGACTGTAAATGTGTGTCGAGAACTTTTATTGCTTTGAGGAACCTGTAGTATATTACAATAATAATATGTTTAGGCTGGACTTTTCCACAATTATTATGTAAGAGTTTACTTGTTCATTTACACTTTACTGATTTTATATGCTGGGAAACTCTGACACAGCAGTGAAGATATTGTTCTTTATTGACTTTTTCATGATATGCTGTAAATTTAACAATGTGATTTATTCTTGGATCAGCAGATTAGTGAATTATATTTTCCACTGTAGAAAATCTTAAAACCACTAAGGTTTTAAACATATAAATATTTCCATTCTAGCCATAATAAGAAGCATACATTAATTCTATGCTTAAAATATATATCCTTTTGTCCTTTAACACACTGCTCCTATGTTTTCAAATAGTACCTGAAAGAGTGAAGGACCTAACAGCAGAGAATAGCACTACCACTTCTGTATCTCTGAGCTGGCAGTCTCCTGATGGAAATGCAAGTTCCTATATCATAGAAATCTTAGAAAATGTAACATTCAGTTTAACTGTGACCACCACCTCTGCTATAATTCCGGATCTGATCCCTGGAAATTATTACACATTCCTGGTGTCTGCTCTTGTTGGAGGAGACGTAAAAGGGGATAGTTCTCTAGTAACTAATTACACAAGTAAGTGTCTATGGAAAGTGTTAAGTCGGTTACTTAAATATATTTCATATTCTATCATGGTATAAATCTATGAAGTTTAGGTTTGACTACATTTTATGTTAAATAAAATAGCACAACTTTATTGGAGCCAGCTGTTTCATTCAAATATAATGTACTTGGATATGCAGGGGTTAAAGTGGGGGGATTGAGGTGGAACTGAGTTCCACCACCTTTAAAGGTAGGGGAACTTTTTCCACCTCCTCCATTGCCCTGCACAGTAATTCCAACAGAAAAGCCCACCCCATCATCTGCGTCAATTGATGATACAGGCGGCACTAGTGTTGCTGATGGGATGCAGCCACCTACTCCTTACTCAGGTCCTGGTGCCTCCATGGTTCTCCTCCATGAGTTCCACCACCTCACCAGGATCACTTTAAGCCCTGTGGATATGTGTGTTATAAAATTTAGCACTAGATTTAAGTTTGGTATTTTGTTTTAGCCAGGTCTTTTTCCTTATTATACCTCATTTTGTAATGAGTTAAATCAATGATATACTGAAGTTTCTATGTAGACGTCATGTGAATTATTTTATGTTCGTGAACCTTTTTTTAAATTATTTATCTTTTTAGCTGTGTATTTTTGTAGCCTGTAATATGTCTTTATGATACTTGTTATACATTTCTGTTTTTTGAGTATGACTGCGATACCAGTTTATATGTAGTAGCCCTGTAGTTCAGAAATGGCTGCTAGATGATTTCAAATGGCTTGGACTGTAAATGTGTGTCGAGAACTTTTATTGCTTTGAGGAACCTGTAGTATATTACAATAATAATATGTTTAGGCTGGACTTTTCCACAATTATTATGTAAGAGTTTACTTGTTCATTTACACTTTACTGATTTTATATGCTGGGAAACACTGACACAGCAGTGAAGATATTGTTCTTTATTGACTTTTTAATGATATGCTGTAAATTTAACAATGTGATTTATTCTTGGATCAGCAGATTAGTGAATTATAATTTCCACTGTAGCAAATCTTAAAACCACTAAGGTTTTAAACATATAAAAATTTCCATGCTAGACATAATAAGAAGCATACATTAATTCTATGCTTAAAATATATATCCTTTTGTCCTTTAACACACTCCTCCTATGTTTTCAAATAGTACCTGAAAGAGTGAAGGACCTAACAGCAGAGAATAGCACTACCACTTCTGTATCTCTGAGCTGGCAGTCTCCCGATGGAAATGCAAGTTCCTATATCATAGAAATCTTAGAAAATGTAACATTCAGTTTAACTGTGACCACCACCTCTGCTATAATTCCGGATCTGATCCCTGGAAATTATTACACATTCCTGGTGTCTGCTCTTGTTGGAGGAGACGTAAAAGGGGATAGTTCTCTAGTAACTAATTACACAAGTAAGTGTCTATGGAAAGTGTTAAGTCGGTTACTTAAATATATTTCATATTCTATCATGGTATAAATCTGTGAAGTTTAGGTTTGACTATATTTTATGTTAAATAAAATAGCACAACTTTATTGGAGCCAGCTGTTTCATTCAAATATAATGTACTTGGATATGCAGGGGTTAAAGTGGGGGGATTGAGGTGGAACTGAGTTCCACCACCTTTAATGGTAAGGGAACTTTTTCCACCTCCTCCATTGCCCTGCACAGTAATTCCAACAGAAAAGCCCACCCCATCATCTGAATCAATTGATGATACAGGCGGCACTAGTGTTGCTGATGGGATGCAGCCACCTACTCCTTATGCAGGTCCTGGTGCCTCCATGGTTCTCTTTCATGAGTTCCACCACCTCACCAGGACCACTTTAAGCCCTGTGGATATGTGTGTTATAAAATTTAGCACTAGATTTAAGTTTGGTATTTTGTTTTAGCCAGGTCTTTTTCTTTATTATACCTAATTTTGTAATGAGTTAAATCAATGATATACTGAAGTTTCTATGTAGACGTCATGTGAATTATTTTATGTTCGTGAACCTTTTTTTAAATTACTTATCTGTTTAGCCGTGTATTTTTGTAGCCTGTAATATGTCTTTATGATACTTGTTATACATTTCTGTTTTTTGAGTATGACTGCGATACCAGTTTATATGTAGTAGCCCTGTAGTTCAGAAATGGCTGCTAGATGATTTCAAATGGCTTGGACTGTAAATGTGTGTCGAGAACTTTTATTGCTTTGAGGAACCTGTAGTATATTACAATAATAATATGTTTAGGCTGGACTTTTCCACAATTATTATGTAAGAGTTTACTTGTTCATTTACACTTTACTGATTTTATATGCTGGGAAACTCTGACACAGCAGTGAAGATATTGTTCTTTATTGACTTTTTCATGATATGCTGTAAATTTAACAATGTGATTTATTCTTGGATCAGCAGATTAGTGAATTATATTTTCCACTGTAGAAAATCTTAAAACCACTAAGGTTTTAAACATATAAATATTTCCATTCTAGCCATAATAAGAAGCATACATTAATTCTATGCTTAAAATATATATCCTTTTGTCCTTTAACACACTGCTCCTATGTTTTCAAATAGTACCTGAAAGAGTGAAGGACCTAACAGCAGAGAATAGCACTACCACTTCTGTATCTCTGAGCTGGCAGTCTCCTGATGGAAATGCAAGTTCCTATATCATAGAAATCTTAGAAAATGTAACATTCAGTTTAACTGTGACCACCACCTCTGCTATAATTCCGGATCTGATCCCTGGAAATTATTACACATTCCTGGTGTCTGCTCTTGTTGGAGGAGACGTAAAAGGGGATAGTTCTCTAGTAACTAATTACACAAGTAAGTGTCTATGGAAAGTGTTAAGTTGGTTACTTAAATATATTTCATATTCTATCATGGTATAAATCTATGAAGTTTAGGTTTGACTATATTTTATGTTAAATAAAATAGCACAACTTTATTGGAGCCAGCTGTTTCATTCAAATATAATGTACTTGGATATGCAGGGGTTAAAGTGGGGGGATTGAGGTGGAACTGAGTTCCACCACCTTTAATGGTAGGGGAACTTTTTCCACCTCCTCCATTGCCATGCACAGTAATTCCAACAGAAAAGCCCACCCCATCATCTGAGTCAATTGATGATACAGGCGGCACTAGTGTTGCTGATGGGATGCAGCCACCTACTCCTTATGCAGGTCCTGGTGCCTCCATGGTTCTCTTTCATGAGTTCCACCACCTCAACAGGACCACTTTAAGCCCTGTGGATATGTGTGTTATAAAATTTAGCACTAGATTTAAGTTTGGTATTTTGTTTTAGCCAGGTCTTTTTCTTTATTATACCTAATTTTGTAATGAGTTAAATCAATGATATACTGAAGTTTCTATGTAGACGTCATGTGAATTATTTTATGTTCGTGAACCTTTTTTTAAATTACTTATCTGTTTAGCCGTGTATTTTTGTAGCCTGTAATATGTCTTTATGATACTTGTTATACATTTCTGTTTTTTGAGTATGACTGCGATACCAGTTTATATGTAGTAGCCCTGTAGTTCAGAAATGGCTGCTAGATGATTTCAAATGGCTTGGACTGTAAATGTGTGTCGAGAACTTTTATTGCTTTGAGGAACCTGTAGTATATTACAATAATAATATGTTTAGGCTGGACTTTTCCACAATTATTATGTAAGAGTTTACTTGTTCATTTACACTTTACTGATTTCATATGCTGGGAAACACTGACACAGCAGTGAAGATATTGTTCTTTATTGACTTTTTTCATGATATGCTGTAAATTTAACAATGTGATTTATTCTTGGATCATCAGATTAGTGAATTATATTTTCCACTGTAGAAAATCTTAAAACCACTAAGGTTTTAAACATATAAAAATTTCCATGCTAGCCATAATAAGAAGCATACATTAATTCTATGCTTAAAATATATATCCTTTTGTCCTTTAACACACTGCTCCTATGTTTTCAAATAGTACCTGAAAGAGTGAAGGACCTAACAGCAGAGAATAGCACTACCACTTCTGTATCTCTGAGCTGGCAGTCTCCCGATGGAAATGCAAGTTCCTATATCATAGAAATCTTAGAAAATGTAACATTCAGTTTAACTGTGACCACCACCTCTGCTATAATTCCGGATCTGATCCCTGGAAATTATTACACATTCCTGGTGTCTGCTCTTGTTGGAGGAGACGTAAAAGGGGATAGTTCTCTAGTAACTAATTACACAAGTAAGTGTCTATGGAAAGTGTTAAGTTGGTTACTTAAATATATTTCATATTCTATCATGGTATAAATCTATGAAGTTTAGGTTTGACTATATTTTATGTTAAATAAAATAGCACAACTTTATTGGAGCCAGCTGTTTCATTCAAATATAATGTACTTGGATATGCAGGGGTTAAAGTGGGGGGATTGAGGTGGAACTGAGTTCCACCACCTTTAATGGTAGGGGAACTTTTTCCACCTCCTCCATTGCCCTGCACAGTAATTCCAACAGAAAAGCCCACCCCATCATCTGAGTCAATTGATGATACAGGCGGCACTAGTGTTGCTGATGGGATGCAGCCACCTACTCCTTATGCAGGTCCTGGTGCCTCCATGGTTCTCTTTCATGAGTTCCACCACCTCAACAGGACCACTTTAAGCCCTGTGGATATGTGTGTTATAAAATTTAGCACTAGATTTAAGTTTGGTATTTTGTTTTAGCCAGGTCTTTTTCTTTATTATACCTAATTTTGTAATGAGTTAAATCAATGATATACTGAAGTTTCTATGTAGACGTCATGTGAATTATTTTATGTTCGTGAACCTTTTTTTAAATTACTTATCTGTTTAGCCGTGTATTTTTGTAGCCTGTAATATGTCTTTATGATACTTGTTATACATTTCTGTTTTTTGAGTATGACTGCGATACCAGTTTATATGTAGTAGCCCTGTAGTTCAGAAATGGCTGCTAGATGATTTCAAATGGCTTGGACTGTAAATGTGTGTCGAGAACTTTTATTGCTTTGAGGAACCTGTAGTATATTACAATAATAATATGTTTAGGCTGGACTTTTCCACAATTATTATGTAAGAGTTTACTTGTTCATTTACACTTTACTGATTTCATATGCTGGGAAACACTGACACAGCAGTGAAGATATTGTTCTTTATTGACTTTTTTCATGATATGCTGTAAATTTAACAATGTGATTTATTCTTGGATCATCAGATTAGTGAATTATATTTTCCACTGTAGAAAATCTTAAAACCACTAAGGTTTTAAACATATAAAAATTTCCATGCTAGCCATAATAAGAAGCATACATTAATTCTATGCTTAAAATATATATCCTTTTGTCCTTTAACACACTGCTCCTATGTTTTCAAATAGTACCTGAAAGAGTGAAGGACCTAACAGCAGAGAATAGCACTACCACTTCTGTATCTCTGAGCTGGCAGTCTCCCGATGGAAATGCAAGTTCCTATATCATAGAAATCTTAGAAAATGTAACATTCAGTTTAACTGTGACCACCACCTCTGCTATAATTCCGGATCAGATCCCTGGAAATTATTACACATTCCTGGTGTCTGCTCTTGTTGGAGGAGACGTAAAAGGGGATAGTTCTCTAGTAACTAATTACACAAGTAAGTGTCTATGGAAAGTGTTAAGTCGGTTACTTAAATATATTTCATATTCTATCATGGTATAAATCTGTGAAGTTTAGGTTTGACTATATTTTATGTTAAATAAAATAACACAACTTTATTGGAGCCAGCTGTTTCATTCAAATATAATGTACTTGGATATGCAGGGGTTAAAGTGGGGGGATTGAGGTGGAACTGAGTTCCACCACCTTTAATGGTAAGGGAACTTTTTCCACCTCCTCCATTGCCCTGCACAGTAATTCCAACAGAAAAGCCCACCCCATCATCTGCGTCAATTGATGATACAGGCGGCACTAGTGTTGCTGATGGGATGCAGCCACCTACTCCTTACTCAGGTCCTGGTGCCTCCATGGTTCTCCTCCATGAGTTCCACCACCTCACCAGGACCACTTTAAGCCCTGTGGATATGTGTGTTATAAAATTTAGCACTAGATTTAAGTTTGGTATTTTGTTTTAGCCAGGTCTTTTTCCTTATTATACCTCATTTTGTAATGAGTTAAATCAATGATATACTGAAGTTTCTATGTAGACGTCATGTGAATTATTTTATGTTCGTGAACCTTTTTTTAAATTACTTATCTGTTTAGCCGTGTATTTTTGTAGCCTGTAATATGTCTTTATGATACTTGTTATACATTTCTGTTTTTTGAGTATGACTGCGATACCAGTTTATATGTAGTAGCCCTGTAGTTCAGAAATGGCTGCTAGATGATTTCAAATGGCTTGGACTGTAAATGTGTGTCGAGAACTTTTATTGCTTTGAGGAACCTGTAGTATATTACAATAATAATATGTTTAGGCTGGACTTTTCCACAATTATTATGTAAGAGTTTACTTGTTCATTTACACTTTACTGATTTTATATGCTGGGAAACTCTGACACAGCAGTGAAGATATTGTTCTTTATTGACTTTTTCATGATATGCTGTAAATTTAACAATGTGATTTATTCTTGGATCAGCAGATTAGTGAATTATATTTTCCACTGTAGAAAATCTTAAAACCACTAAGGTTTTAAACATATAAATATTTCCATGCTAGCCATAATAAGAAGCATACATTAATTCTATGCTTAAAATATATATCCTTTTGTCCTTTAACACACTGCTCCTATGTTTTCAAATAGTACCTGAAAGAGTGAAGGACCTAACAGCAGAGAATAGCACTACCACTTCTGTATCTCTGAGCTGGCAGTCTCCTGATGGAAATGCAAGTTCCTATATCATAGAAATCTTAGAAAATGTAACATTCAGTTTAACTGTGACCACCACCTCTGCTATAATTCCGGATCTGATCCCTGGAAATTATTACACATTCCTGGTGTCTGCTCTTGTTGGAGGAGACGTAAAAGGGGATAGTTCTCTAGTAACTAATTACACAAGTAAGTGTCTATGGAAAGTGTTAAGTTGGTTACTTAAATATATTTCATATTCTATCATGGTATAAATCTATGAAGTTTAGGTTTGACTATATTTTATGTTAAATAAAATAGCACAACTTTATTGGAGCCAGCTGTTTCATTCAAATATAATGTACTTGGATATGCAGGGGTTAAAGTGGGGGGATTGAGGTGGAACTGAGTTCCACCACCTTTAATGGTAGGGGAACTTTTTCCACCTCCTCCATTGCCCTGCACAGTAATTCCAACAGAAAAGCCCACCCCATCATCTGAGTCAATTGATGATACAGGCGGCACTAGTGTTGCTGATGGGATGCAGCCACCTACTCCTTATGCAGGTCCTGGTGCCTCCATGGTTCTCTTTCATGAGTTCCACCACCTCAACAGGACCACTTTAAGCCCTGTGGATATGTGTGTTATAAAATTTAGCACTAGATTTAAGTTTGGTATTTTGTTTTAGCCAGGTCTTTTTCTTTATTATACCTAATTTTGTAATGAGTTAAATTAATGATATACTGAAGTTTCTATGTAGACGTCATGTGAATTATTTTATGTTCGTGAACCTTTTTTTAAATTACTTATCTGTTTAGCCGTGTATTTTTGTAGCCTGTAATATGTCTTTATGATACTTGTTATACATTTCTGTTTTTTGAGTATGACTGCGATACCAGTTTATATGTAGTAGCCCTGTAGTTCAGAAATGGCTGCTAGATGATTTCAAATGGCTTGGACTGTAAATGTGTGTCGAGAACTTTTATTGCTTTGAGGAACCTGTAGTATATTACAATAATAATATGTTTAGGCTGGACTTTTCCACAATTATTATGTAAGAGTTTACTTGTTCATTTACACTTTACTGATTTCATATGCTGGGAAACACTGACACAGCAGTGAAGATATTGTTCTTTATTGAATTTTTTCATGATATGCTGTAAATTTAACAATGTGATTTATTCTTGGATCATCAGATTAGTGAATTATATTTTCCACTGTAGAAAATCTTAAAACCACTAAGGTTTTAAACATATAAAAATTTCCATGCTAGCCATAATAAGAAGCATACATTAATTCTATGCTTAAAATATATATCCTTTTGTCCTTTAACACACTGCTCCTATGTTTTCAAATAGTACCTGAAAGAGTGAAGGACCTAACAGCAGAGAATAGCACTACCACTTCTGTATCTCTGAGCTGGCAGTCTCCCGATGGAAATGCAAGTTCCTATATCATAGAAATCTTAGAAAATGTAACATTCAGTTTAACTGTGACCACCACCTCTGCTATAATTCCGGATCTGATCCCTGGAAATTATTACACATTCCTGGTGTCTGCTCTTGTTGGAGGAGACGTAAAAGGGGATAGTTCTCTAGTAACTAATTACACAAGTAAGTGTCTATGGAAAGTGTTAAGTTGGTTACTTAAATATATTTCATATTCTATCATGGTATAAATCTATGAAGTTTAGGTTTGACTATATTTTACGTTAAATAAAATAGCACAACTTTATTGGAGCCAGCTGTTTCATTCAAATATAATGTACTTGGATATGCAGGGGTTAAAGTGGGGGGATTGAGGTGGAACTGAGTTCCACCACCTTTAATGGTAGGGGAACTTTTTCCACCTCCTCCATTGCCCTGCACAGTAATTCCAACAGAAAAGCCCACCCCATCATCTGAGTCAATTGATGATACAGGCGGCACTAGTGTTGCTGATGGGATGCAGCCACCTACTCCTTATGCAGGTCCTGGTGCCTCCATGGTTCTCTTTCATGAGTTCCACCACCTCAACAGGACCACTTTAAGCCCTGTGGATATGTGTGTTATAAAATTTAGCACTAGATTTAAGTTTGGTATTTTGTTTTAGCCAGGTCTTTTTCTTTATTATACCTAATTTTGTAATGAGTTAAATCAATGATATACTGAAGTTTCTATGTAGACGTCATGTGAATTATTTTATGTTCGTGAACCTTTTTTTAAATTACTTATCTGTTTAGCCGTGTATTTTTGTAGCCTGTAATATGTCTTTATGATACTTGTTATACATTTCTGTTTTTTGAGTATGACTGCGATACCAGTTTATATGTAGTAGCCCTGTAGTTCAGAAATGGCTGCTAGATGATTTCAAATGGCTTGGACTGTAAATGTGTGTCGAGAACTTTTATTGCTTTGAGGAACCTGTAGTATATTACAATAATAATATGTTTAGGCTGGACTTTTCCACAATTATTATGTAAGAGTTTACTTGTTCATTTACACTTTACTGATTTCATATGCTGGGAAACACTGACACAGCAGTGAAGATATTGTTCTTTATTGAATTTTTTCATGATATGCTGTAAATTTAACAATGTGATTTATTCTTGGATCATCAGATTAGTGAATTATATTTTCCACTGTAGAAAATCTTAAAACCACTAAGGTTTTAAACATATAAAAATTTCCATGCTAGCCATAATAAGAAGCATACATTAATTCTATGCTTAAAATATATATCCTTTTGTCCTTTAACACACTGCTCCTATGTTTTCAAATAGTACCTGAAAGAGTGAAGGACCTAACAGCAGAGAATAGCACTACCACTTCTGTATCTCTGAGCTGGCAGTCTCCCGATGGAAATGCAAGTTCCTATATCATAGAAATCTTAGAAAATGTAACATTCAGTTTAACTGTGACCACCACCTCTGCTATAATTCCGGATCTGATCCCTGGAAATTATTACACATTCCTGGTGTCTGCTCTTGTTGGAGGAGACGTAAAAGGGGATAGTTCTCTAGTAACTAATTACACAAGTAAGTGTCTATGGAAAGTGTTAAGTCGGTTACTTAAATATATTTCATATTCTATCATGGTATAAATCTGTGAAGTTTAGGTTTGACTATATTTTATGTTAAATAAAATAACACAACTTTATTGGAGCCAGCTGTTTCATTCAAATATAATGTACTTGGATATGCAGGGGTTAAAGTGGGGGGATTGAGGTGGAACTGAGTTCCACCACCTTTAATGGTAAGGGAACTTTTTCCACCTCCTCCATTGCCCTGCACAGTAATTCCAACAGAAAAGCCCACCCCATCATCTGCGTCAATTGATGATACAGGCGGCACTAGTGTTGCTGATGGGATGCAGCCACCTACTCCTTACTCAGGTCCTGGTGCCTCCATGGTTCTCCTCCATGAGTTCCACCACCTCACCAGGACCACTTTAAGCCCTGTGGATATGTGTGTTATAAAATTTAGCACTAGATTTAAGTTTGGTATTTTGTTTTAGCCAGGTCTTTTTCCTTATTATACCTCATTTTGTAATGAGTTAAATCAATGATATACTGAAGTTTCTATGTAGACGTCATGTGAATTATTTTATGTTCGTGAACCTTTTTTTAAATTACTTATCTGTTTAGCCGTGTATTTTTGTAGCCTGTAATATGTCTTTATGATACTTGTTATACATTTCTGTTTTTTGAGTATGACTGCGATACCAGTTTATATGTAGTAGCCCTGTAGTTCAGAAATGGCTGCTAGATGATTTCAAATGGCTTGGACTGTAAATGTGTGTCGAGAACTTTTATTGCTTTGAGGAACCTGTAGTATATTACAATAATAATATGTTTAGGCTGGACTTTTCCACAATTATTATGTAAGAGTTTACTTGTTCATTTACACTTTACTGATTTCATATGCTGGGAAACACTGACACAGCAGTGAAGATATTGTTCTTTATTGACTTTTTTCATGATATGCTGTTAATTTAACAATGTGATTTATTCTTGGATCAGCAGATTAGTGAATTATATTTTCCACTGTAGAAAATCTTAAAACCACTAAGGTTTTAAACATATAAATATTTCCATGCTAGCCATAATAAGAAGCATACATTAATTCTATGCTTAAAATATATATCCTTTTGTCCTTTAACACACTGCTCCTATGTTTTCAAATAGTACCTGAAAGAGTGAAGGACCTAACAGCAGAGAATAGCACTACCACTTCTGTATCTCTGAGCTGGCAGTCTCCCGATGGAAATGCAAGTTCCTATATCATAGAAATCTCAGAAAATTTAACATTCAGTTTAACTGTGACCACCACCTCTGCTATAATTCCGGATCTGATCCCTGGAAATTATTACACATTCCTGGTGTCTGCTCTTGTTGGAGGAGACATAAAAGGGGATAGTTCTCTAGTAACTAATTACACAAGTAAGTGTCTATGGAAAGTGTTAAGTCGGTTACTTAAATATATTTCATATTCTATCATGGTATAAATCTATGAAGTTTAGGTTTGACTATATTTTATGTTAAATAAAATAGCACAACTTTATTGGAGCCAGCTGTTTCATTCAAATATAATGTACTTGGATATGCAGGGGTTAAAGTGGGGGGATTGAGGTGGAACTGAGTTCCACCACCTTTAATGGTAGGGGAACTTTTTCCACCTCCTCCATTGCCCTGCACAGTAATTCCAACAGAAAAGCCCACCCCATCATCTGCGTCAATTGATGATACAGGCGGCACTAGTGTTGCTGATGGGATGCAGCCACCTACTCCTTACTCAGGTCCTGATGCCTCCATGGTTCTCCTCCATGAGTTCCACCACCTCACCAGGACCACTTTAAGCCCTGTGGATATGTGTGTTATAAAATGTAGCACTAGATTTAAGTTTGGTATTTTGTTTTAGCCAGGTTTTTTTCTTTATTATACCTAATTTTGTAATGAGTTAAATCAATGATATACTGAAGTTTCTATGTAGACGTCATGTGAATTATTTTATGTTCGTGAACCTTTTTTTAAATTACTTATCTGTTTAGCCGTGTATTTTTGTAGCCTGTAATATGTCTTTATGATACTTGTTATACATTTCTGTTTTTTGAGTATGACTGCGATACCAGTTTATATGTAGTAGCCCTGTAGTTCAGAAATGGCTGCTAGATGATTTCAAATGGCTTGGACTGTAAATGTGTGTCGAGAACTTTTATTGCTTTGAGGAACCTGTAGTATATTACAATAATAATATGTTTAGGCTGGACTTTTCCACAATTATTATGTAAGAGTTTACTTGTTCATTTACACTTTACTGATTTTATATGCTGGGAAACACTGACACAGCAGTGATGATATTGTTCTTTATTGACTTTTTCATGATATGCTGTAAATTTAACAATGTGATTTATTCTTGGATCAGCAGATTAGTGAATTATATTTTCCACTGTAGAAAATCTTAAAACCACTAAGGTTTTAAACATATAAATATTTCCATGCTAGCCATAATAAGAAGCATACATTAATTCTATGCTTAAAATATATATCCTTTTGTCCTTTAACACACTGCTCCTATGTTTTCAAATAGTACCTGAAAGAGTGAAGGACCTAACAGCAGAGAATAGCACTACCACTTCTGTATCTCTGAGCTGGCAGTCTCCCGATGGAAATGCAAGTTCCTATATCATAGAAATCTCAGAAAATTTAACATTCAGTTTAACTGTGACCACCACCTCTGCTATAATTCCGGATCTGATCCCTGGAAATTATTACACATTCCTGCTGTCTGCTCTTGTTGGAGGAGACATAAAAGGGGATAGTTCTCTAGTAACTAATTACACAAGTAAGTGTCTATGGAAAGTGTTAAGTCGGTTACTTAAATATATTTCATATTCTATCATGGTATAAATCTATGAAGTTTAGGTTTGACTATATTTTATGTTAAATAAAATAGCACAACTTTATTGGAGCCAGCTGTTTCATTCAAATATAATGTACTTGGATATGCAGGGGTTAAAGTGGGGGGATTGAGGTGGAACTGAGTTCCACCACCTTTA
This sequence comes from Pseudophryne corroboree, assembly GCF_028390025.1. Classification (NCBI taxonomy): domain Eukaryota; kingdom Metazoa; phylum Chordata; class Amphibia; order Anura; family Myobatrachidae; genus Pseudophryne; species Pseudophryne corroboree. The sequence continues at coordinate 357,954,183 of NC_086447.1, read as the reverse complement.
ATGGAAGGGGAACTTTTTCCACCTCCTCCATTGCCCTGCACAGTAATTCCAACAGAAAAGCCCACCCCATCATCTGCGTCAATTGATGATACAGGCGGCACTAGTGTTGCTGATGGGATGCAGCCACCTACTCCTTACTCAGGTCCTGGTGCCTCCATGGTTCTCCTCCATGAGTTCCACCACCTCAACAGGACCACTTTAAGCCCTGTGGATATGTGTGTTATAAAATTTAGCACTAGATTTAAGTTTGGTATTTTGTTTTAGCCAGGTCTTTTTCCTTATACCTCATTTTGTAATGAGTTAAATCAATGATATACTGAAGTTTCTATGTAGATGTCATGTGAATTATTTTATGTTCGTGAACCTTTTTTTAAATTACTTATCTGTTTAGCCGTGTATTTTTGTAGCCTGTAATATGTCTTTATGATACTTGTTATACATTTCTGTTTTTTGAGTATGACTGCGATACCAGTTTATATGTAGTAGCCCTGTAGTTCAGAAATGGCTGCTAGATGATTTCAAATGGCTTGGACTGTAAATGTGTGTCGAGAACTTTTATTGCTTTGAGGAACCTGTAGTATATTACAATAATAATATGTTTAGGCTGGACTTTTCCACAATTATTATGTAAGAGTTTACTTGTTCATTTACACTTTACTGATTTTATATGCTGGGAAACTCTGACACAGCAGTGAAGATATTGTTCTTTATTGACTTTTTCATGATATGCTGTAAATTTAACAATGTGATTTATTCTTGGATCAGCAGATTAGTGAATTATATTTTCCACTGTAGAAAATCTTAAAACCACTAAGGTTTTAAACATATAAATATTTCCATGCTAGCCATAATAAGAAGCATACATTAATTCTATGCTTAAAATATATATCCTTTTGTCCTTTAACACACTGCTCCTATGTTTTCAAATAGTACCTGAAAGAGTGAAGGACCTAACAGCAGAGAATAGCACTACCACTTCTGTATCTCTGAGCTGGCAGTCTCCTGATGGAAATGCAAGTTCCTATATCATAGAAATCTTAGAAAATGTAACATTCAGTTTAACTGTGACCACCACCTCTGCTATAATTCCGGATCTGATCCCTGGAAATTATTACACATTCCTGGTGTCTGCTCTTGTTGGAGGAGACGTAAAAGGGGATAGTTCTCTAGTAACTAATTACACAAGTAAGTGTCTATGGAAAGTGTTAAGTTGGTTACTTAAATATATTTCATATTCTATCATGGTATAAATCTATGAAGTTTAGGTTTGACTATATTTTATGTTAAATAAAATAGCACAACTTTATTGGAGCCAGCTGTTTCATTCAAATATAATGTACTTGGATATGCAGGGGTTAAAGTGGGGGGATTGAGGTGGAACTGAGTTCCACCACCTTTAATGGTAGGGGAACTTTTTCCACCTCCTCCATTGCCATGCACAGTAATTCCAACAGAAAAGCCCACCCCATCATCTGAGTCAATTGATGATACAGGCGGCACTAGTGTTGCTGATGGGATGCAGCCACCTACTCCTTATGCAGGTCCTGGTGCCTCCATGGTTCTCTTTCATGAGTTCCACCACCTCAACAGGACCACTTTAAGCCCTGTGGATATGTGTGTTATAAAATTTAGCACTAGATTTAAGTTTGGTATTTTGTTTTAGCCAGGTCTTTTTCTTTATTATACCTAATTTTGTAATGAGTTAAATCAATGATATACTGAAGTTTCTATGTAGACGTCATGTGAATTATTTTATGTTCGTGAACCTTTTTTTAAATTACTTATCTGTTTAGCCGTGTATTTTTGTAGCCTGTAATATGTCTTTATGATACTTGTTATACATTTCTGTTTTTTGAGTATGACTGCGATACCAGTTTATATGTAGTAGCCCTGTAGTTCAGAAATGGCTGCTAGATGATTTCAAATGGCTTGGACTGTAAATGTGTGTCGAGAACTTTTATTGCTTTGAGGAACCTGTAGTATATTACAATAATAATATGTTTAGGCTGGACTTTTCCACAATTATTATGTAAGAGTTTACTTGTTCATTTACACTTTACTGATTTCATATGCTGGGAAACACTGACACAGCAGTGAAGATATTGTTCTTTATTGACTTTTTTCATGATATGCTGTAAATTTAACAATGTGATTTATTCTTGGATCATCAGATTAGTGAATTATATTTTCCACTGTAGAAAATCTTAAAACCACTAAGGTTTTAAACATATAAAAATTTCCATGCTAGCCATAATAAGAAGCATACATTAATTCTATGCTTAAAATATATATCCTTTTGTCCTTTAACACACTGCTCCTATGTTTTCAAATAGTACCTGAAAGAGTGAAGGACCTAACAGCAGAGAATAGCACTACCACTTCTGTATCTCTGAGCTGGCAGTCTCCCGATGGAAATGCAAGTTCCTATATCATAGAAATCTTAGAAAATGTAACATTCAGTTTAACTGTGACCACCACCTCTGCTATAATTCCGGATCTGATCCCTGGAAATTATTACACATTCCTGGTGTCTGCTCTTGTTGGAGGAGACGTAAAAGGGGATAGTTCTCTAGTAACTAATTACACAAGTAAGTGTCTATGGAAAGTGTTAAGTTGGTTACTTAAATATATTTCATATTCTATCATGGTATAAATCTATGAAGTTTAGGTTTGACTATATTTTATGTTAAATAAAATAGCACAACTTTATTGGAGCCAGCTGTTTCATTCAAATATAATGTACTTGGATATGCAGGGGTTAAAGTGGGGGGATTGAGGTGGAACTGAGTTCCACCACCTTTAATGGTAGGGGAACTTTTTCCACCTCCTCCATTGCCCTGCACAGTAATTCCAACAGAAAAGCCCACCCCATCATCTGAGTCAATTGATGATACAGGCGGCACTAGTGTTGCTGATGGGATGCAGCCACCTACTCCTTATGCAGGTCCTGGTGCCTCCATGGTTCTCTTTCATGAGTTCCACCACCTCAACAGGACCACTTTAAGCCCTGTGGATATGTGTGTTATAAAATTTAGCACTAGATTTAAGTTTGGTATTTTGTTTTAGCCAGGTCTTTTTCTTTATTATACCTAATTTTGTAATGAGTTAAATCAATGATATACTGAAGTTTCTATGTAGACGTCATGTGAATTATTTTATGTTCGTGAACCTTTTTTTAAATTACTTATCTGTTTAGCCGTGTATTTTTGTAGCCTGTAATATGTCTTTATGATACTTGTTATACATTTCTGTTTTTTGAGTATGACTGCGATACCAGTTTATATGTAGTAGCCCTGTAGTTCAGAAATGGCTGCTAGATGATTTCAAATGGCTTGGACTGTAAATGTGTGTCGAGAACTTTTATTGCTTTGAGGAACCTGTAGTATATTACAATAATAATATGTTTAGGCTGGACTTTTCCACAATTATTATGTAAGAGTTTACTTGTTCATTTACACTTTACTGATTTCATATGCTGGGAAACACTGACACAGCAGTGAAGATATTGTTCTTTATTGACTTTTTTCATGATATGCTGTAAATTTAACAATGTGATTTATTCTTGGATCATCAGATTAGTGAATTATATTTTCCACTGTAGAAAATCTTAAAACCACTAAGGTTTTAAACATATAAAAATTTCCATGCTAGCCATAATAAGAAGCATACATTAATTCTATGCTTAAAATATATATCCTTTTGTCCTTTAACACACTGCTCCTATGTTTTCAAATAGTACCTGAAAGAGTGAAGGACCTAACAGCAGAGAATAGCACTACCACTTCTGTATCTCTGAGCTGGCAGTCTCCCGATGGAAATGCAAGTTCCTATATCATAGAAATCTTAGAAAATGTAACATTCAGTTTAACTGTGACCACCACCTCTGCTATAATTCCGGATCTGATCCCTGGAAATTATTACACATTCCTGGTGTCTGCTCTTGTTGGAGGAGACGTAAAAGGGGATAGTTCTCTAGTAACTAATTACACAAGTAAGTGTCTATGGAAAGTGTTAAGTTGGTTACTTAAATATATTTCATATTCTATCATGGTATAAATCTATGAAGTTTAGGTTTGACTATATTTTATGTTAAATAAAATAGCACAACTTTATTGGAGCCAGCTGTTTCATTCAAATATAATGTACTTGGATATGCAGGGGTTAAAGTGGGGGGATTGAGGTGGAACTGAGTTCCACCACCTTTAATGGTAGGGGAACTTTTTCCACCTCCTCCATTGCCCTGCACAGTAATTCCAACAGAAAAGCCCACCCCATCATCTGAGTCAATTGATGATACAGGCGGCACTAGTGTTGCTGATGGGATGCAGCCACCTACTCCTTATGCAGGTCCTGGTGCCTCCATGGTTCTCTTTCATGAGTTCCACCACCTCAACAGGACCACTTTAAGCCCTGTGGATATGTGTGTTATAAAATTTAGCACTAGATTTAAGTTTGGTATTTTGTTTTAGCCAGGTCTTTTTCTTTATTATACCTAATTTTGTAATGAGTTAAATCAATGATATACTGAAGTTTCTATGTAGACGTCATGTGAATTATTTTATGTTCGTGAACCTTTTTTTAAATTACTTATCTGTTTAGCCGTGTATTTTTGTAGCCTGTAATATGTCTTTATGATACTTGTTATACATTTCTGTTTTTTGAGTATGACTGCGATACCAGTTTATATGTAGTAGCCCTGTAGTTCAGAAATGGCTGCTAGATGATTTCAAATGGCTTGGACTGTAAATGTGTGTCGAGAACTTTTATTGCTTTGAGGAACCTGTAGTATATTACAATAATAATATGTTTAGGCTGGACTTTTCCACAATTATTATGTAAGAGTTTACTTGTTCATTTACACTTTACTGATTTCATATGCTGGGAAACACTGACACAGCAGTGAAGATATTGTTCTTTATTGACTTTTTTCATGATATGCTGTAAATTTAACAATGTGATTTATTCTTGGATCATCAGATTAGTGAATTATATTTTCCACTGTAGAAAATCTTAAAACCACTAAGGTTTTAAACATATAAAAATTTCCATGCTAGCCATAATAAGAAGCATACATTAATTCTATGCTTAAAATATATATCCTTTTGTCCTTTAACACACTGCTCCTATGTTTTCAAATAGTACCTGAAAGAGTGAAGGACCTAACAGCAGAGAATAGCACTACCACTTCTGTATCTCTGAGCTGGCAGTCTCCCGATGGAAATGCAAGTTCCTATATCATAGAAATCTTAGAAAATGTAACATTCAGTTTAACTGTGACCACCACCTCTGCTATAATTCCGGATCAGATCCCTGGAAATTATTACACATTCCTGGTGTCTGCTCTTGTTGGAGGAGACGTAAAAGGGGATAGTTCTCTAGTAACTAATTACACAAGTAAGTGTCTATGGAAAGTGTTAAGTCGGTTACTTAAATATATTTCATATTCTATCATGGTATAAATCTGTGAAGTTTAGGTTTGACTATATTTTATGTTAAATAAAATAACACAACTTTATTGGAGCCAGCTGTTTCATTCAAATATAATGTACTTGGATATGCAGGGGTTAAAGTGGGGGGATTGAGGTGGAACTGAGTTCCACCACCTTTAATGGTAAGGGAACTTTTTCCACCTCCTCCATTGCCCTGCACAGTAATTCCAACAGAAAAGCCCACCCCATCATCTGCGTCAATTGATGATACAGGCGGCACTAGTGTTGCTGATGGGATGCAGCCACCTACTCCTTACTCAGGTCCTGGTGCCTCCATGGTTCTCCTCCATGAGTTCCACCACCTCACCAGGACCACTTTAAGCCCTGTGGATATGTGTGTTATAAAATTTAGCACTAGATTTAAGTTTGGTATTTTGTTTTAGCCAGGTCTTTTTCCTTATTATACCTCATTTTGTAATGAGTTAAATCAATGATATACTGAAGTTTCTATGTAGACGTCATGTGAATTATTTTATGTTCGTGAACCTTTTTTTAAATTACTTATCTGTTTAGCCGTGTATTTTTGTAGCCTGTAATATGTCTTTATGATACTTGTTATACATTTCTGTTTTTTGAGTATGACTGCGATACCAGTTTATATGTAGTAGCCCTGTAGTTCAGAAATGGCTGCTAGATGATTTCAAATGGCTTGGACTGTAAATGTGTGTCGAGAACTTTTATTGCTTTGAGGAACCTGTAGTATATTACAATAATAATATGTTTAGGCTGGACTTTTCCACAATTATTATGTAAGAGTTTACTTGTTCATTTACACTTTACTGATTTTATATGCTGGGAAACTCTGACACAGCAGTGAAGATATTGTTCTTTATTGACTTTTTCATGATATGCTGTAAATTTAACAATGTGATTTATTCTTGGATCAGCAGATTAGTGAATTATATTTTCCACTGTAGAAAATCTTAAAACCACTAAGGTTTTAAACATATAAATATTTCCATGCTAGCCATAATAAGAAGCATACATTAATTCTATGCTTAAAATATATATCCTTTTGTCCTTTAACACACTGCTCCTATGTTTTCAAATAGTACCTGAAAGAGTGAAGGACCTAACAGCAGAGAATAGCACTACCACTTCTGTATCTCTGAGCTGGCAGTCTCCTGATGGAAATGCAAGTTCCTATATCATAGAAATCTTAGAAAATGTAACATTCAGTTTAACTGTGACCACCACCTCTGCTATAATTCCGGATCTGATCCCTGGAAATTATTACACATTCCTGGTGTCTGCTCTTGTTGGAGGAGACGTAAAAGGGGATAGTTCTCTAGTAACTAATTACACAAGTAAGTGTCTATGGAAAGTGTTAAGTTGGTTACTTAAATATATTTCATATTCTATCATGGTATAAATCTATGAAGTTTAGGTTTGACTATATTTTATGTTAAATAAAATAGCACAACTTTATTGGAGCCAGCTGTTTCATTCAAATATAATGTACTTGGATATGCAGGGGTTAAAGTGGGGGGATTGAGGTGGAACTGAGTTCCACCACCTTTAATGGTAGGGGAACTTTTTCCACCTCCTCCATTGCCCTGCACAGTAATTCCAACAGAAAAGCCCACCCCATCATCTGAGTCAATTGATGATACAGGCGGCACTAGTGTTGCTGATGGGATGCAGCCACCTACTCCTTATGCAGGTCCTGGTGCCTCCATGGTTCTCTTTCATGAGTTCCACCACCTCAACAGGACCACTTTAAGCCCTGTGGATATGTGTGTTATAAAATTTAGCACTAGATTTAAGTTTGGTATTTTGTTTTAGCCAGGTCTTTTTCTTTATTATACCTAATTTTGTAATGAGTTAAATTAATGATATACTGAAGTTTCTATGTAGACGTCATGTGAATTATTTTATGTTCGTGAACCTTTTTTTAAATTACTTATCTGTTTAGCCGTGTATTTTTGTAGCCTGTAATATGTCTTTATGATACTTGTTATACATTTCTGTTTTTTGAGTATGACTGCGATACCAGTTTATATGTAGTAGCCCTGTAGTTCAGAAATGGCTGCTAGATGATTTCAAATGGCTTGGACTGTAAATGTGTGTCGAGAACTTTTATTGCTTTGAGGAACCTGTAGTATATTACAATAATAATATGTTTAGGCTGGACTTTTCCACAATTATTATGTAAGAGTTTACTTGTTCATTTACACTTTACTGATTTCATATGCTGGGAAACACTGACACAGCAGTGAAGATATTGTTCTTTATTGACTTTTTTCATGATATGCTGTAAATTTAACAATGTGATTTATTCTTGGATCATCAGATTAGTGAATTATATTTTCCACTGTAGAAAATCTTAAAACCACTAAGGTTTTAAACATATAAAAATTTCCATGCTAGCCATAATAAGAAGCATACATTAATTCTATGCTTAAAATATATATCCTTTTGTCCTTTAACACACTGCTCCTATGTTTTCAAATAGTACCTGAAAGAGTGAAGGACCTAACAGCAGAGAATAGCACTACCACTTCTGTATCTCTGAGCTGGCAGTCTCCCGATGGAAATGCAAGTTCCTATATCATAGAAATCTCAGAAAATTTAACATTCAGTTTAACTGTGACCCCCACCTCTGCTATAATTCCGGATCTGATCCCTGGAAATTATTACACATTCCTGCTGTCTGCTCTTGTTGGAGGAGACATAAAAGGGGATAGTTCTCTAGTAACTAATTACACAAGTAAGTGTCTATGGAAAGTGTTAAGTCGGTTACTTAAATATATTTCATATTCTATCATGGTATAAATCTATGAAGTTTAGGTTTGACTATATTTTATGTTAAATAAAATAGCACAACTTTATTGGAGCCAGCTGTTTCATTCAAATATAATGTACTTGGATATCATATGTGTGTTATAAAATTTAGCACTAGATTTAAGTTTGGTATTTTGTTTTAGCCAGGTCTTTTTCCTTATACCTCATTTTGTAATGAGTTAAATCAATGATATACTGAAGTTTCTATGTAGATGTCATGTGAATTATTTTATGTTCGTGAACCTTTTTTTAAATTACTTATCTGTTTAGCCATGTATTTTTGTAGCCTGTAATATGTCTTTATGATACTTGTTATACATTTCTGTTTTTTGAGTATGACTGCGATACCAGTTTATATGTAGTAGCCCTGTAGTTCAAAAATGGCTGCTAGATGATTTCAAATGGCTTGGACTGTAAATGTGTGTCGATAACTTTTATTGCTTTGAGGAACCTGTAGTATATTACAATAATAATATGTTTAGGCTGGACTTTTCCACAATTATTATGTAAGAGTTTACTTGTTCATTTATACTTTACTGATTTTATATGCTGGGAAACACTGACACAGCAGTGAAGATATTGTTCTTTATTGACTTTTTCATGATATGCTGTAAATTTAACAATGTGATTTATTCTTGGATCAGCAGATTAGTGAATTATAATTTCCACTGTAGCAAATCTTAAAACCACTAAGGTTTTAAACATATAAAAATTTCCATGCTAGCCATAATAAGAAGCATACATTAATTCTATGCTTAAAATATATATCCTTTTGTCCTTTAACACACTGCTCCTATGTTTTCAAATAGTACCTGAAAGAGTGAAGGACCTAACAGCAGAGAATAGCACTACCACTTCTGTATCTCTGAGCTGGCAGTCTCCCGATGGAAATGCAAGTTCCTATATCATAGAAATCTTAGAAAATGTAACATTCAGTTTAACTGTGACCACCACCTCTGCTATAATTCCGGATCTGATCCCTGGAAATTATTACACATTCCTGGTGTCTGCTCTTGTTGGAGGAGACGTAAAAGGGTATAGTTCTCTAGTAACTAATTACACAAGTAAGTGTCTATGGAAAGTGTTAAGTCGGTTACTTAAATATATTTCATATTCTATCATGGTATAAATCTGTGAAGTTTAGGTTTGACTATATTTTATGTTAAATAAAATAGCACAACTTTATTGGAGCCAGCTGTTTCATTCAAATATAATGTACTTGGATATGCAGGGGTTAAAGTGGGGGGATTGAGGTGGAACTGAGTTCCACCACCTTTAATGGTAGGGGAACTTTTTCCACCTCCTCCATTGCCCTGCACAGTAATTCCAACAGAAAAGCACACCCCATCATCTGCGTCAATTGATGATACAGGCGGCACTAGTGTTGCTGATGGGATGCAGCCACCTACTCCTTACTCAGGTCCTGGTGCCTCCATGGTTCTCCTCCATGAGTTCCACCACCTCACCAGGATCACTTTAAGCCCTGTGGATATGTGTGTTATAAAATTTAGCACTAGATTTAAGTTTGGTATTTTGTTTTAGCCAGGTCTTTTTCCTTATTATACCTCATTTTGTAATGAGTTAAATCAATGATATACTGAAGTTTCTATGTAGACGTCATGTGAATTATTTTATGTTCGTGAACCTTTTTTTAAATTACTTATCTGTTTAGCCGTGTATTTTTGTAGCCTGTAATATGTCTTTATGATACTTGTTATACATTTCTGTTTTTTGAGTATGACAGCGATACCAGTTTATATGTAGTAGCCCTGTAGTTCAGAAATGGCTGCTAGATGATTTCAAATGGCTTGGACTGTAAATGTGTGTCGATAACTTTTATTGCTTGGAGGAACCTGTAGTATATTACAATAATAATATGTTTAGGCTGGACTTTTCCACAATTATTATGTAAGAGTTTACTTGTTAATTTACACTTTACTGATTTTATATGCTGGGAAACACTGACACAGCAGTGAAGATATTGTTCTTTATTCACTTTTTCATGATATGCTGTAAATTTAACAATGTGATTTATTCTTGGATCAGCAGATTAGTGAATTATATTTTCCACTGTAGAAAATCTTAAAACCACTAAGGTTTTAAACATATAAAAATTTCCATGCTAGCCATAATAAGAAGCATACATTAATTCTATGCTTAAAATATATATCCTTTTGTCCTTTAACACACTGCTCCTATGTTTTCAAATAGTACCTGAAAGAGTGAAGGACCTAACAGCAGAGAATAGCACTACCACTTCTGTATCTCTGAGCTGGCAGTCTCCCGATGGAAATGCAAGTTCCTATATCATAGAAATCTTAGAAAATGTAACATTCAGTTTAACTGTGACCACCACCTCTGCTATAATTCCGGATCTGATCCCTGGAAATTATTACACATTCCTGGTGTCTGCTCTTGTTGGAGGAGACGTAAAAGGGGATACTTCTCTAGTAACTAATTACACAAGTAAGTGTCTTTGGAAAGTGTTAAGTTGGTTACTTAAATATATTTCATATTCTATCATGGTCTAAATCTATGAAGTTTAGGTTTGACTATATTTTATGTTAAATAAAATAGCACAACTTTATTGGAGCCAGCTGTTTCATTCAAATATAATGTACTTGGATATGCAGGGGTTAAAGTGGGGGGATTGAGCTGGAACTGAGTTCCACCACCTTTAATGGTAGGGGAACTTTTTCCACCTCCTCCATTGCCCTGCACAGTAATTCCAACAGAAAAGCCCACCCCATCATCTGCGTCAATTGATGATACAGGCGGCACTAGTGTTGCTGATGGGATGCAGCCACCTACTCCTTACTCAGGTCCTGGTGCCTCCATGGTTCTCCTCCATGAGTTCCACCACCTCACCAGGATCACTTTAAGCCCTGTGGATATGTGTGTTATAAAATTTAGCACTAGATTTAAGTTTGGTATTTTGTTTTAGCCAGGTCTTTTTCCTTATTATACCTCATTTTGTAATGAGTTAAATCAATGATATACTGAAGTTTCTATGTAGACGTCATGTGAATTATTTTATGTTCGTGAACCTTTTTTTAAATTACTTATCTGTTTAGCCGTGTATTTTTGTAGCCTGTATTATGTCTTTATGATACTTGTTATACATTTCTGTTTTTTGAGTATGACTGCGATACCAGTTTATATGTAGTAGCCCTGTAGTTCAGAAATGGCTGCTAGATGATTTCAAATGGCTTGGACTGTAAATGTGTGTCGATAACTTTTATTGCTTTGAGGAACCTGTAGTATATTACAATAATAATTTGTTTAGGCTGGACTTTTCCACAATTATTATGTAAGAGTTTACTTGTTCATTTACACTTTACTGATTTTATATGCTGGGAAACACTGACACAGCAGTGAAGATATTGTTCTTTATTGACTTTTTCATGATATGCTGTAAATTTAACAATGTGATTTATTCTTGGATCATCAGATTAGTGAATTATATTTTCCACTGTAGAAAATCTTAAAACCACTAAGGTTTTAAACATATAAAAATTTCCATGCTAGCCATAATAAGAAGCATACATTAATTCTATGCTTAAAATATATATCCTTTTGTCCTTTAACACACTGCTCCTATGTTTTCAAATAGTACCTGAAAGAGTGAAGGACCTAACAGCAGAGAATAGCACTACCACTTCTGTATCTCTGAGCTGGCAGTCTCCCAATGGAAATGCAAGTTCCTATATCATAGAAATCTTAGAAAATGTAACATTCAGTTTAACTGTGACCACCACCTCTGCTATAATTCCGGATCTGATCCCTGGAAATTATTACACATTCCTGGTGTCTGCTCTTGTTGGAGGAGACGTAAAAGGGGATAGTTCTCTAGTAACTAATTACACAAGTAAGTCTCTATGGAAAGTGTTAAGTCAGTTACTTAAATATATTTCATATTCTATCATGGTATAAATCTATGAAGTTTAGGTTTGACTATATTTTATGTTAAATAAAATAGCACAACTTTATTGGAGCCAGCTGTTTCATTCAAATATAATGTACTTGGATATGCAGGGGTTAAAGTGGGGGGATTGAGGTGGAACTGAGTTCCACCAACTTTAATGGAAGGGGAACTTTTTCCACCTCCTCCATTGCCCTGCACAGTAATTCCAACAGAAAAGCCCACCCCATCATCTGCGTCAATTGATGATACAGGCGGCACTAGTGTTGCTGATGGGATGCAGCCACCTACTCCTTACTCAGGTCCTGGTGCCTCCATGGCTCTCCTCCATGAGTTCCACCACCTCAACAGGACCACTTTAAGCCCTGTGGATATGTGTGTTATAAAATTTAGCACTAGATTTAAGTTTGGTATTTTGTTTTAGCCAGGTCTTTTTCCTTATTATACCTCATTTTGTAATGAGTTAAATCAATGATATACTGAAGTTTCTATGTAGATGTCATGTGAATTATTTTATGTTCGTGAACCTTTTTTTAAATTACTTATCTGTTTAGCCGTGTATTTTTGTAGCCTGTAATATGTCTTTATAATACTTGTTATACATTTCTGTTTTTTGAGTATGACTGCGATACCAGTTTATATGTAGTAGCCCTGTAGTTCAGAAATGGCTGCTAGATGATTTCAAATGGCTTGTACTGTAAATGTGTGTCGATAACTTTTATTGCTTTGAGGAACCTGTAGTATATTACAATAATAATATGTTTAGGCTGGACTTTTCCACAATTATTATGTAAGAGTTTACTTGTTCATTTATACTTTACTGATTTTATATGCTGGGAAACACTGACACAGCAGTGAAGATATTGTTCTTTATTAACTTTTTCATGATATGCTGTAAATTTAACAATGTGATTTATTCTTGGATCAGCAGATTAGTGAATTATATTTTCCACTGTAGAAAATCTTAAAACCACTAAGGTTTTAAACATATAAAAATTTCCATGCTAGCCATAATAAGAAGCATACATTAATTCTATGCTTAAAATATATATCCTTTTGTCCTTTAACACACTGCTCCTATGTTTTCAAATAGTACCTGAAAGAGTGAAGGACCTAACAGCAGAGAATAGCACTACCACTTCTGTATCTCTGAGCTGGCAGTCTCCCGATGGAAATGCAAGTTCCTATATCATAGAAATCTTAGAAAATGTAACATTCAGTTTAACTGTGACCACCACCTCTGCTATAATTCCGGATCTGATCCCTGGAAATCATTACACATTCCTGGTGTCTGCTCTTGTTGGAGGAGACGTAAAAGGGGATAGTTCTCTAGTAACTAATTACACAAGTAAGTGTCTATGGAAAGTGTTAAGTTGGTTACTTAAATATATTTCATATTCTATCATGGTATAAATCTATGAAGTTTAGGTTTGACTATATTTTATGTTAAATAAAATAGCACAACTTTATTGGAGCCAGCTGTTTCATTCAAATATAATGTACTTGGATATGCAGGGGTTAAAGTGGGGGGATTGAGGTGGAACTGAGTTCCACCACCTTTAATGGTAGGGGAACTTTTTCCACCTCCTCCATTGCCCTGCACAGTAATTCCAACAGAAAAGCACACCCCATCATCTGCATCAATTGATGATACAGGCGGCACTAGTGTTGCTGATGGGATGCAGCCACCTACTCCTTACTCAGGTCCTGGTGCCTCCATGGTTCTCCTCCATGAGTTCCACCACCTCACCAGGATCACTTTAAGCCCTGTGGATATGTGTGTTATAAAATTTAGCACTAGATTTAAGTTTGGTATTTTGTTTTAGCCAGGTCTTTTTCCTTATTATACCTCATTTTGTAATGAGTTAAATCAATGATATACTGAAGTTTCAATGTAGACGTCATGTGAATTATTTTATGTTCGTGAACCTTTTTTTAAATTACTTATCTGTTTAGCCGTGTATTTTTGTAGCCTGTAATATGTCTTTATGATACTTGTTATACATTTCTGTTTTTTGAGTATGACTGCGATACCAGTTTATATGTAGTAGCCCTGTAGTTCAGAAATGGCTGCTAGATGATTTCAAATGGCTTGGACTGTAAATGTGTGTCGATAACTTTTATTGCTTTGAGGAACCTGTAGTATATTACAATAATAATATGTTTAGGCTGGACTTTTCCACAATTATTATGTAAGAGTTTACTTGTTCATTTATACTTTACTGATTTTATATGCTGGGAAACACTGACACAGCAGTGAAGATATTGTTCTTTATTAACTTTTTCATGATATGCTGTAAATTTAACAATGTGATTTATTCTTGGATCAGCAGATTAGTGAATTATATTTTCCACTGTAGAAAATCTTAAAACCACTAAGGTTTTAAACATATAAAAATTTCCATGCTAGCCATAATAAGAAGCATACATTAATTCTATGCTTAAAATATATATCCTTTTGTCCTTTAACACACTGCTCCTATGTTTTCAAATAGTACCTGAAAGAGTGAAGGACCTAACAGCAGAGAATAGCACTACCACTTCTGTATCTCTGAGCTGGCAGTCTCCCGATGGAAATGCAAGTTCCTATATCATAGAAATCTTAGAAAATGTAACATTCAGTTTAACTGTGACCACCACCTCTGCTATAATTCCGGATCTGATCCCTGGAAATCATTACACATTCCTGGTGTCTGCTCTTGTTGGAGGAGACGTAAAAGGGGATAGTTCTCTAGTAACTAATTACACAAGTAAGTGTCTATGGAAAGTGTTAAGTTGGTTACTTAAATATATTTCATATTCTATCATGGTATAAATCTATGAAGTTTAGGTTTGACTATATTTTATGTTAAATAAAATAGCACAACTTTATTGGAGCCAGCTGTTTCATTCAAATATAATGTACTTGGATATGCAGGGGTTAAAGTGGGGGGATTGAGGTGGAACTGAGTTCCACCACCTTTAATGGTAGGGGAACTTTTTCCACCTCCTCCATTGCCCTGCACAGTAATTCCAACAGAAAAGCCCACCCCATCATCTGCGTCGATTGATGATACAGGCGGCACTAGTGTTGCTGATGGGATGCACCAACCTACTCCTTACTCAGGTCCTGGTGCCTCCATGGTTCTCCTCCATGAGTTCCACCACCTCACCAGGACCACTTTAAGCCCTGTGGATATGTGTGTTATAAAATTTAGCACTAGATTTAAGTTTGGTATTTTGTTTTAGCCAGGTCTTTTTCCTTATTATACCTCATTTTGTAATGAGTTAAATCAATGATATACTGAAGTTTCTATGTAGACGTCATGTGAATTATTTTATGTTTGTGAACCTTTTTTAAAATTACTTATCTGTTTAGCCGTGTATATTTGTAGCCTGTAATATGTCTTTATGATACTTGTTATACATTTCTGTTTTTTGAGTATGACTGCGATACCAGTTTATATGTAGTAGCCCTGTAGTTCAGAAATGGCTGCTAGATGATTTCAAATGGCTTGGACTGTAAATGTGTGTCGAAAACTTTTATAGCTTTGAGGAACCTGTAGTATATTACAATAATAATTTGTTTAGGCTGGACTTTTCCACAATTATTATGTAAGAGTTTACTTGTTCATTTACACTTTACTGATTTTATATGCTGGGAAACACTGACACAGCAGTGAAGATATTGTTCTTTATTGACTTTTTCATGATATGCTGTAAATTTAACAATGTGATTTATTCTTGGATCATCAGATTAGTGAATTATATTTTCCACTATAGAAAATCTTAAAACCACTAAGGTTTTAAACATATAAAAATTTCCATGCTAGCCATAATAAGAAGCATACATTAATTCTATGCTTAAAATATATATCCTTTTGTCCTTTAACACACTGCTCCTATGTTTTCAAATAGTACCTGAAAGAGTGAAGGACCTAACAGCAGAGAATAGCACTACCACTTCTGTATCTCTGAGCTGGCAGTCTCCCGATGGAAATGCAAGTTCCTATATCATAGAAATCTTAGAAAATGTAACATTCAGTTTAACTGTGACCACCACCTCTGCTATAATTCCGGATCTGATCCCTGGAAATTATTACACATTCCTGGTGTCTGCTCTTGTTGGAGGAGACGTAAAAGGGGATAGTTCTCTAGTAACTAATTACACAAGTAAGTGTCTATGGAAAGTGTTAAGTCGGTTACTTAAATATATTTCATATTCTATCATGGTATAAATCTATGAAGTTTAGGTTTGACTATATTTTATGTTAAATAAAATAGCACAACTTTATTGGAGCCAGCTGTTTCATTCAAATATAATGTACTTGGATATGCAGGGGTTAAAGTGGGGGGATTGAGGTGGAACTGAGTTCCACCACCTTTAAAGGTAGGGGAACTTTTTCCACCTCCTCCATTGCCCTGCACAGTAATTCCAACAGAAAAGCCCACCCCATCATCTGCGTCAATTGATGATACAGGCGGCACTAGTGTTGCTGATGGGATGCAGCCACCTACTCCTTACTCAGGTCCTGGTGCCTCCATGGTTCTCCTCCATGAGTTCCACCACCTCACCAGGACCACTTTAAGCCCTGTGGATATGTGTGTTATAAAATTTAGCACTAGATTTAAGTTTGGTATTTTGTTTTAGCCAGGTCTTTTTCCTTATTATACCTCATTTTGTAATGAGTTAAATCAATGATATACTGAAGTTTCTATGTAGACGTCATGTGAATTATTTTATGTTCGTGAACCTTTTTTTAAATTACTTATCTGTTTAGCCGTGTATTTTTGTAGCCTGTAATATGTCTTTATGATACTTGTTATACATTTCTGTTTTTTGAGTATGACTGCGATACCAGTTTATATGTAGTAGCCCTGTTGTTCAGAAATGGCTGCTAGATGATTTCAAATGGCTTGGACTGTAAATGTGTGTCGATAACTTTTATTGCTTTGAGGAACCTGTAGTATATTACAATAATAATATGTTTAGGCTGGACTTTTCCACAATTATTATGTAAGAGTTTACTTGTTCATTTACACTTTACTGATTTTATATGCTGGGAAACACTGACACGGCAGTGAAGATATTGTTCTTTATTGACTTTTTCATGACATGCTGTAAATTTAACAATGTGATTTATTCTTGGATCAGCAGATTAGTGAATTATATTTTCCACTGTAGAAAATCTTAAAACCACTAAGGTTTTAAACATATAAAAATTTCCATGCTAGCCATAATAAGAAGCATACATTAATTCTATGCTTAAAATATATATCCTTTTGTCCTTTAACACACTGCTCCTATGTTTTCAAATAGTACCTGAAAGAGTGAAGGACCTAACAGCAGAGAATAGCACTACCACTTCTGTATCTCTGAGCTGGCAGTCTCCCGATGGAAATGCAAGTTCCTATATCATAGAAATCTTAGAAAATGTAACATTCAGTTTAACTGTGACCACCACCTCTGCTATAATTCCGGATCTGATCCCTGGAAATTATTACACATTCCTGGTGTCTGCTCTTGTTGGAGGAGACGTAAAAGGGGATAGTTCTCTAGTAACTAATTACACAAGTAAGTGTCTATGGAAAGTGTTAAGTTGGTTACTTAAATATATTTCATATTCTATCATGGTATAAATCTATGAAGTTTAGGTTTGACTATATTTTATGTTAAATAAAATAGCACAACTTTATTGGAGCCAGCTGTTTCATTCAAATATAATGTACTTGGATATGCAGGGGTTAAAGTGGGGGTTTGAGGTGGAACTGAGTTCCACCACCTTTAATGGTAGGGGAACTTTTTCCACCTCCTCCATTGCCCTGCACAGTAATTCCAACAGAAAAGCCCACCCCATCATCTGCGTCAATTGATGATACAGGCGGCACTAGTGTTGCTGATGGGATGCAGCCACCTACTCCTTACTCAGGTCCTGGTGCCTCCATGGTTCTCCTCCATGAGTTCCACCACCTCACCATGACCACTTTAAGCCCTGTGGATATGTGTGTTATAAAATTTAGCACTAGATTTAAGTTTGGTATTTTGTTTTAGCCAGGTCTTTTTCCTTATTATACCTCATTTTGTAATGAGTTAAATCAATGATATACTGAAGTTTCTATGTAGACGTCCTGTGAATTATTTTATGTTCGTGAACCTTTTTTTAAATTACTTATCTGTTTAGCCGTGTATTTTTGTAGAGTGTAATATGTCTTTATAATACTTGTTATACATTTCTGTTTTTTGAGTATGACTGCGATACCAGTTTATATGTAGTAGCCCTGTAGTTCAGAAATGGCTGCTAGATGATTTCAAATGGCTTGGACTGTAAATGTGTGTCGATAACTTTTATTGCTTTGAGGAACCTGTAGTATATTACAATAATAATATGTTTAGGCTGGACTTTTCCACAATTATTATGTAAGAGTTTACTTGTTCATTTACACTTTACTGATTTTATATGCTGGGAAACACTGACACAGCAGTGAAGATATTGTTCTTTATTGACTTTTTCATGACATGCTGTAAATTTAACAATGTGATTTATTCTTGGATCAGCAGATTAGTGAATTATATTTTCCACTGTAGAAAATCTTAAAACCACTAAGGTTTTAAACATATAAAAATTTCCATGCTAGCCATAATAAGAAGCATACATTAATTCTATGCTTAAAATATATATCCTTTTGTCCTTTAACACACTGCTCCTATGTTTTCAAATAGTACCTGAAAGAGTGAAGGACCTAACAGCAGAGAATAGCACTACCACTTCTGTATCTCTGAGCTGGCAGTCTCCCGATGGAAATGCAAGTTCCTATATCATAGAAATCTTAGAAAATTTAACATTCAGTTTAACTGTGACCACCACCTCTGCTATAATTCCGGATCTGATCCCTGGAAATTATTACACATTCCTGGTGTCTGCTCTTGTTGGAGGAGACGTAAAAGGGGATAGTTCTCTAGTAACTAATTACACAAGTAAGTGTCTATGGAAAGTGTTAAGTTGGTTACTTAAATATATTTCATATTCTATCATGGTATAAATCTATGAAGTTTAGGTTTGACTATATTTTATGTTAAATAAAATAGCACAACTTTATTGGAGCCAGCTGTTTCATTCAAATATAATGTACTTGGATATGCAGGGGTTAAAGTGGGGGGATTGAGGTGGAACTGAGTTCCACCACCTTTAATGGTAGGGGAACTTTTTCCACCTCCTCCATTGCCCTGCACAGTAATTCCAACAGAAAAGCCCACCCCATCATCTGCGTCAATTGATGATACAGGCGGCACTAGTGTTGCTGATGGGATGCAGCCACCTACTCCTTACTCAGGTCCTGGTGCCTCCATGGTTCTCCTCCATGAGTTCCACCACCTCACCAGGACCACTTTAAGCCCTGTGGATATGTGTGTTATAAAATTTAGCACTAGATTTAAGTTTGGTATTTTGTTTTAGCCAGGTCTTTTTCCTTATTATACCTCATTTTGTAATGAGTTAAATCAATGATATACTGAAGTTTCTATGTAGACGTCCTGTGAATTATTTTATGTTCGTGAACCTTTTTTTAAATTACTTATCTGTTTAGCCGTGTATTTTTGTAGAGTGTAATATGTCTTTATAATACTTGTTATACATTTCTGTTTTTTGAGTATGACTGCGATACCAGTTTATATGTAGTAGCCCTGTAGTTCAGAAATGGCTGCTAGATGATTTCAAATGGCTTGGACTGTAAATGTGTGTCGATAACTTTTATTGCTTTGAGGAACCTGTAGTATATTACAATAATAATATGTTTAGGCTGGACTTTTCCACAATTATTATGTAAGAGTTTACTTGTTCATTTACACTTTACTGATTTTATATGCTGGGAAACACTGACACGGCAGTGAAGATATTGTTCTTTATTGACTTTTTCATGATATGCTGTAAATTTAACAATGTGATTTATTCTTGGATCAGCAGATTAGTGAATTATATTTTCCAATGTAGAAAATCTTAAAACCACTAAGGTTTTAAACATATAAAAATTTCCATGCTAGCCATAATAAGAAGCATACATTAATTCTATGCTTAAAATATATATCCTTTTGTCCTTTAACACACTGCTCCTATGTTTTCAAATAGTACCTGAAAGAGTGAAGGACCTAACAGCAGAGAATAGCACTACCACTTCTGTATCTCTGAGCTGGCAGTCTCCCGATGGAAATGCAAGTTCCTATATCATAGAAATCTTAGAAAATTTAACATTCAGTTTAACTGTGACCACCACCTCTGCTATAATTCCGGATCTGTTCCCTGGAAATTATTACACATTCCTGGTGTCTGCTCTTGTTGGAGGAGACATAAAAGGGGATAGTTCTCTAGTAACTAATTACACAAGTAAGTGTCTATGGAAAGTGTTAAGTCGGTTACTTAAATATATTTCATATTCTATCATGGTATAAATCTATGAAGTTTAGGTTTGACTATATTTTATGTTAAATAAAATAGCACAACTTTATTGGAGCCAGCTGTTTCATTCAAATATAATGTACTTGGATATGCAGGGGTTAAAGTGGGGGGATTGAGGTGGAACTGAGTTCCACCACCTTTAATGGTAGGGGAACTATTTCTACCTCCTCCATTGCCCTGCACAGTAATTCCAACAGAAAAGCCCACCCCATCATCTGTGTCAATTGATGATACAGGCGGCACTAGTGTTGCTGATGGGATGCAGCCACCTACTCCTTACTCAGGTCCTGGTGCCTCCATGGTTCTCCTCCATGAGTTCCACCACCTCACCAGGACCACTTTAAGCCCTGTGGATATGTGTGTTATAAAATTTAGCACTAGATTTAAGTTTGGTATTTTGTTTTAGCCAGGTCTTTTTTTTCTTATTATACCTCATTTTGTAATGAGTTAAATCAATGATATACTGAAGTTTCTATGTAGATGTCATGTGAATTATTTTATGTTCGTGAACCTTTTTTTAAATTACTTATCTGTTTAGCCGTGTATTTTTGTAGCCTGTAATATGTCTTTATGATACTTGTTATACATTTCTGTATTTTGAGTATGACTGCGATACCAGTTTATATGTAGTAGCCCTGTAGTTCAGAAATGGCTGCTAGATGATTTCAAATGGCTTGGACTGTAAATGTGTGTCGATAACTTTTATTGCTTTGAGGAACCTGTAGTATATTACAATAATAATATGTTTAGGCTGGACTTTTCCACAATTATTATGTAAGAGTTTACTTGTTCATTTACACTTTACTGATTTTATATGCTGGGAAACACTGACACGGCAGTGAAGATATTGTTCTTTATTGACTTTTTCATGATATGCTGTAAATTTAACAATGTGATTTATTCTTGGATCAGCAGATTAGTGAATTATATTTTCCAATGTAGAAAATCTTAAAACCACTAAGGTTTTAAACATATAAAAATTTCCATGCTAGCCATAATAAGAAGCATACATTAATTCTATGCTTAAAATATATATCCTTTTGTCCTTTAACACACTGCTCCTATGTTTTCAAATAGTACCTGAAAGAGTGAAGGACCTAACAGCAGAGAATAGCACTACCACTTCTGTATCTCTGAGCTGGCAGTCTCCCGATGGAAATGCAAGTTCCTATATCATAGAAATCTTAGAAAATTTAACATTCAGTTTAACTGTGACCACCACCTCTGCTATAATTCCGGATCTGTTCCCTGGAAATTATTACACATTCCTGGTGTCTGCTCTTGTTGGAGGAGACATAAAAGGGGATAGTTCTCTAGTAACTAATTACACAAGTAAGTGTCTATGGAAAGTGTTAAGTCGGTTACTTAAATATATTTCATATTCTATCATGGTATAAATCTATGAAGTTTAGGTTTGACTATATTTTATGTTAAATAAAATAGCACAACTTTATTGGAGCCAGCTGTTTCATTCAAATATAATGTACTTGGATATGCAGGGGTTAAAGTGGGGGGATTGAGGTGGAACTGAGTTCCACCACCTTTAATGGTAGGGGAACTTTTTCCACCTCCTCCATTGCCCTGCACAGTAATTCCAACAGAAAAGCCCACCCCATCATCTGAGTCAATTGATGATACAGGCGGCACTAGTGTTGCTGATGGGATGCAGCCACCTACTCCTTACTCAGGTCCTGGTGCCTCCATGGTTCTCCTCCATGAGTTCCACCACCTCACCAGGACCACTTTAAGCCCTGTGGATATGTGTGTTATAAAATTTAGCACTAGATTTAAGCTTGGTATTTTGTTTTAGCCAGGTCTTTTTCCTTATTATACCTCATTTTGTAATGAGTTAAATCAATGATATACTGAAGTTTCTATGTAGATGTCATGTGAATTATTTTATGTTCGTGAACCTTTTTTTAAATTACTTATCTGTTTAGCCGTGTATTTTTGTAGCCTGTAATATGTCTTTATGATACTTGTTATACATTTCTGTTTTTTGAGTATGACTGCGATACCAGTTTATATGTAGTAGCCCTGTAGTTCAGAAATGGCTGCTAGATGATTTCAAATGGCTTGGACTGTAAATGTGTGTCGATAACTTTTATTGCTTTGAGGAACCTGTAGTATATTACAATAATAATATGTTTAGGCTGGACTTTTCCACAATTATTATGTAAGAGTTTACTTGTTCATTTACACTTTACTGATTTTATATGCTGGGAAACACTGACACAGCAGTGAAGATATTGTTCTTTATTGACTTTTTCATGATATGCTGTAAATTTAACAATGTGATTTATTCTTGGATCAGCAGATTAGTAAATAATTTTTTCCACTGTAGAAAATATTAAAACCACTAAGGTTTTAAACATATAAAAATTTCCATGCTAGCCATAATAAGAAGCATACATTAATTCTATGCTTAAAATATATATCCTTTTGTCCTTTAACACACTGCTCCTATGTTTTCAAATAGTACCTGAAAGTGTGAAGGACCTAACAGCAGAGAATAGCACTACCACTTCTGTATCTCTGAGCTGGCAGTCTCCCGATGGAAATGCAAGTTCCTATATCATAGAAATCTTAGAAAATGTAACATTCAGTTTAACTGTGACCACCACCTCTGCTATAATTCCGGATCTGATCCCTGGAAATTATTACACATTCCTGGTGTCTGCTCTTGTTGGAGGAGACGTAAAAGGGGACAGTACGCTATTAACTAATTATACAAGTAAGTATATATGGAAAGCAGTGAGTTGGGTACTTAAATGTACCGTACAATAATTCATATTTTATCATGGGATAAATCTATGATGTTTAGGTTTGACTAGATTTTATGTTATGTTTGGATATGTGTGCTATACAATTCAGAGCTACATTTAAGTTTGGTATTTTGTTTTAGCTAGGTCTATTTCTTTATTATACCTCATATTGTCTTGAGTAAATCAATGATATACTGAAGTGTCTAAGTAGACCCCATGTTAATGAGTTTATAACTTTTTTTAAATGACTTAGCTATATAAGCATGCATTTTGTGTAGCCTGTAATATCTTTAGGATACTTGTTTTTGATTTCTGTTTGTAAAGGCAATACCAGTCTAAAATGTAGTATACCTTTAGTTCTGAAGTGGCTATTATGGGATTTAAATTTTGCCTTGACTTTAAATATGTGTCAATAACTTTAATTGCTTTGAAGAACCTATAGTATTTAATGTTATTACAATTATATATATATATATTTATATGTGTGTGTGTGTGTGTATATATATATATATATATATATATATATTCATAGTAGTTTGTAAATATATGAAGTAAACTACAGTTTGAGCCACACTAGTTGTGGCTCAGTCTGTGACTAGGTGCGCCCACCCGGGCGCGCCTATCATCGAGAGCATCCCCTTTCAGCCGTGCCCGTGCCCGTTATGGAGACGCGCCCCATTCACTTGAATGGAGAGCATCTCTGTCCATGCCCCGCCCCTGGACAGAGACTCTCAGAATGGGAGCGTCTCTGTGCACTCCTGGAATGACTAGGCAGATGGATCACCTAGTCACGCCAGGAGTGCACATTTGCGATGCAGTCGCTTCAGATGAGAGTAGCTACATCTGTATAACACTATTTTTTCTCTTTCATTCACTAGAGGACACTGGAGATTCCTTACACTGGGGTATAGATGGGTATTTAGTTGGAGCTAGCACTTTAATAAAATTAGAAATATGAAGGCTCCATCCCCTGTATGCCCCATCAGCCCTTTTAGTTTTAGAATTGTGCCAAGTGAGCCATTAATACTGGCTGGGCTCCAGACAGTACGTAATTTTAAACTTTATTTTATCTATATTTTTATTTCATCATAGCCTCAGGATGAATTCCTTTTGTTACTTTTTCAGAAGTGGGGGTCTGGGCCTCCGACAACCTGCACTGGCAGGGAAGGGTCTGTCAGTGCCTAATTATAGAGGTGCTGCCAGTCCTCCCACAACCAACTGCATCTCCTGAGGTTTTCTCCAAGTGTTGACTGCACTAGCATTCACACTACATCATGGTCCGCACTGCCTGCAGCCTCATAGCCCTCTATCCCCTGATGCTCAGGTTGCTAAACCAACCATGCTGCTCAGGGTGTGGGTCATGATTAGGCCACAATCTGCCATGGAATGGTGCCAGCATAGTGACAAAGCACACTTTCAGCCCCAGAAGTTGACAGCACATATAGAATCTGGCTCCCGTCCTTACTAAAATGGAGAGTGTGCAACAGGCAGCAACGGTAAGGGGCTGGGGGCGGAGCCTAGCTCTGTGCACTTCCCTTCATGTCACTCAGTAGCAGAGGGGCTTTTCCTTGCTACTGTAGCACTAATTGGCATTGTGCTGTGCTGGCTGGTCTCTCTCCACAGGCAGCTGAGTACAAGTGCTATTTTATGGCATCCAGCGCTACTGCTAAAACAGTGCTGGTCTTCAAGTGGAATCCACTCTATCTCCTGACATCCCTGTTTACGCTCTTTGGAGGCTGAAAGAACACTGCAGTGTAGTCTGCTTTTCTGACAACAGCTTGCAGGGTTCTTTGTCTTCATTCCTGGCAGCGCATAGTCCAAACGGGTTTTACTGTTTACCATTGACATCCTCATTGGTCTGAACTTGGATAAGTGGATTTCTCAAGCCACGTGTGTGTGTGTGTGTGTGTGTGTGTGTGTGTGTGTGTGTGTGTGTGTGTGTGTGTAAGTCCACGTTTTTACCATTAGCACCACCTCCTCCCAGGAAGACTTACAGTATATGAGACCCTCCTTTTGCTCCTTTCATGCCCCACAGTCCTTTTGGGGATGCACCAGAGGTGGTATTGGCCGAGGTCATAAGCAGACTGCTGCTCATTACCAGGATGCTAAGCCCATTGAGAAACCTGTGGCACGATGGGCTCCCTTCCCACCTTAGATCACATAGGTTGGGAGCTTTCCTTTTGAACTTTCAGGGTGCTTGCTTCCGGACATCATAGGATGTGTGGATTCCCAACGTAGTGTCACCCGAATACAAAATCAAGTTTACAGTTTTTTTTCCTCCTTAGTTATTTTTTGTCATGACAGGTCCGCCAGTATTGGCAGATTAGAGGGTCGCCCATCAGGGAGCAATACAGTGGATTCTTTAGTTCTGCCTTCTGTCCAGGTTCACCAGATTTTTAAGCCTGATCCATCTTGAACCTGTAGCAGTTAATCCAGTATTTGACTTTTTTCCCAATTCAAGAGGGAGTCACTCCACTCTGTTATTGCAGGCCTGGAACAGGAGGAATTTCCTGTGTCATTAGACATAAAAGATGTCTATTTACACATTCAGATCTATTAGCTGCATCTGACATTCCTGCGGTTTGTCATTCTCTAGGACCATTACTAGTTTCAGGCCCTTCCTTTCGGTCTATCCTCAGCACCCTGGGTATTCACAAAGGTGATGTCTGTGATGATTGCCCATCTCCATTCATTGGGGGTAACCATAGTCCCATACCGTGATGTCTTTCTGATCAAGGTGCCATCAGAACAGATTCTATGGGACCATGCATTGTTGAGGTACCAGACCTTGGTACAGCACAGTTGGATTGTCAACTTCAAAAAGTCCAGCCTTCTACCATCAAAGCGTATGTTATTTCTGGGAATGATTCTGGATATGGGATTACAGAAGGTATTTCACCTGGACGACAAGGCCCTGAACATCCAAAAGATGGTACAGATGGTTCTCCAGCTGCGGAACATGTCCCTACATCTGTGTTTGACTGCTAGGAAAGATGGTGACAGCGTTCGAGGCTCTGCAATTTGGTTGCTTCCACTCTCATCCTTTTCAATTGTATCTCCTGCCACAATGTTTGGGTCTCATCTGCAACTCCACCAGAAGCAGCGCTTTTCTCTGTGGAACCAACTATCTGTGCTCTGGTGGCTCCAGATTAGCAACCTCACTGCATGGACATGGTTTGACATGTGGGATTGGATAATTCTGACAACTGGTGCCAGCCTAAGGGGCTGGGGTGCAGTGTTACTTGATTGTCATTTTCAAGGATGTTGGTCAGGTCCAGAATAAACTCTTCCCAATTGTTCAACTCTGAACAATTTACAATGCATTGTTACAAATGGCCCACCTTCTCCAGACTCACAACCTGCAACTTTAGTCAGACAACATGATGGCTGTCACATACATCAATCATCAAAGTGAAATGCAAAGTCGCATAGCCTTGCAATAAATAGCTCCATTGGGCCAAAACTCATGATGTGATCCTCTCAGCTGTGTTCATACCATGAGTGGGCAACTGGGAGGCTGATTACCTTAGTCACCAGGACCTTCACCTGGGACATTGGGCTCTTCATTCAGAGGTCTTTCAATCTCTCACTCAGAGATGGGGATGCCCACAGATGGACCTAGTGGCCTCCCAGTTGAATCATTGATTGGCCTGCTATGTGTCCAGGACAAGGGACCCGGCAGCAGTGGTGGTGGATGCTCTCATGATCCCCTAGCCCTACAACCTAGTCTGTTTCTGCCTATTCCTCTTATCCCCCATGTACTCAAGCTCAAGTGCATCAAGCGCAAGACAGCCTCAGCCATCTTGGTGGTTCTGATTGGCTTTGGCAGGCTTGGTTCTCAGCTCTCCACATGCTTCTCGCAGATGACCCATGGCTCCTGCCTCTTCAAGCAGATCTCTTGCAGCAGGGACCATTTGTCCACCCCAACAAGATGTGGGCGGTTTTTCTGGGGTGGCTGTTGAGGATGATATCCTTAGGTGTAGGGGTGTTCTGAAGTTGGTTGTTCCCACCACCATGCTCTGGGAGCCTGTCACAGCTGCTCACTACATTACATTCACAGACTTATGTGTCCTTGTGTGAAAGTGAGGGATTCCAAAAAGCATACTTCCGTCTAAAAGCATCTGTTGTTTTTTCTGCAGATGGGGCTTGAGGCAGGGTTGCGTCTGAGATCACTTCAGATATAGGTTTCCGCTTTGTCCATTTTCTTTCAACGCTGATTGCTGCTTCTTCCAGAGGTTCAGACCTTCCTCTAAGGGGTGCTTTGTGTCCAGCCGCCCCTTGTTACATCCACTGTTTCGTGGGACCTGAAATTGATGCTCACTTTTATGTAGTCCTCTCTCTTCAAACCATGGGAGGAGTTGGATCTCAAGCTCCTTTCTTTGAAAATTATCCTTCTCTTGGCTTTGGATTTGGCGAGGCTCTGAATGCTTTGTCATGTCACTCCCCATATCTCATTTTTCATGAGGATCGAGCAGAACCCTGCACACATTCTGCATTTTTTACCTAAGGTGTGGTCCTCATTCCACATTAACTAGCCTATTGTGGTTACTAGAGGACTCTGGAGCAACTTCTTAATTGGATGTTGTTGTGACTCTTCTTATGTACATGGCCTGGACGGCATTGTTGCATTAATCAGATGCATTGTTTATTCTGTATGATGTGGTTTGGAGAGGCTGGCAGCTTCTAAGCAGACTTTAGGTCAGTGGATTTGACTGTTCCTCCGTCAGGCTTACTTGAGCAATGCTCAGCAGCCATCTACTTCTATATTGGTGCACTCCACACTTTTGTGCCCGCTATGTCTTGTTTCGCCATATCTTGTTTTGCAGGTTTCTTTGAGCTCTACCTCCCGGGGGGGATACTTTGGGATGTCCCTAGTGTAAGGAATCTCCAGTGTCCTCTAGTGGATGAAATAGAAAATAGGATTTTGATAAGATAAAATCAATTTTTCTGATTCCACAGGGGACACTGGACACCCTCCCAGTGCTGCTTCACCTGCCTGTTTGTCTGTTGTTGTTGTTGTTGTTGTTGTTGTGTTTTCTTGTTGTACCGTGTTTTCTGTTTCATCTCTTCTTGGCTCATTCTTTTTTTTTTTTTCATCAATAGTTTTTATTGAAAACAAGTTTTCTTTTTGCAAGGGGAAGGGGTACAGAAAGAAAGAAGGAAGGGGGGGGGGGTACAAAGAACCAAGGGAATGGGATGTAAACATGCAAATATCAAAATTGTCAGAAGTTAAATATAGCAATCCAATATAGATACAATAGGATAAATACAAAGTAATCTTGGAAAAAGATACAGATAAAGATAAACACGGGTCAAACATGAAAACATATCAATAAACAGATAATCAATAATAGACACAGGGCTAGTAAGGCACAGCCGGTGCACAGAGCGAAAGTATAAGCCGAGTCAGTTAGGGGGAAGGCAAAACACCCCCTCCAGCAGTGACGTAGTCATGCCATGCTCTCCCTTTCACCATTGGGGAGGAGGCCGCAGAAGAGTAAGGCATGAACTCAGTTTCCATAGTAAAATGGAATTGAATTTTGTTGGTGACTAGTGATAGAGGAGGGGGAGAAGCTTGTTTCCAACTTTGGGCCAATGCAGCCCTGGCAGCTATACAAATATGCCCCACCAGATATCTCTGATGAGGTGGTATCTCAGCAGGAAAAATGTGGTGCAGGGCCATGGCCGGAGAGGGGGTGAGGGACAGGTGTAAGACCGAATTAATCAAAGCAAATATCTCGCTCCAGAAATGTCGAAGGGAAGGACAGGACCAGAAAATATGGCCTATTTCCCCACAGTTACGCCAGCAATATTTGGAACAAGACTGCCAGAATGAGTGTAGCCTATCCGGTGTGAAATATAGTCTATTAAGGAGTTTGATATGCATCTCCGTGTGATTCAAGCACTTGGACATTCGGTAAGAAGAAATAAAAATTTGTTCCCATTGGGCTTCAGATAGGGGAAGATCCAAGTCTTGTTCCCATTTCAGCTGTGCATTAGACTTAGTAGTAGTAAGCAAGCTGATAAGCGTCCTGTACCAAAACGAGATGTCCCCTCTACAGTCACACAGAGATACACGTGTTAAGACAACCTGGGATAACGGGTTCGGGGGAGCCACCTGTCTAGGCAAACCTTTGTACCAGTGGTGAATTTGGAAATAATGCAATAATTCTCCACTGGGGAGATTATATCGAGACTGGAGTTGAGAAAATGATAGCATAACATTACCATCCATAAGGTCCCCCAAGACAGTCAAACCACAAACAAACCAGGTAGAGAGATTTAAATTAGGGATTAATTTAGCTATGGCTCGTAGTGAGATAGTAGAATATGGAAATTGATGTCCAGGCAGGCGAGTCACCAATTTATCCCAGATTTGTAAAGATGTTCTAGTGGCGGGGAGGAGGGACAATAAGCGGGGTCTAGAGTTTGGGTGTATCTTAAAAAGGTCTTCTAAGGGAAGGTCCAAACTCCCAGTATGTTCAAGAGATACCCATCCCACTACAGGCGCCCCACTCAACCAGTATTTAAATTGGGCCAGCAAACATGCCTCCTGGTAAAGGACCAGGTCGGGCATATCTAGCCCTCCCTTTCTACGAGGGAGAATCATTTTGGATTGAACCAATCGGGGTGGCCATGCCTTCCAGACATAGCGTAGCATTATAGCACGACATCTATCAAGGTACGTTTTAGGGAAAAGAAAAGGTATGGTTCTCTATAAGTACATGAGTTTAGGTAAGAGAGTCATTTTGAAGGCTGCTAGGCGGCCAATCCACGAAATATCATAAGATAGCCAGGACTTAGTCAGGTCTAACAAACTATTAATGAGTGGAGGTAAGTTAACATCAAAAACAGAGGCCGTAGAAGGTGGAATTTGGATCCCCAAATACTGAATTGAAGCCGAACGCTAGTTATATGGATATTGTGATTGAAGGGTGGACACTATGGGAGCTGGGATATTAATGGGGAGAGCATCTGTCTTTATTGTATTCATTTTATAAAAGGAAGCTTCACTATACTGTCCCAAGATAGCATGCAAACAAGGAAGGGAGGTTAGCGGGTCCGTGACAAACAGAAGGACGTCGTCCGCAAAGAGGCACAACTTGTGATTAGTAGTGCCAATAGTCACCCCCGGGAAGCCCCAGACATCCTAATCTTCTCAGCAAGGGGTTCTATGCCCAATGTAAATATTAAGGGTGATAGAGGGCAACCCTGTCGGGTTCCATTCGTAATAGGAAATGTATCGGAGAGGAAACCGTTACTAAATTCCCGTGCAGAGGGGGAGCTATATAGAGATAAAACCGAAGAAAGAATATGGCCACTAAAACCAAACTTGTCTAGAACCGAGGACATATATTGCCAGTTCAGTCTATCAAATGCCTTCTCTGCATCTAAAGAGAGCAGGAGAAGGCCAGTGTTAGAGGGAACAATATCAATCAAGTCAAAAACCCTACGGGTATTGTCAGATGCCTGTCTACCAGGCACAAACCCAACTTGGTCGTAGGCAATGAGAGATGGCAGAAAGACATTTAAACGGAAAGCGACAAGTTTGGCAAAAATTTTAATATCGCCGTTCAATAGTGCAATGGGCCTATAATTTTGACAATGCGCTGGGTTTTTACCTGGCTTGGGTATAGTGATAATCTGAGCCTCCAGCATTTCTGTAGGGAAAGCACCAAGAGAGGAGATTGAATTATACAAGGAGGTCAGGGTGGGCGATAGTTGATCACAGAGAGAAACATAAAATTCATTTATGAAGCCATCTGGACCGGGGGCTTTATTATGTGGGAGTGATTTCATTACTTGAATTACCTCGGAGGGGGTCCACGGGGCATTTAGTGTCTCGAGCTGTTCCGCAGAAAGGGAGGGGAGTTTGACGTTGGCTAGGAAGGATTGTATAGAATCAGGAGTGGGTTGAAAAGTAAGGGGATCAGAAGAAAGGTTGTACAGCTTGGTGTAATATCTAGCGAATTGATTCGCTATGTCATATGGATTAGACACTTTACCACCCTGAGGAGAAATCAGATGTCTAATCCTATTACGAGCCTGGAGAGCACAGAGTTTGCGAGCCAGCATTTATCCCGGTCTATTACCAGTCAGGTAAAATATCTGTCTCAACCTATTTAAAGCAAACTGGGTCCGTCTCATAAGGAGTTTCTGAAGTTGGCCTCAGATATCCTTTAATTCCCTATGTAGGGCCCTAGAGGGGTGGAGCTTATTCCTATCTTCAACCTCCTTAAGTTTAGATTCCAAGTCTTGTTGTTGTTGGATAGCTTGTCGTTTGAGTCTAGCACCGGCTTGGATCGCAGTGCCTCGCACAACTGCCTTAAGGGCACACCAGAAAGTCGTGACAGAAGTATCTGAGGGGGAATTAGTTTCCATATAGAGGGAGATGCAATCATCAATCGCTTTTTTAGATATAGGGTCCAACAGCAGGTGGGCAGATAGGCGTCACGGCCGAGGGGGGGTAAATTGGTGGCAAATATTCCAAGACCATAGGAGAGGAGCATGATCGGACCAGGAAATAGGCAGAACATCCACCTGTGCTGAGTGCTGCAAAGTCCACTTATCGCAAAGAATAAGATCTATGCGAGCGTAGGAATTGTTCACTGGAGAGAAATACGTATAATCTCTCGAAGTTGGGTTCTGAACTCTCCACAAGTCATACAGGTCATATTCTGCCAGCAAATTACGGAAGGCTAGTGACGGGCCAGCCGGAGCCACAGACATCTGGGAAGAAGACCGAGGAGATCTATCTAATTTAGGATCAAGCACTAAATTATAGTCTCCCAACATAAGCAGGGCACCCTGACGAACCCTCTCAATAGTCGAGCAAACTTTTCTAAGGAAGGGGACTTGGTTAGAATTGGGAGTGTAGAGAGATACAATCGTAACCATCTTATCCTCCAATTTTCCAACTAGAATGAGGAAACGTCCATTCTTGTCAGCTATCTGGGACAGCAGTTCAAACGAAACAGAGCTCCGAAAAAGAACAGCCACTCCATTGCGCTTGAAGGGGCCATTTGCAAAAAAGCCAACTGGGTATCTCTGGTCTCTCAGAGCCGGGGGACCTGCTGACGAAAAATGCGTTTCCTGCAAGGCAACTATGTCAGCTCTGTGTTTATGAAAAGTGGTCAAGGCTAGCCTGCGTTTATTGGGGGAGTTCAACCCTTTAACATTCAATGAATATATTCTTACCATTTAAAATATAGAAAAAGCAAAAACAGCTGACATCCCAAATTGGGGGGGGGGGGACAAACTAGGGAAAAAAGAGGAAAGGACAGGCAGGAAAAACCAAAAGGGCCCATTATATCGGGACCGCATTGCTACTGCAGGGGAAAGGTATGCAGTAGAAAAAGTATGGGGAGGTGGCGGTAGTATCATCACCCGGGGTACAAAAGGCACATGTATACCTGGAACAATAACGTATAGCCAAACTACAAGTACCAATAAGGGTACCAACAAGCACATCAACAAATAATGTAAGTGACTAGTGAGATACCCTCATGTGTACAGTAAGAAGAAAAAGAAAGATAAAAGAGATAGATTCAGAGGAAAATGCAGGTACACATAGTCATATAAACAGCAAATGAAGGGACCAAAAGCATACACATATAAAACATATAAACTCACGTATCCGGCATGCATTATAAGGGGGACGGAGTCCCCAACCAAACATGAAGATCAACCAGGAACTACATTAATTGGAACATTGAATACTCAGTCAGGTCGCAGACCACTCATGGGTAAGTGGCAGGCGAGGTTTCAATGTAGAGGGCACTTTGACCGAAACATCACAGTCATTAAGCAGCTTAACTCCAGCGTCCAGAGTGGCAACTACGTAGGAGGAATTCTCATGGGAAATCACCAATTTCACTGGGAAGCCCCATCTGTATCTAATGTCATGAGAACGTAGTGCCTCCGTGATAGGAGCCAGAGCTCTACGTTTAGAGATGGTCAGTGCCGAGAAGTCAGGAAATATTTGTATGCCTCCGAGCGTATCCGAATCAGACGCAGATCTGGCAGCTTGCATTATCCGTTCCTTGGTAGTGAAGAAGTGAACACGGAGGAGGGTATACCGAGTGTAGGAGGCGGAAACCGACCGTGGTTTCGGAAGCCGGTAAATGCGATCGATGAGAAGGTCTCTGTCGTCCGCCCCAGGTAGCAGTTTGCAGAAGAGGGACATAGCATAGTCCAGAAGTTCCGTATTGGCCACAGAGTCTGGGATACCTTGGATTTTAATATTATTTCTCCGCGACCTGTCCTCTATATCCGCCAGTTTGTCTTTATACGTCTCCATCTCAGCTTGTTGTCGGTCATGGGCCGAAATAAGGTCATTATGAGAGGACACCAGTTCCTCCATTTTACGTTCAAGGGGGTCTATGCGATCACCTAAAGCAGTTAGCTCCACTTTAACTTCACGGATAGCCAGAGAGAGGTCTTGAGTGAGCTCAGATTTAAAAGCCGCAAGGACTTGACACAGAGTCTTGACAGTGAGAGGATCCGTAGAATTAGAGTCCACCCCAGGGACCGATAAGGAATGGCCGGAACTCTCCTTAGGACGGTCAGGTTGGCTAGATGGGATGGAGCTACCGGCAGGAGACGAGGAGATACGAGCCCCTTTTTGATTAGAGAAAGCCACTAGGGGCGGGAGTGCTTCCTTAATTTTTTTGGGGGGCATCGTTAGAGGGCTGCAGTAGAAGGAGTAGACGAGTGAAACTGGAAGGCCAATGCGTCACAGGCCCTGGAGGCAGAGTAGTATGCTGGTTCCAAACAGAAGCTACTATGTATGCATGAGGACCCCGGGTGGAGGCGTAGAGAGGACAGAGCACATCACATCCCTATTCAAACATTATTACATGCAGAGAGATCTTTGCAGGGTCGGGGAGAAACGACAAATATGAGAGAGGCACAAGAAATCCCAGCAAGGGGATACTCACAGATCCAGTACAGGGGATTCCAGCAGGAATCGGCAGCACTACCACATAATGGAATATACACCCCAAGGGAGATGTAGTATAAAAAGCTGGAGGAGAGCCCCAGGCAGATATCACTGGTCCTGGTTTAGCTCAGAGTTCAGTTTCAGCCTCAGAAGGAGACAGAGCTGCAGAGATGCACAGACTGAAGAATCCAAAATGGGCACTGGCTGTGAATGTCTCCTTCCCAGCTGGAGACAGAGGTGGATCCCAGGCACACAGGAGTAAAAGCACAAGGGCCCACGGGTCCTCGGCCTTTGGGAGCCCCCAGAGACCCCCCAGGAGCCTGCAGGGAGAGGTAGGAGCCGTCTGGCGGAGCCACATCCCGTTTTCCCGAGTCCCGGAAGTCCGGCCCGGGTAGGCTTGAAAATTTAGTCCCCGGCTTCTGGGCAGAAGGTAGGCTGCAATCTGCAGGAGCCTCCAGGAGTGCTCCCCGATTCCGCGGACCTCACCAACCGGCCAGTGCACAGCAGCAGGAGTGGGGGAGAGGGCACCAGGCTGAAAGGAGCAGAGATGGATGTGCAGGGAGGGAGAGAAGTGCCAGAAATCCTGCAGCTCTGCTGAGACACTTCCACTCACAGCAGCAGCTAGGCCACGCCCCCTCTTGGCTCATAATTAACTGAAGCAACTGATGGGACATAGAGGGGAGTAGCCTTCATACTTCTAAATTTATTGAAGTGCCAGCTCTCGCTAAACACCCATGGTGTAAGGAATCTCCAGTGTCCCCTGTGGAATCAGAGAAATGGATTTATCAAACATTTAACAAAATTGATTTTTAAAATAAATAATCACATTATATAAATAATAATAGCTATTTAAGCTTGTTTTTACATTTTTAATAAAAAAACTTATATTGATAGCTATTATTTACCTAACAAATAAATAAATAAATACATTTACTTAATAGATTTAATAATTAAAAAATCAACAATTTTGTATACATTTTCTGAAACATATTAGCCAGTTAAGTGGTTAAAAGAGAAGGTCCTGAGCATATATTTAATTCTGTACATTTTTATCACTGTCAAGTAATTGGTATACACATAAAATTTAATTTAATTTCCACATACTCACCAAATATTCCAATATTTTATATGCATTTGAAACTGAATTTTTACTTAATGTCAGCCAATTAGAAGTCAAATGCTATTATGCACAAATTATTTCCTTACGTACATACAATGCTTATGTAATTGCTGCCTAACAATACAATTCTGCGAGATCTGCATGTACATATTATTATCTACCACTTATGCTTGGAAACTATGGCCCTCATTCAGCTTCAGTAGCAGTTTTGCTAAAAATGCAAAACTGCTGCTGCTTACAATCGCATGCTGGGTGCCGCCCAGCACAGGGCAAGGCTGCCCAGCATGCTAATCCCTTGCCAGCAATACAATCATAATTCAGTTGTGATTGCAATTCAATTGCGATCGCATTGCCAAAGTCAGCAATTAGTGGTAGCCCCCTGCAACACAGCCCTGCGGCTATGTTTTCTATCATAGGTAACCACTCCCCACCAACACCACATCGCCGCCCCCAAACACCCACTGTCTATCACTCACATTGCGATCAAATTCTTCGGGACACGATTGCATTATAAATGCCCTTGCACACGCTCTTGCATGTGCAAATGGCCGAAAAGTGTCCATGTGCGAAAATATCAACTTTGCAACTGATAGTTCGATGCTTCTATTTGCATCTATAGTTTTAATATGTATTAAACTTCAGAAACACACAAATACAGAAGTACACACAGTAACATACAAACTACATATACTTAACTATGTAACTTTTAGAGGCATGAATACAAGTATAATAGAAATAGATGTAGATAAATATAGATAGAACAATATAGCATTTCATTTACATAACATTATACCCTTCCTTAACCTTTAACATGAACATTTATACATTGATTTACTAAAGGAAATATTTATAGCTGTATGATGTATTGCTTGAATGGGGAAGTCAGGAAGCTGCATCACTGCTCTCCAATTGTTATTCATTAAGCATCACTGCAGCCATTTTTCAGTATGATTCGGTGAGAAAAGATACACTTCTGCCATTCTCCAGAGTCCTGTGGTGATTTACACACAGACCACTTTACAATACTATTGACCTATTACTATTGTGAATGGGAGATAACATCCTCAGCTACAGTAAATGGCTGTCTATTCATAAAGAGAGCAGCAGCCACTGACCTGGGACGCTGGAAGAATTTTACATACAGTAAATAAATGAGTATGGAATATACAATACACTTACCAAGACTGGTTTTACAACTGGTTTGACAGTAATTTCTAACACATGCTGTATGTCAGTCATAGATACTTGTAAAGCAGAATTATAAACATGATTTTATTTTATATACTTTCTTTTTATATAATTGCCTTGATTACTTTGATATCATCTTTTAGTAATAACCTTGATTGATATGATTAATTGTTGTTAAATGTTAGCTTTTCACTGATATTTCACTTAATATAGATACACTTGAGATGAGCGGTTTGTATTCCTTGGAATCCAAACCGCTCCTAACACCAGGGATCTGAGTCCACCCTAGCCATGGCTCGGGTGTTCCCACCAGACTTGGATTTCACGTTGAGGCCTAATGGCATCCTCCTGGCGTCAGATTATCGCAGGACTTGGATTCCATATAAGGCGCTGCTGCCTGGACTCTGCACCATTTCACTCAAAGCACGCTACTGTTTGCTGCTTTATACTCTGCTGTTTTGGCTGTTCTGTGTCCAGACTTCAATAAGTGGCTGTGCAGTATAGTGACAGCGTATATAGTGGTATGCTGCATGCTGCACTATGTTCTGCTGTTTTGGCGATACTGTGTCCAGACTCCAGAGACTCCAGACTTCACCATGTAACTGTGCAGTATAGTGACATTGTATATAGGGGCATGCTGCATGCTACACTATATTCTGCTGTTTTGGCTGTGCTTTGTCCATCCAGAGACTCCAGACTTCACTAAGTGGCTGGGCAGTATAGTGACTGTATAGGGGCAAGCTTCTGTATGCTGCGCTGTACTCTGCTGTAAATTGCACTGTTTGGTGTGCTTTACCTTAGGGCACTTTGTTCACATGCATCTATAAGCCCTGTGAGCCATGCAGTTTTTGGACCAAGCTGCAAGTTAAAAAAAAAAAAAAAATGTATGTAAATATTGTTTGTACTGTTTTGTGCAATTTACCCTAGTGCTCTTTGTTCTCATGCATCTATGAGCCCTGTGATCCATGCAGTTTGAACTGAGCTGCAAGTATAAAAATATATATATTAAAAAAAATAATATATATATATATATATATATATACTTTGTACTATTTGGTGCACTTTGCCCTAGTGCAATTTGTTCCCGTGCCTCTAAAAACCCTGTGATCCATGTAGTTTGAACCAAGCTGTTAGTTAAAAAAATGGGAAAAAAATATATGTATTGTTTGTAATGTTCGGTGCACTTTACTCTAGTGCGCTTTGTTTATGTGTATCTATAAGTTCTGTCACTCCATGCAGTGATCTGTGTATTGAAAAATAGATATTGATCAGTTAAGAGAAGAGCAAACAAATACTTCCCGGAAGCTGCTGCCACCAGTCATGCACCACTTTACATTTCTGCCACTACTGTGTGGCAATGTTTCTTAGATGTGCTATAAACTGCCGTGTGTTTGTGCCGCTGCTCTGTCGCTTATTTACCAGCAAGCTTGCTGCAGCCTTTGGCCAATATTGGTAAAACAATATTGTGAGCTGTGAGGTGGTCAAAATTGACTGGAAATGAGTGGCAATTAATGTTATTGAGGTTAACAATAATCTAGGAACAAAAAAGCCCCCAATTATGTAATTTTAACTTTTTTTTAATAAATTAAATAAAAAACTCAAATTCAAATCCAAAGCCAGTCAAAGCAGTTTGGGAAATCTAAATCCAAAGGTGGAGGAATTATCTTAATTTTGGGCTTGGAATATAAAATATCAATGACTCTTTTACACATTATTTTAATCTGTGCTTACTTTCATATTTTTTTATTTATCTACAGAGCCTCTTGTGGTTCGGGACGTCCAGGTTGTTAGTGTAAGGACCAAATCTGTTGATTTAAGCTGGCTTCCACCATATAGCAACTACAGCAACTATCTGATTGAAGTGACAGGAGATATAGTCATAACTTTAACAACAATTTCACAGTCACTGTCAATTCAAGGATTAACACCTGGAAACCAATATACCTTCAGGATCAGTGCCGTTAGTGGAGCAGATGTACAAGGAGAGGCTAATGAAATGTCAGTTACAACATGTAAGTATAGACATAGAAGTCAGTACCTTTTCAGTCATCATAATTTTGTACTTTCTATTCATATTCTGCTTTAATCAATGATTTATCTCACATACAGTTAAATTATTTTAATATACACATATACAGATGGGTACATGTTTATCTTGACCTTTAATAGGATTAACTGAGACTGGGCAATCGGACTTAATCCCCTGCTGTAATGACTTAATCCCTGCTGTATTGTTCTCTGTATTGTATTGCAGCTGAGAACAATAGATGAAGCGTTTATGTTAATAAACCATGTCGTGCCTAGGCGCAGCAAACTAGCCAAGATAACTGTGGACCCATCTGTACATTTGCTTACAGAATTCCAACCAGAAAACCATGCAAAACATTTTGGTCTGTAGCTTCATTTAGTCCCACCTAAACATTTCATCTTTTGTTACAGTGATTATAACTGTATAGTGGGTTGTGATACCCACACTCACCTTTTGTTTTGATTACCTTATGTGAACGTGCAATAATGAATACACTAGTGTCTGCAGTGCCTTTTATTGGAGACACAGGGTTCTATTCATGAACAAGTGAAAAGTGTAGTGAAGTGAGCCAGTGGAGAAGTTGCCCATGGCAACTAATCAGCATTGAAATAACATTTATAATTTGCATACTATACAATTGTACGGAGCAGCTGATTGGTTGCCATGGGCAACTTCTCCACTGGCTCACTTCTTCACTTTTTTCACTGCTTCATGAATAGACCCCCTAGTGTTCATATCACATACAGATAATACTACACATATTGATACAAGTATTGGTGCAATAAAGGGTGCATTTAATAACAAAGTTGTATGACGTGCAAAAGAACCTATGGTACAGCATCCGGTGAGTCCCCACAGCAACCAGCATGGGAGAGCACCATCACATCCCAGCAAGGATCGTCACTGGCGGGACCAATGGCACATGGATAGAGCAGGCAGCAGCAGGCACACATCACAACACCCACCAGGTGGTGCGCACCGCATCAGAGCAGCAGAATTTGGGTAAGTTGCAGCACCAGTTGGGCAAGGATGCTGGCTTGCCGGTACACAACTGCCAGGAACATTTGCCGCTCTTCACCAAAAGGGACCCACCTGAACTCCAGTCTTAGGCGAAATACCATATATACTGCACACTGAACACACCAGTGTGACAATATTAAAAGCCAAGACTGTACAGCTAATATGGACATTATCACTCTGCATTGTGGACATTAATGAAGGCACCACACTGAGCCCTGTACCACAGGTTCATTTGCATGTCATACAACTTTGTTATTGAATGCACCCTTTATTACACTAATACTTGTATCAATATTTGTATTATTATATTTATGTCATCCGAGCACTGTGTCTCCAATAAAAGGCACTGCAGAAATAAGAAGTATTCATTATTACATGTTTACATAAGTTGATCAAAACAAAAGGTGAGCGCAGGTATCACAACCCATGATATTCTAGCAACTATCGGGTTTGGACAACCCGCCAGATACTGCTGCTCCCGAACCAGGGGACAAAACATAGGGGGTAATTCTGAGTTGATCGCAGCAGGAACTTTGTTAGCAGTTGGACAAAACCATGTGCACTGCAGGGGAGGCAGATGTAACGTGCAGAGAGAGTTAGATTTGGGTGGGGTGTATTTAATCTGCAATCTAAAATTGCATTGTAAAAATAAAGCAGCCAGTATTTACCCTGCACAGAAACAAAATAACCCATCCAAATCTAACTCTCTCTGCACATGTTATTTCTGCCTCCCCAGCAGTGCACATGGTTTTGCCCAACTGCTAACAAAGTTCCTGCTGCGATCAACTCAGAATTACCCCCATAGTGCTGCACTGATCACCTACTCCTCTTTCCGATACTTGTATCACACCAATATCAGACTGTTGATTTATTTTATCTAAATGTTTGATGTTTCTTACAGGTAATGATATTGCTGGAGGTTACTTAATTTAAAAAAATAATACAATATACTGTATATGCTTTTGTCTTTATTTTTCAATTTGCCCATCATGACCCTTATTGTATTACCATGACTACATCCACCATCAACAAACAGTGTGGTATATACTGAAATAACATAGTAACATAGAAACTAAGGTTGAAAAAAGACAATTGTCCTTCGAGTTCAACCTATTTGTGGTCTCCTATGCAGTCTTATTATAGGACTAGTTATTTTTATGTTAGGGCTAGTTATATTAACTATAATGCGTGCCTACGCACCATAACCCTGAATATCTTTATCCAATAAGAATTTATCTAACCCATTCTTAAAGGTGTTGACTGAGTCCGCAGTTACTACTCTCTCAGGCAGGGAATTCCAAACACGTATTGTCCTTACTGTGAAAAAAACCTTTTTGCCTCAATGTGCGTAAACTCCTCTACTCTAACCTAAGCGAGTGACCATGTGTTCTCTGTGCTGATCTTATAGAAAACAGGTCGCTCACAAACTCTGGGTATTGACCCCTTAAATATTTGTACATGTTGATCATGTCCTCTCTTAGTCTCCTCTTTTCCAATGTAAACATGCCTAGCCTTGCAAGCCTTTCCTCGTATTCCAGCGTCTCCATGCCCTTGATTAGTTTGGCCGCCTGCCTCTGAACCTTTTCTAGCTCCAGGATATCCTTTTTGTAATATGGTGCCCAAAATTGCACACAGTATTCAAGATGTGGCCTCACTAGTGATTTATATAATGGGAGTATAATATGCTCGTCCCTTGCATCAATTCCCCGTTTTATGCATGCTAATATCTTATTAGCCTTCTTTGCTGCACTCCTACTTTGGGTACTGCTGCTTAATTTGTTATCTATGTGAACCCCTAAGTCTTTTTCCAGTACAGAATCCCCTAAAATTACCCCATTTAGTATGTAGGTGTAATTTTTGGTTTTGCCCCACAGTGCATTACCATACACTTGTCTGTGTTAAATCTCCTTCTCCATTTTGCTGCCCATGTTTCCAGTTTAGTTAAGTCATTCTGAAGAGACTCAGCATCCCCCTCCGTATTTATAACCTTACACAATTTGGTATCGTCTGCGAAAATTAACACCATGCTCTCTAGACCTACTGTCATTGATGAAAATGTTGAACAAAAGTGGTCCAAGTACAGACCCTTGTGGCACACCACTTAGTACTTTAGTCCAATTTGAAAATGATCCATTGACCACAACGCGCTGCTCCCTATTATCTAACCAATTACTGACCCAAGTGCATATTGTGTTCCCTAGCCCTATTTCTTGTAGCTTATAGATAAGATGCATGTGTGGTACAGTGTCGAAAGCTTTGGCAAAGTCTAAAAAGATTATATCCACCTCCTTACCCTGATCCAGGTTTGCACTTGTTATATCATATCTTGTATATATCATATCTTGTTAAGCAGAAAGAGGCTAAGTATGGGTAAACACCAGGACAATTTTGACCTGATGGCCCCGATTTTGATGCATCGTGTGAGCGATTGGATGGGAATAATTGCAGAAATGTACCTTTTCTGATAACGATTCCAATCCGATGCGCGTACCTGCCGCTCGCACTTCGGATCGGAGATCTTGACTGCTGCAGTTAAG
Organism: Pseudophryne corroboree; assembly: GCF_028390025.1. Lineage (NCBI taxonomy): Eukaryota > Metazoa > Chordata > Amphibia > Anura > Myobatrachidae > Pseudophryne > Pseudophryne corroboree. Next base: position 357,911,958 of record NC_086447.1, on the reverse strand, counting down.
ATCACCCGATCTGATGCACGGTGAATACATGTCACTGTGCATTGAATCGGTATCGGTGCACCCACTCTCTGCTTCCCGTGCTCATCGGCAGTGCATCAGGAAGCATGGAGCTGGCGGGGGATCGGACCACGATCAGCTAGTGATCGTGGTCTCAGCTGCATCGCGTTGATGTGTAGGCACCCTTAGAAAGCTATCAGATCCAAAGCTTAGGCGATGACACAGACAGCGTAAAATGAGGATAGAATTATTTTTATAGATAGAATGAAGGAAGTAAAAGAGAAGGAGGAATAGTAAGACAAAGAATTTAAAAGGATAATGAAAAAGCTTAAAAGGGTGCTGGTAAATCCATAAACAGAATTAATCAACCAACCACAATTATCAGGAGTAGTTTTAGAGGAGGGAAATGAGTGAATGCAGTCCACGTCTACAAATGTGGAAGTAAAGTAGAGGCTGGTGAGCACAAATAATAGCATCAATAGTGGGAGAATTCACAGCAACACAGTTGAAAGGAAAAATTGTACAGCATCCCACATCCATCAGCTTAAAAGACCACAGTTACTGTAGTATAGTGTACTGGTGTCAAACATAACTGATTTTCATTTTTAAAAAGGATAAATAATATTATAAATAATATTATAAACCGAAGTGGAGACATAGATGAAGCAAAATAAATAAATAAATAAAATATCTCCTTATGTGGCACTCCAAGCTTTGGAAATAAAGACTCTGCAGCAATTTTTCAGTCAGTCAACATTTCAATGCTTTAGACTTGCATTTTCATCAGGACAACAACAGATAATGAAGAAACACTCACCTACATCACATGTATCACCCAGTGAACGGACGCCATTACCCGGGGTGGAACCATTCTCTCAGGCTGCAGTGGCCACTGATGACATCAACATGTCCAGCAGCATCATGCGGATGCAGTGCACACACCATTACCATAGCAACTAATAAACAATACAGAGGAAATATATACAGCGGTAATATCACAAAATAAATTACTACAGACAAATTGCTTTTAAAATTGTAGCTGAAAAGTATTCTAATATCCTAGTGTATATACTTTAACCAACTACTGCTCGCAATATACCTAATCAGTGATACAATGTAAATAAATGGCTTAACCATTTAGTCTACATTATCATTATATTAAAGTAGTGCACTAAGTCCCAAATATTCATTCAGGCCCTTAGGCGCTAGCATTTCAAGACGTTGTATCCATCTAGTTTCGCATTGAAGAAGTCTTAATGATCTGTTCCCACCCCGTACAAAATCTGGGATGTGATCGATCATGCGATATCTGATGGTAGTTAACGGATGCGCTGCCTTAGCAAAGTGTTTGGCAACAGGCTGTTCGCTGTTGCCAGATTTAATAGCGGATTTTATAGCTGACCTATGTGCCGTCATGCACTCTTTAAAGGTCCTTTCTGTTTTCCCGATATAGGAAAGCCCACATGGACAAATAATCTGATATACAACAAAATTGCTGTTACAAGCTAAACAGTGTTAATGACAGTAAAATGTCTACTGAGAATGAAAGGGGTAGTAATCATTATTAGAATTAAGTATAGGTAGACAATGTAACATACTGTAGCAATGGGGAAGACCAGCAAAATACTAAGTTCAGTTGGTGGAAGGAATAGTAGCAGAAAGAGACTGGTGCTGTATTAATCAACACTATAGGAATTGGTGTCACTCCATCTGGAATTGTGTGTTTAGTCCAAGACACCATGGGGGTCATTCCGACCTGATCGCAGCGTGCTTATGTTCGCACAGCTGTGACCGGGTCACTACTGCGCACGTGCGGGAGCCATAATGCACATGTGTGTCGTTGCCCGGTGACAGCCGTCGCCGGGCAACGACGCTGACAGTGGAAAAAGCAGTCGCAGCAGCGAAGATTGACTGCAGGAAGGCGTTCCAGGGCGTCAACTGACCATTGGAGACCATTTTTGTGGAATGGTAAGAAAAATGCAGGTGTGTTCAGGCGAACGGAGGGTGGATGTCTGACGTCAAAGCCGAGCTTATCATCACTGGATCCGTCGCACAGGGTAAGTATTTCCAGGGCTGTTCTTGTTTTGCAGGAAACTTTTTTAGCATAGCAGGGCTGCACAAGCGATCACAGCCCTGCAATGTAAAATAAACTCCCCCATAGGTGGAGATTAGTTGATCGCACCAGCAGCAAAAAGTTGCTTGGTGCGATCAACTCGGAATGAGGGCTCATATGTCCAGGATATTAGTAGATAATATATTGGATAAACCAGATCAACTAAATGGTGTATAGTTTAATTAGCAAAATTCAAGAGGAAAAACTAAAATTATGCAACATGCAAACTTGTAATTTGCAAAATTCAAGAGGAAAGACTAAAATTATGCAACATGTAAACTAGGAACAGGGAATGGAGAGGATAATATGACAGATGCTTTTAAATATATCAAGGAATTTAATAAGAGGGAATGTTTATTCAAAAGAAGCATGAGAAATGTTTTCATTCACTTAAGCTTGAGGACAGGTTTAGTTGATATTTTAGAAAAAAAATACTTAAGTTGAGTTTAGCTTTATTGTCATTAAATATTCAATGATATGAACAATCAATGACATTTAGATATAAGCAAGTACAAATACCACAAAAATATAAATACCACAAAAGAACAATACCATGGAATACCATAAAAGAGCCATAAGACTACAAGAGAACACGCGGACAGGTACAACAGTCCTATCTACATTTAAAACCATTAAGCATAGTAATTGCCTTAGGGAAGAAGCTATCTTTCAGCTGGCTGGTCTTACACAGTAACGATCTATAACATGAGTTTGAGGGAAGCAAAATAAACATCTCATAATTAGGATGAGTTGCATCACCCAGTATATTTCTAGCATCCGTAAGGAGCCTCTTTTCATAAATAGACTGGATGCTGGGCAGTTGTAAGCCAAGTATCCTACCAGCAGGTTTTTACAATTATTTCAAGTGACTTGCGTTCTGCCGTGGTACAGTTTCCAAACCAAACTGAAATGCCATAGGTGAGAACACTCTCAATAATGCATCAATAAAAATTAACCAAAAATTGTCTCATTTATTCCTCCTAAGGAAATATAAGTGCTGTTGAGCTTTCCTTATGACAATATCAGTGTGAGAATTCCATGACAAATCATTGGATATAGTCATGCCCAAAAATCTAAAAGATGTTACTATCTCCACATCCTGTTTATCTAAGACTAGTGGACTGTAGATACTGTATACCTATTTGTTATCCTAAAATCCAAATCCAAATTAATTGTGTAGGTACTGGATAGACAGGATAATGTTTATTCAGAAGTGATAGAGGATAATACAGTAGGGACATTTAACATGCATGGAAAGACATAATGCCTTCTTTACCTTAAAAAATGAAACAATAAAAATATCTGAAGTTATGAAGTAAAAAAGACTAGATGGTTCTAATTAACCTTAATTTTTGTGTGTCTGTATGGTACAGTCTAATGAATTTTTTATATTCACAGAGCAGATGAATTAAACTTGACATTATTTTGGTGGCAAAACTGTAGCTTGAGATCCTTTTCTTGAAAATTTCCCTTTTGTCTAAAATGGTTGATTCTAATAGATAGCATAGATATACTATATATATATATATATATATATATATATATATCTTTAGGCAGCTGCCTAAGAGCACTGGCACCTTAGGGGTGCCATTGTTTCAGCCTACCTCCAAAAGTAAGAGTGTCTCAGAAAGAGACATCCTTCTTTTAGATCCAGAAATACAACAAAAGAGGAAGGCTCTCTTAGTGTAGTAATCAGAGTTTCATTTGAATCTGAAACTACGCTCTCCGACACTCATTGTTAGTAGTAAAACTTCTCTTTGTTGCCCTCCATGTCTAACAGCTAAATGGGAACAGGAAGTCAGAGGCACTTGTGAATAAATCATTCAAACACAGGTAATGCTATGAGACAAACATTTAAATACTGTCTGTATTTTCATCATAACCCTGATACACGTAAATACAGACATTAATTTCTCAGTAGTAATTGTAATTGAAGATCCACCCAGCAGCAGCAGCAGCAGCAGCAGGCCTAGCACTTAAGGATTCTTCTGAGGAATCCTGGATAGGGGAGGATTCAGTTAGCCTTATCACATTGGATGCAGGGCTACCTCCAATCATTAGTGAGGATATTGATGATGAAGGTGTTGGCGGTGGACATTGCAGGTGCTGGGATCTGTCTGAGAGAACAGAGCTAGCTGATGCTGCACTGCTTGTTGACTACTGTTGTCAGGATTTGGATAAAATTAATTCCACACATAAGAGCTGGATTTTTTAGTCTTGTGCCAAGGCATGACAATGGCCTTCTTTTCATGGCAAGAACTGTTTTCACTGGTGCCAGACTTACACAAAGAACATTCTCATCATCAGCCTGCTCATTAGCACCAGAATCAGCTATAATAATCTTCCCGTCATCCTGTCGCATTTCCACAGTAGCATAATTAATTACTATGGGGGTAATTCAAATCTGATCGTAAATGTGCTAAATGTAGCACATCTGCGATCAGTTTCTCTGACATGCGGGGGGATGCCTAGCGCAGGGCTAGTCCACCCCTGCATGTCAGAGAATCAGGCAGAGGTGATCGCAGCCCTGAGATGCTGTTAGTATCTCACTGGGCCTCCAAGGGTGCACGAGCGCACTCCACAAAGGGCTTCAGACTGCGATCGTTGCCGCTGCAGCGATCCAGTCTGATTTACCCCCTATGTCAGCATACTGACTTGTGAAGCTCATCCCTACATTTGCAGAGGGTACAGAAATGGTGGAAGGAGGCTTCTCTATGAGTACAACATCAGAAAGGTCAGACTCACGCATAGCACTTGTGGAAACACTTAGACTCTCCTCAGGGATTTGTGATGTTTCTGAACACAGTTTGTTCTACTGCCTTGGTGGTTTTTTTCAGCACTTGTTTTCCAATTTTCATTTTTTGCCACCTCTTTTGTGTGAGAAGATCTTGCATAATCATGAGGGGCAGAATAAGATGCCTCACTGACAGATGCAGAACCACTAATCAAAAACAGAAGGTTAAGGCCTGAGCCTTTCCTTGCCACTCCGTGTGGTGAATGGTATATTGGCAATTTTATATTTTTCGTCAGTAAACTTTTCCTGTATTACAGTTGTTTTTTTTATTTAGTATTGTAAAGTATTGTTTTGATTTCAGGTGCCCTTTCTTAAACCCTCTATGTTCTTGAGCAACGGCATTAGTAGATGTTGAAGAACTGATATCCTGATCATCATGACTGTCAGCAACCACAGTACTAGTACTTGGTTACTACTTCTGCTCTTCCATCAATGGATTGTAATCCATATCGACTCAATGGGGAATGGCCTCTATTGAGCTTTAATGAACACACAAGTTGTACAAAAAATATAAAAACAACTTTGTTTTTTTCACAAATGACAACTCACACTGCGAAGTCACAGTGCTTATATTTATGACTTCAGTGTGGCATGGCACATATTGAAATATATATATAAACATATATCCAGGCAATTAACAGTGTCACTCAGGGTCTTGTGCAAAAATTCCTGTATAAAGGTGTCACTTAAAATCGTGTGTTTTGCGGCGTGTAGCCCATTTGTCAAGGTGTAAACATAGATATTGTACAGCCAGGCAATAAACAGCATCACTGAGGGTCTTGTGAAAAATTCACAAGACCCTGAGTGATGCTATTTACTGTCTGGATGTACACTATATTTTGACAGGAGGCACCGGGGCAAGTAATTGGATGTAAGTGGAGTGCTGGACCACCATTTCATATATATATATATATATATATATATATATATACACACACAGCATATATGTATATATATATATATAAAATAAGTTTTTAAACTACCGGTAAATCTTTTTCTCGTAGTCCATAGAGGATGCTGGGACTCCGTAAAGACCATGGGGAATAGACGGGCTCCGCAGGAGACATGGGCACTTTAAGAAAGACTTTGGGTGTGCACTGGCTCCTCCCTCTATGCCCCTCCTTTAGACCTCAGTTAGAGAAACTGTGCCCAGAGGAGATGGACAGTACGAGGAAAGGAATTTTGTTAATCCAAGGGCAAGATTCATACCAGCCACACCAATCACACCGTATAACTTGTGATATACTACCCAGTTAACACTATGAAAAACAACATAGCATCAGTCCAAGACCGATGAAACTATAACATAACCCTTATGTAAGCAATAACTATATACAAGTCTTGCAGAAGTAGTCCGCACTTGGGACGGGCGCCCAGCATCCTCTACGGACTACGAGAAAAAGTTTTACCGGTAGGTTTAAAATCTTATTTTCTCTAACGTTTTAGAGGATGCAGGGACTCCGTAAGGACCATGGGGATTATACCAAAGCTCCCAAACGGATGGGAGAGTGCGGATGACTCTGCAGCACCGATTGAGCAAACAGGAGGTCCTCCTCAGCCAGGGTATCAAACTTATAGAACTTTGCAAAGGTGTTTGACCCTGACCAAGTAGCAGCTCGGCACAGCTGTAGTGCCGAGACCCCTCGGGCAGCCACCCAAGAAGAGCCTACCTCCCTAGTGGAATGGGCCTTAACCGATTTTGGCAACGGCAATCCTGCCGTAGAATGTGCCTGCTGAATCGTGTTACAGATCTAGCGAGCAATAGTCTGCTTTGAAGCAGGGCCGCCAACTTTGTTGGCTGCATACAGGTCAAACAGTGCTTCTGTTTTTCTGATCCTAGCCGTTCTGGCCACGTAAATTTTCAAAGCCCTGACCACATCAAGGGACTCGGAATCCTCCAAGTCACGTGTAGCCACAGGCACGACAATAGGTTGGGTCATATGAAAGGATGAGAACCCCTTAGGCAGGAATTGAGGACGGGTCCGCAATTCCGCTCTATCCATATGGAAAACCAGATAGGGGCTTTTATGTGATAAAGCCGCCAATTCCGAAACTCGCCTAGCCGAAGCCAAGGCTAACAACATGACCACCTTCCAGGTGAGATATTTCAACTCCACTGTCTTAAGTGGTTCAAACCAATGTGACTTAAGGAAACTTAACACCACGTTAAGGTCCCAAGGCGCCACCGGAGGTACAAAAGGAGGCTGAATATGCAGTACTCCCTTCACAAAAGTCTGTACTTCAGGTAATGAGGCCAATTCCTTTTGAAAGAAAATGGATATGGCCGAAATCTGAACTTTTAATGCAGCCTAATTTTAGGCCCAAATTTACTCCAGTTTGCAGGAAGTGAAGAAAATGGCCCAGGTGGAATTCTTCCGTAGGAGCATTCCTGGCCTCACACCAAGAAACATATTTTCGCCATATTCGGTGATAATTTTTAGACGTCACGTCCTTCCTAGCCTTTATTAGCGTAGGAATGACCTCATCCGGAATACCCTTTTCCGCTAGGATCCGGTATTCAACCGCCATGCCATCAAACGCAGCCACGGTTAGTCTTAGAACAGACAGGGACCTTGTTGTAACAGGTCCTGCCTTAGAGGAAGAGGCCACTGATCTTCTGTGAGCATTTCCTGCAGATCCAGATACCAGGTTCTTCGTGGCCAATCTGGAACAATGAGAATTGTTCTCACTCCTCTTTTTCTTATTATCCTCAACAACTTCGGTATGAAAGGTAGAGGAGGAAACACATATACCGACTGGAACACCCACGGTGTCACTAAGGCGTCCACAGCTACCGCCTGAGGGTCTCTTGACCTGGCGCAATACCTTTGTAGCTTTTTGTTGAGACGGGATGCCTTCATGTATATTTGGGGTAGTCCCCACCGACTTGCAATCTGCGCAAAGACTTCCTGATGAAGTCCCCACTCTCCCGGATGCAGATCGTGTCTGCTGAGGAAGTCTGCTTCCCAGTTGTCCACTCCCGGAATGAACACTGCTGACAGAGCGCTTACATTATTCTCCGCCCAGCGAAGAACTCTGGTGGCTTCCGCCATTGCCACTCTGCTCCTTGTGCCGCCTTGGCGGTTTACATGAGCTACTGCGGTGATGTTGTCTGACTGGATCAGAACTGGTCGATTGCGAAGTAAGATCTCCGCTTGACGTAGGGCGTTGTATATGGCCCTTAGTTCCAGGATGTTGATGTGAAGACAAGTCTCTTGACTTGACCAAAGTCCTTGTAAATTTCGCTCCCCAACCTCGGAGGCTCGCGTCCGTGGTCATCAGGATCCAGTCCTGAATGCCGAACCTGCGGCCCTCTAGAAGGTGAGCACTGTTTTGCCACCACAGGAGAAATACTCTGGCCCTGGGGGACAGGGTGATCCGCTGATGCAATTGCAGATACGACCCGGACCATTTGTCCAATAGGTCCCATTGGAAGGCCCTTGCATGGAATCTGCCGTATGGAATGGCTTCGTATGTTGCCACCATCTTTCCCAGAACTTGAGTGCAATGATGTACTGACACTTGTTTTGGTTTCAACAAGTTCATGACTAGAGTCATGAGTTCCTGCGCTTTTTCCTTCGGAAGAAAAACCCTTTTCTGGTCTGTGTCCAAAATCATGCCCAAGAAGGGCAGACGAGTTGTAGGAGTCGTCTGCGACTTTGGAATATTGAGAATCCAGCCGTGTCGCTGTAACACATTCCGTGAAAGTGATACGCTGCTCAGCAACTTCTCCCGTGATCTCGCTTTTATGAGGAGATTGTCCAAGTACTGGATAATTGTGACACTGCTTGCACAGGAGCACCATCATTTCCGCCATTACCTTGGTGAAAATTCTCGGGCCGTGGAAAGCCCAAACGGCAACGTCTGAAATTGGTAATTACAATCCTGTACCGCAAATCTCAGGTACGCCTTATGAGGAGGATATATGGGGACATGCAGGTATGCATCCTTTATGTCCAGAGATACCAAAAAATCTCCCCTTTCTAGGCTGGCGATGACCGCCCTGAGTGATTCCATCTTGAACTTGAACCGTTTAAAGTAAAGGTTCAGGGATTTTAAATTTAAAATGGGTCTGACCGAACCGTCCGGTTTCGGAACCACCAACAGAGTTGAGTAGTACCACTGCCCTCTTTGAAGCAGGGGAACCTCTACCACCACTTGTTGCAGACACAATTTGTGAATCGCATGTAACACTATCTCCCTTTCCAGGGGTTGTTTCGGTAGGGCCGATTTGAAAAACCGGCGAGGAGGCACTTCTTCGAATTCCAGCCTGTAACCCTGGGAAACAATTTAAATTGCCCATGGATCAGACATGGCTGAACAGTCGAAGACGTGCCCCCACAGGAGCTGACTCCCTCAGGGGTGCCCCAGCGTCATGCGGTGGATTTAGTAAAAGCCGGGGAGGACTTCTGTTCCTGGGAACTAGCTGTGTTGTGCAGCTTTTTCCCTCTGCCCTTACCTCTGGCAAGAAAGGACGATCCACGTGCTCTCTTGCTTTTATTGGAACAAAAGGACTGCATTTGATAATGAGGCGCTTTCTTAGATTGCGAGGGAATATATGGCAAACATTTTTATTTACCTGCCGTAGCCGTGGAGACGAGATCCGAGAGGCCCTCTCCGAACAATTCCTCACCCTTGTAAGCAACAACTCCATATGCCTCTTTTAGTCGGCATCACCTGTCCATTGCATGTTCCACAGGACACGTCTAGCAGAAATCGACATAGCGTTGACTCTGGAACCCAGTAGACTAACGTCTCTTTGGGCATGTCTTATATATATATATATATATATATATATATATAATACAACATATTTTACATATAAATATATATATATATATATATATATACTAGGGACAATAACATGGTATCCTTATCTAGGGTTTCAATCTCCGCTGATAAGGTATCAGTCTACGCTGCTACAGCGCTATAAACCCATGCCGACACAATCGCCGGTCTGAGTAGTGTACCAGAATGTGTGTAAATGGACTTCAAAGTACTTTTACTGCATGCTATCTGCAGGATCCCTGAGGATAGCTGTAAAGTCAGCGCTACCTTTTTGGGTAAACGTGTCAATGCCTTGTACACCCTAGGGGAAGATTCCCATCGTATCCTGGCCCCATTTAGGGAAAGGACACTCCCTGAGAATTCTTTTTGGGAAGCTGCAGCTTCTTGTCTGGAGATTCCCGCTCTTTTTCTTCATGAGAGGAGGGGAATTTACCTCAGCTTTCTTCCCCTTAAACATGTGTACCCTCGTGTCAGGAACAGATGAGTCATCAGTGATATGCAAAACATCTTTTATTACAATAATCATATATTGAATACTTTTCTGCCAGTTTTGGCTGTACTTTGCATTATCGTAGTTGACACTGGAGTCAGACTCCGTGTCGATATCAGTGTCTATTATTTTGGATAGTGAGCGTTGTGAGACTCTGAAGGTCTCTGTGACATAGGGACAGACATGAGTAGATTTCCTGTCTGTTATCTAATCTTTTGTGTAATAAATTCATCTTAGCACTTAATTTCACATATCCAATCAGGCGTCGGCGTTGTCGATGGAGACACCACACGCACACACATTTGCTCCATCTCCTCCCTAGGAGAGCCTTTTACCTCAGACATGTCGACACACACGTACTGACACACCACACACTCAGGGAATGCTCTTCTGAAGACAGTTCCCCCACAAGGCTCTTTGGGGAGACAGAGAGAGAGTATGCCAGCACACACCCCAGCGCAATATGACCCAGGAAAAACACAGCAATTTAATGTTTACCCCGTAGCGCTGTTATTATTATCTGCGCCAAATTATGTGCCCCCCCTCTTCTTTAAAACCCTCTCTTCTACCATGGTATAAGCAGGGGAGAGTCCGGGGAGCTTCCTCTCAGCGGTGCTGTGGAGAAAAACATGGTGCTGGTGAGTGCTGAGGGAGAAGCCCTGCCCCCTCGGTGGCGGGCTTCAGTCCCGCTAAAAGTGTAAAATTGGCGGGAGCTCATGCATATATACAGTGTCCAGCTGTATGTATGCTCTCTTTTGCCAAATAAGAGGTTTATATTGCTGCCCAGGGCGCCCCCCCCTGCGCCCTGCACCCTTACAGTGACTGCCGTTTGTGAGGTGTATGGGAGCAATGGCGCACAGCTGCAGTGCTGTGAGTTACCTCAGTGAAGATCAATGAAGTCTTCTGCCGCCTTTTGAAGCTTTCTTTCTTCTCATACTCACCCGGCTTCTTTCTTCTGGCTCTGTGAGGAGGACGGCTGCGCGGCTCTAGGACGAACGTCCAGGGCGAACCTGTGTTCCGACTCCCTCTGGAGCTAATGGTGTCCAGTAGCCTAAGAAGCAGAGCCTATCATTTAAGTAGGTCTGCTTCTCTCCCCTCAGTCCCTCGATGCAGGGAGTCTGTTGCCAGCAGGCTCCCTGAAAATAAAAAACCTAACAAATATACTTTCTTAGCAGGAAACTCAGGAGAGCTCCCTGCAGTACACCCATCTCCTCTGGGCACAGTCTCAAACTTAGGTCTGGAGGAGGGGCATAGAGGGAGGAGCCAGTGCACACCCAAAGTCTTTCTTAAAGTGCCCATGTCTCCTGCGGAGCCCGTCTATTCCCCATGGTCCTTACAGAGTCCCAGCATCCTCTAGGACGTTAGAGAAATATAGATAAATATATATATATATATATATATATATATATACTGTATATAATCCAATATATATGGCACTCGTGTCACCAATAACAATATGCTGCAGTGCCCTCCAGGTGAAGGAATGACTGTATATACAACGTGGTAGTGGCGGCACTCAGGCAAACTGATACAGTAGATTAAGAAAGTTTCAGTTTAATGTGCCAAACATTAAACTGACACTTTCTTAATCTACTGTATCAGTCTGCCTGAGTGCCGCCACTACCTCGTGGTTTTTATATATATATATATATATATATATATATATATATATATTAGAGATGAGCGGGTTCAGATTTACTCAGTTCTTAATGCCAGAATTAACGCCAATTTGGTTTTATCCAGAGTTTTCTTATTGGCTATCCAAAACACGTGACATCCATGAGCCAATAAGATGCCATTTTGAGATACCAGTAAATCCAAGTAAAACCAATCCCGCTCATCTGTAATATATATATATATATATATATATATATATAAATAATGTATACGTGTAGACAACCTGGCACTCAATAGGGACAGCATCACCAAAATATGCCTTACTAGGGTGCCCTCCCAGAGATAATGAATCTCATATGCATAGCAAAAAATAAGAGGCGGCACTCCCAGATTTTTAAAGTAGAAAAGACTTTAAGACGTGAGTCGACGTTTCGGGGGGTCTCATCCCATCATCAGGGTAACAAGTGTACATCAAACAAAAAAGCATTTATACTTACATGCCGTATGTCTTCCCGCCCGCCGCCGGCCGCGGCCCTGGGACTCGACCACTCACTTCCGGACTCCAGCCTCTGACGTCAACGTAAGCAGGGAACCCACGGGACCTGCGCCGGGAGGGTCTGAGAACAACAAACAGCGTGCAATGGCCCTCATTAGAGTTGATCGCTCGGTAGCTGCTTTTAGCAGCAGTGCAAACGCTAAGCCGCCACCCTCTGGGAGTGTATCTTAACTTAGCAGAAGTGCGAACGAAAGGTTAGCAGAATAGTGTTGACATTTTTTCAAGCAGTTTCAGAGTAGCTGCAGACCTACTTCATCCTTGCGATCACTTCAGACTGTTTGTTTCCTGGTTTGATGTCACAAACACGCCCTGCGTTTGGCCAGCCACTCCCCCGTTTCCCCAGGCACGCCTGCGTTTTTACCTGACATGCCTGCATTTTTTAGCACACTCCCGGAAAACAGCCAGTTACCACCCAGAAACACCCACTTCCTGTCAATCATTCACCGATCAACAGTGCGACTGAAAAGCGTCGCTAGACCTTGGGTGAAACTGCATAGTTTTGTGTGAAAGTACGTTGCGTGTGCGCACTGTGGCCCGTACGCATGCGCAGAAATGCCAAATTTTAGCCTGATCGCTGCGCTGCGAACAACGGCAGCTAGCGTTCAACTCGGAATGACCCCCATAGTGCGTCACCGTGGTAACATCAAACAACAATTTAAAACTGTGCAAAAAAACAATAAGATGTGAGGAAAAGCCTCACAATAATAAATGTGCAAACATACATAATTACATTGACTGGTACATATTAAAGCAACACTATGGACCTACAATAAACAGAGAACTGAACCATTAAAACTAGCGCAGACCATACTAATACCTAAAAAAAATAGTTAATTCATCAATGAACCCACTATCCTTATTTACTACTAGCTAAATGCAAATAAATTTAAATAAATTTGAAAATATGTGGGGTCAACTGGCAAGGTGTACTTTAAACACCTAATAACTACAAATGCTGCAACCAACGCTCCCATATTCGGAGCCTATGTATACTGGTAGCTTAAATAAACGAGAACAAACTTAACGACTCGTTCAACCCCTTAAGATTGCCCGTGTCAAGTGTAAATATCCACCATGCCTCCAGTTGTAAAAGTTTTTTGGCACGGTCGCCTCCTCGCAGGGATTTAGGGACCTGGCTATCATTCTATAGTGTAATGCCAACAAATTGTGCCTAGCCTGCGCAAAATGTCTGGCGACTGCCTGGTCGCTAGTACCCGACAGCAGGGCCACCCTGATCGCCGTGCTGTGTTGGGCGATGCGTTCTTTAAATTGTCTCTCTGTCTTGCCCACGTAGTGGAGACCACATGTGCAAGACAGAAGATAGACTACAAATCTCAAAGTGCAAGACAAAGCGGGTTTAATACAAAATTCCTTTCCCGCTCATCTCTAATATATATATATATATATATATATATATAAAACAGGGGTTCCACATAGGTGGAAGGGGCACTCACAATGAAATAATACATACAATTAAATTGCATAAAACATTCATAGTTTAATAGTCAGTTGCACCAACTCGCCCTTGATCGACGTTTCGACCCCATGACTGGGTCTTTTTCAAGATAGGCAGGTTCGGTTAACAATCAGGTAACTGTTAAAGGTATATACATAGTAACATCAGTGGAGATCTAGAAAAGAGAAAGAACATAAGACCACTCTTAATGCCTCCCAGGCCCCATTGTTGCGCATTAATCATATACTAAAATGCACACGGCACACTTCACAGTGCATTTATCGGATGAACCTTATGCCCAGTGGATAATATCCTGCTACAGTGACCATCACCGTGACTCCAAATACCAAAACAAGAAAAGGCTTACATTGAAACATCACTTAGGGGAAATGCCCTGACAACATCTATCCACTCAGCTGGTATGCAGCTCAAATGCCTAAAAAAACCAATATGTGCAAGATATCAGCAAGTAAATAGACAAACCCAGTGTTAGTTAGCTCAAAAGACACTTAGGTATATACAGATACGTACTCCAGCAATTATACCATCACAGGTAAATGCATATAGGCTTCTAATAATGTAGTCCACGTAAAGATCATCCTATAAACAAAAAAGGAAGATAAAACTGGAGACCGTAAAAATACTGATCTGGTACATGAGTGTAATGAGCTCTGACTACTCACTATATGCCAGCAGTCATTCCAGTCTGAATGAATCCAGGTAAGCCACTAATAGATTCCACAATGCATCATAAGCGATTACTGAAATAAACAGTGTCCAGTCTAAATATCAGTCACCCATAGTACAACTATATACACAAAGTCAGTGACCACTACGTGGTAGATACTTACACAACCATGTTCACACAGTCAGAAGGCACCTGGTTCTATACATGGAGTCTAAACGCCGGTAAATTTAACCACAGGCGGCCGGAAGTGGACACGTCACTTCCGCTATACGCTTTCATCAAAATCACCACAACAACCAAACCTATTTAACTATCCCCCACATATATAAAACAATCCATACCTGTGTGTGACCACAAACGGGGGCCCAGCACCCAACACTGCCGCAGCCGCCACACACCACGGTCCGGGACGTACTCTGCGTCTCACGGACCGGAAGCGCATCAGTAAACCTTTCCCGCGATGCGTCATGCGTTCCATACACCGGAAGTGTGCGTTCCACCGGGTAACGGTGAGACGCATCGCAACAAATAACTGGATACTCACTCACCGCTGCATTAATGTAAATCATATTATAGAGGTCCTGAGCAATATATCCACTAGGCTGACAGTCGCCAAAAAATGAAAATAAAAATAGATAAATACTGGATACATAACACATATAAATATACATGTATGTATCACTAATGAGGCATCTCTAACATCATGCAACAATGGAACCTGAGGGCTTACAGTGGTGCAGCATCCACATTGGTCTAGCCCAGCCGTTCACATTTCCAACATCAAAATATTTGTTACATACATAGTTGATACTGTCACAATAATATAGTTTAAACATATGATTGTCTAACCATACACTTCATAAATATAATTTAAACACAAAATACCAATAATATTACATATAAACATAACATTCCACTCCCCCCTAGTAGTGTCTGGTAAATATATTATCAAAACACATGAGATATCCCTGTGGGGCAGAACACCCCCAAAAAGAAAAACAGTAGAGTATTACAAAACCAGTACATACTCTGGGAGATGTGACACTAAAATAATGGACACACTAATACAAATGAGACATTATATCAAAAAATTGGTATAACAATACATAGGTATAATAAACTCACACTCCTCAATTAAATCAAATGTTGGAAATGGGGGCTGGGGCGAGACCTTACGATCCAACCCAGGAGACTAAAAAGTCTCCTAGCCTGACCATATAACTTGACCGAAGGTCCCCCTAATAACAGGGGCGCCTTCAGCCAAAAAACCATAAAGGCCCAGGGGCAAATTTTACAAACCATCACGAGGGTCTCAATTGTAAACCCTAGTTATGGACAACTTCAAGGACATACCAGCCAGAAGTGACCCCAAAATATGAGGCCATTTACCGTTTGATGAAAAGATTCAATGGGTTATATTCGTTCATTCCCTTGGGAGCGACCGTATCCAGTGTGTAGGTCCAATAACTCTTGCGCTGCTTGAGCGCGAGAGTTCTGTCACCACCACCCTGTATGGGTGGGACCCAATCTATCAGTTTGCATCTCATGCTAGACACCTGATGTTTATTTTCGAAAAAGTGTCGGGCTACTGGTTTATCAGTGCTTCCGGTTTCAAAAGCTGCACGTATGGAAGTGCGGTGATTGGCCATTCGATCTCTAAAAGGCCTAGTGGTGAGCCCCACATAATATAAACCACAGGGACAGATAAGTATATAGATAACATAGTCTAAACGACAGTGTAAGTGGTATGTGATTCGTATTTTCTTCCCTGTCTGGGGATGCATCACAGTTGGGCCCGTCACCATAGACCTGCAAGTCACACAACCCCCACAGGAGAAACATCCAGGTTTTTGTCTCATAATAGAGGTCTTATCAGGAGTCTCTTCTGGGAACACCGTAGGGCGCATCAAAAGCTGCTTTAAATTAGGTCCCCTACCAAACGCCATCATCGGTGTCGGCATATTAGTGAATGGTAGTGTAGTGTCCGAGGTCACAATAGGCCAATACTTGTTGATCGATTTCCGAATACAACCAGACATCCCATTAAATGTGGTAGAGAATGTCATCCTGCCGGTGTTAGCTCTTCTAGCCCTAACTTCTCCCTTAAATATCCTAGTGGCTTTCCTCAAGCATCCCTTAAGGATCCTGCGTTTATAGCCATGTTCAATAAATCTAGCCGTCATCTCGGTGATTTGTGTGTCCATTGCTTCTGTCTCAGAGTTTATACGCATAACCCTGAGGTATTGGGATACCGGCAAGTTGTCTTTTAACGATGGAGGGTGATGGCTATTGGCCAAAAGTGTGGTGTTACGGTCAGTGGCCTTCCGAAAGAGGGTAGTTATCAATCTCCTCTCTTTAATTATCACCCTAATGTCAAGAAAACAAATCTCATTGGTCGATACAGTATATGTGAACCTGACCGGAGATGCCAACTGATTCAAATCCTCCACCATATTGACAAAACTCTGCTCAGAACCTGCCCATAGTATAAATACATCGTCAATGAATCGTTTATATAGACGTATGAATTTACCGTACTTCGGATAAATATTGGTTTCCTCATATTGTGCCATATATAAATTAGCATAGGACGGGGCCAGATTTGAGCCCATGGCCGTCCCTGATTTCTGCATAAAGAATAAATCCTTATAGGAAAAATGATTTAAACTTAAGACCAGCTTAACCAACTCCAAAATATACTCAATGGGTTGTTTAAGATTAACCGACTTCTGTAAGGCTGTTGCCACCGCCTCAAGACCCTGGTCATGCGGAATAATTGTATATAAAGAACATACGTCCATAGTGGCCAATACTATTGGTTCGTCTAACAGAGTAATATTCCGGATAAGTTCAAGAAAGTTGTTAGAGTCCCGAATGTGACTGCTGTTGTCCAATACTAAAGGTTGGAGTATACTATCAATATAAATAGCTAAAGGCTGAAGCACAGACCCTTCTGCCGCTATGATCGGCCTCCCCGGCGGTTTGTCAAGGGTTTTATGCACCTTTGGTAGGGTGTAGATAATGGGACATTTCGGATAGTCAACCGTAAGGTAGGCGTATAATTCCTGATCCAACCAACCACTTTCAAATCCACGTGTCAGAGACCCGTCAACCTGAGATTTAATCTCTTTCACCGGGTTAACATCTAGTTTGAGATATGTGTTAGAATCCGATAACTGTGACAGAATTTCCCTGTCATAGTCAGTCCAGTTCTGGACCACCACTGCTCCTCCCTTATCCGCAGGGCGGATAACGATAAAGGGATTATCTCGTAAATTTTTCAATGCATTACGTTCATCAGTGGATAAATTGTCATACATTTTAGGTACCTGGCACTCATTGATGTCCTTCTGGACAATGCGTGTAAATGTTTTAATACTAGCATTTGCGGACATGGGATCAAATTGTGACTTTTGTTTGAACTTGGATGTATTGGTGTCTGCTGTTTTGACACCAAAAAATTCCTTTAACCTAAGATTACGACTAAATCTGTACAGTTCAACGGTGTTTTGAAATTTGTTGTGCTTAGTTGTCGGAACAAATGTCAGGCCTTTCGATAAAAGTGCTATTTCAGAGTCACTTAATCGATAGTCTGACAAATTAAATACAGAATCTATCGTCGTCGCCTTCGCACCCTTCTTCGGGTGGCCACCCCGCCTCGGGTGCGGCCGGTGACTCTTGGGTCTTCCCTCAATTCTGTGGACATAGGGTTGCCTGCGCCTAAAAAATGTGTACCCACAGATTGTACCTCCCCCATGTCTGTGTCCGAGGTTGAATAGGATGATCCAGGATTATGGGTAACAGGTGTATAACGGGGTCTATATTGTGGCCGATAGTATCTATCCTGCCCCTCCTGTCCAGAATTCCCCAGTAACCAACGGTAAACCGTATGGTTCTGGTAATCTAGTGTCACTGCTGCCAACTTCTTTCTTTTGAAAGAGATCAACTCGTTTCGAAATGTGTCCATCTGTGTCTGCAGTCTCTCTATCCAATTACTGGATTTGTCATCGCGTAATAATGGTAAGGTAGTAGCATTAGTTGTTTCAATGTCAATTTTCACCTTTTTGAGGTCATTGCTGACCTCCTCGATAACAAGTGCAATAAGGTCAAATGAACACTTGTTTAAAATGCCACACCATTTACTGCAGAACAACGGGTTGTTCCTGCCGAGAGTAGGTATATTGTTCAAACGAAATCCACGAGGGATCTGTCTACGCCTATGATATTCCGAAAGGAACTGGCCATGGAGTTGTAATTCCACTTCGCGCTGGCGGAGTTTAAGTAACTTATAGAAAACATCAGCAGCCATCTCTGCCTGTAAGGAATCAAAGTCCAATTTGTCAAACAATAGTTTATCCACCTCGTCGTCAGTATATGATACGGTCCCCTGTTCTGCTTGGGACAATAAACCATCATCTAACAGATATGTCCCCCCTTGTGCCATAACTAAAGTTGGCTCTCAAATACAAATTAAAAATAAAAATAAAAAACATTATGTGGATGAACACACACAACTAGAGTGTGTCCCAGTTATCTCTCTCTACCAGATACTCAAATTTAGATGGGTGTCGGATAAGGCAGAGATACTCCAAAAGTACCTATACCCAATATATAATTGGAGATCCGCACTCACATCAAAAGATACATAAATACATATTCAGGGTGCACCCAGTGAAACTGACAAAGTCAGCCACAAATTGCATAAAACATTCATAGTTTAATAGTCAGTTGCACCAACTCGCCCTTGATCGACGTTTCGACCCCATGACTGGGTCTTTTTCAAGATAGGCAGGTTCGGTTAACAATCAGGTAACTGTTAAAGGTATATACATAGTAACATCAGTGGAGATCTAGAAAAGAGAAAGAACATAAGACCACTCTTAATGCCTCCCAGGCCCCATTGTTGCGCATTAATCATATACTAAAATGCACACGGCACACTTCACAGTGCATTTATCGGATGAACCTTATGCCCAGTGGATAATATCCTGCTACAGTGACCATCACCGTGACTCCAAATACCAAAACAAGAAAAGGCTTACATTGAAACATCACTTAGGGGAAATGCCCTGACAACATCTATCCACTCAGCTGGTATGCAGCTCAAATGCCTAAAAAACCAATATGTGCAAGATATCAGCAAGTAAATAGACAAACCCAGTGTTAGTTAGCTCAAAAGACACTTAGGTATATACAGATACGTACTCCAGCAATTATACCATCACAGGTAAATGCATATAGGCTTCTAATAATGTAGTCCACGTAAAGATCATCCTATAAACAAAAAAGGAAGATAAAACTGGAGACCGTAAAAATACTGATCTGGTACATGAGTGTAATGAGCTCTGACTACTCACTATATGCCAGCAGTCATTCCAGTCTGAATGAATCCAGGTAAGCCACTAATAGATTCCACAATGCATCATAAGCGATTACTGAAATAAACAGTGTGCAGTCTAAATATCAGTCACCCATAGTACAACTATATACACAAAGTCAGTGACCACTACGTGGTAGATACTTACACAACCATGTTCACACAGTCAGAAGGCACCTGGTTCTATACATGGAGTCTAAACGCCGGTAAATTTAACCACAGGCGGCCGGAAGTGGACACAACGTCACTTCCGCTATACGCTTTCATCAAAATCACCACAACAACCAAACCTATTTAACTATCCCCCACATATATAAAACAATCCATACCTGTGTGTGACCACAAACGGGGGCCCAGCACCCAACACTGCCGCAGCCGCCACACACCACGGTCCGGGACGTACTCTGCGTCTCACGGACCGGAAGCGCATCAGTAAACCTTTCCCGCGATGCGTCATGCGTTCCATACACCGGAAGTGTGCGTTCCACCGGGTAACGGTGAGACGCATCGCAACAAATAACTGGATACTCACTCACCGCTGCATTAATGTAAATCATATTATAGAGGTCCTGAGCAATATATTCACTAGGCTGACAGTCGCCAAAAATTTTTAGGCATTTGAGCTGCATACCAGCTGAGTGGATAGATGTTGTCAGGGCATTTCCTCTAAGTGATGTTTCAATGTAAGCCTTTTCTTGTTTTGGTATTTGGAGTCACGGTGATGGTTATGTTCTTTCTCTTTTCTAGATCTCCACTGATGTTACTATGTATATACCTTTAACAGTTACCTGATTGTTAACCGAACCTGCCTATCTTGAAAAAGACCCAGTCATGGGGTCGAAACGTCGATCAAGGGCGAGTTGGTGCAACTGACTATTAAACTATGAATGTTTTATGCAATTTAATTGTATGTATTATTTCATTGTGAGTGCCCCTTCCACCTATGTGGAACCCCTGTTTTGTATTTGTGGCTGACTTTGTCAGTTTCACTGGGTGCACCCTGAATATGTATTTATGTATCTTTTGATGTGAGTGCGGATCTCCAATTATATATATATATATATATATATATATATATAAATAATCTATATATATATATATATATATACACATAATATATATATACTATATATACACTGCTTAAAAAAATAAGGGGAACACTAAAATAACACATCCTAGATCTGAATGAATGAAATATTCTTAATAAATACTTTGTTCTTTACATAGTTGAATGTGCTGACAACAAAATTACACAAAAATTATCAATGGAAATCAAATGTATTAACCCATGGAGGTCTGGATTTGGAGTCACCCTCAAAATTAAAGTGGAAAAACACACTACAGGCTGATCAAACTTTGATGTAATGTCCTTAAAACAAGTCAAAATGAGGCTCAGTAGTGTGTGTGGCCTCCACGTGCCTGAATGACCTCCCTACAATGCCTGGGCATGCTCCTGATGAGGTGGCGGATGGTCTCCTGAGGGATCTCCTCCCAGACCTGGACTAAAGCATCCGCCAACTCCTGGACAGTCTGTGGTGCAACGTAGCGTTGGTGGATGGAGTGAGACATGATGTCCCAGATGTGCTCAATTGGATTCAGGTCTGGGGAACGGGCAGGCCAGTCCATAGCTTCAATGCCTTCGTCTTGCAGGAACTGCTGACATACTCCAGCCACATGAGGTCTAGCATTGTCTTGCATTAGGAGGAACCCAGGGCCAACCGCACCAGCATATGGTCTCACAAGGGGTCTGAGGATCTCATCTCGGTACCTAATGGCAGTCAGGCTACCTCTGGTGAGCACATGGAGGGCTGTGCAGCCCCCCAAAGAAATGCCAACCCACACCATTACTGACCCACTGCCAAACCGGTCATGCTGGAGGATGTTGCAGGCAGCAGAACGTTTTCCTTGGCGTCTCCAGACTCCGTTACGTCTGTCATATGTGCTCAGTGAGAACCTGCTTTCATCTGTGAAGAGCACAGGGCGCCAGTGGCAAATTTGCCAATCTTGGTGTTCTCTGGCAAATGCCAAACGTCCTGCACGGTGTTGGGCTGTAAGCACAACCCCCACCTGTGGACGTCGGGCCCTCATACCACCCTCATGGAGTCTGTTTCTGATCGTTTGAGTAGACACATGCACATTTGTGGCTTGCTGGGGGTCATTTTGCAGGGCTCTGGCAGTGCTCCTCCTGTTTCTCCTTGCACAAAGGCGGAGGTAGCGGTCCTGCTGCTTGGTTGTTGCCCTCCTACGGCCTACTCCACGTCTCCTGATGTACTGGCCTGTCTCCTGGTAGCACCTCCATGCTCTGGACACTACGCTGACAGACACAGCAAACCTTCTTGCCACAGCTCGCATTGATGTGCCATCCTGGATGAGCTGCACTACCTGAGCCACTTGTGTGGGTTGTAGGGAGGTCATACAGGCACGTGGAGGCCACACACACTACTGAGCCTCATTTTGACTTGTTTTAAGGACATTACATCAAAGTTGGATCAGCATGTAGTGTGTTTTTCCACTTTAATTTTGAGGGTGACTCCAAATCCAGACCTCCATGGGTTAATAAATTTGATGTCCATTGATAATTTTTGTGTGATTTTATTGTCAGCACATTCAACTATGTAAAGAACAAAGTATTTAATAAGAATATTTCATTCATTCATATCTAGGATGTGTTATTTTAGTGTTCCCTTTATTTTTTTGAGCAGTATATATATATATATATATATATATATATACATACCCTCCAACATGACCCGCCACACTAGGTACAAAATGCTCTGTTTCTGGACTTCACTCTTAATTTATTATTGCCCCATCACCTGTGAAGAAACAGCTTTCTTATCATTTAACTAGTTCAACACAGGTGATGGAGATCATAAATTAAGAGGGAAGTCCAGAAACAGAGCATTTTGTACCTAGTGGGGCGGGTCATGTTGGAGGGTCTGTATATATGTATATATATATTTATATATTATTATTTTTTATATGTAAATCTACAATGGTGTTTAAAAGTTTGTGAACCGCATCAGAATTTTTCATATTTCTGCTGAATTTGGTTAAAAACTACCTCAGATTTTCACATACAGTAAGTCCTAAAAGACAT
The DNA here is from genome assembly GCF_028390025.1 of Pseudophryne corroboree. NCBI lineage: Eukaryota > Metazoa > Chordata > Amphibia > Anura > Myobatrachidae > Pseudophryne > Pseudophryne corroboree. Next base: position 357,888,982 of record NC_086447.1, on the reverse strand, counting down.
GCTAATTTTTTGTTATTGAGGAAAATAATCCAATATATACTGTATATTACAGATACTATTTAAATTATGTGAGTCACTATTTCCTCTGCCATGTGGCACAATTGTTCTCTGTATAGTGCTGTATAATATGGTGGCACCATATACTGTAAATTAACGGTAATAATTAAATGCAGTTTTGAACTATATAAACACTTTTCCAAATGATGTGCTCACCTCATCATGATGTGTTCCCTTCACCAAACAGTTTATCTCACCCTACACCGAATCAAGATGTGGCCTTGTTTGTGCTTGTGTAAATCCAGTCACAGCTTATTAGTTTTAATATGAAATAATTAGGTAATGTACAAATATTGCTGGGCCATGGAAATGTTAAAAAATTAGATTTTGAGTAATGTTTCTGTGTTAATGTAAAAATATGTTGTACTACTTTTCCAGTTCCTGATGTTGTGCAGGACCTTATGGCAGAAAATATCAACACCACCTCTATAACCGTCATATGGCAGAAACCAACAGGAAACACCTGCTCTTATCTGATCCAGGTCTTAGGAAATACAACATTAAATGCAACTGTGAACACAACAACTTATATAATTGGTGACCTCACACCTGGGAATTATTACGTAATACTGGTCACTGCTCTTCTTGATGAAGACAAAATAAATGGGCAAAGCTCGACTATAGCTATCTATACAAGTAAGTGTTTATGGGAAGTGGTCAGCAGATATCATATCATTAGTAAAAATATTGGTTATTTACAGGTAAACAAAAAAGCTAAAGCTGACATTAAACAAATTGTAGTAAATACTTCACTTATTTTATTTCATATTCGAAGAATTGCATTTTATTGGCATCCAAAATTATGCATGCAAAATGGTTGTTGCAGATTAAAATTCTTTGTAAAGTTTCCTTAATGTTCTGGTTATCCTTGCAGTGACTACAGTAGCTGAAATGAACATGACTGCTACAGGACTAATTTTAACAAATGTTCCCCTGACATGTGCTGCTGTATTAGAAGCCTGTCCACGTATAATGTTTATTTCCCTCTCTAATTCTTTTGAAAATTATTTAGGATTCTTTTATTACATTTGTTGTGTTTTAAATTTTTTGTCCTCTATGGGGCATACAGCGTGTATTAATCACCCAATAAATACCATACCTCTCAACATGACCCTCTCCAGGAGGGACAAAATGCTGGACTTTTTTCTTAATTTATAATTGCCATCACCTGTGCTGAACAGGTTAATGGATTAGAAAGATGTTTCACTACAGGTGATGGCAATCATATATTAAGAGTGAAGTCCAAAAGCAGAGCATTCTGTCTCTCCTGGAGAGGATCATGTTGGGAGATTTGAAATACTGACCACACGTTTTGTGGTGACATTGGAAATTGGCAATATACAGTATCATTCCTCCTGAGCTGAGAAAGATCTTCTGAAAATGTCTTGTCCCAATAAATAGGTGTTCAATTTCCAGTTATTCTTAATTTGTGTAGTGGAAGAAGGAGTGGTTTTATGAGAATGCAGACACTGTGATCAAGACATGACCACATGTATGCAATTAGTCTACCCCAGCTTGTATTTCAGAGATGAATCTGTTAAATCTTTCTACTGCTTCGTTTTTCATAATGCTAGCAATGGCCCTCATTCCGAGTTGTTCGCTCGCAAGTGAATTTTAGCAGCTTTGCACACGCTAAGCCGCCGCCTACTGGGAGTGAATCTTAGCATCTTAAAATTGCGAACGATGTATTCGCAATATTGCGATTACACACCTCGTAGCAGTTTCTGAGTAGCTCCACACTTACTCGGCATCTGCGATCAGTTCAGTGCTTGTCGTTCCTGGTTTGACGTCACAAACACACCCAGCGTTCACCCAGACACTCCTCTGTTTCTCCGGCCACTCCTGCGTTTTTCCGGAAATGGTAGCGTTTTTTCCCACACGCCCATAAAACGGCCTGTTTCCGCCCAGTAACACCCATTTCCTGTCAATCACATTACGATCGCCAGACCGATGAAAAAGCCGTGAGTAAAATTACTAAGTGCATAGCAAATTTACTTGGCGCAGTCGCAGTGCGAACATTGCGCATGCGCATTAAGCGGAAAATCGCTGCGATGCGAAGATTTTTACCGAGCGAACAACTCAGAATGAGGGCCAATATATACAATTTATAGACAATTAGTTTTGGCAATTAAGAATTTTTTTTTTTACATTTGCCAGAAGTAATTATCTGTGTTTGCAGTGCAGGCATTACAAACAAGTATTGGAGTATTGATTTTTAAGGACTTTAGGTAGATTTAGTCTGCAGTGTCTCATCTGTTTTCTGATTGCAATAAGAGTAATCGAGAGGAGGAGCATCCCACAGACAGGAAATAGATCTGAAAAGATTCCTCTCCCCTTTTGCAGATTCTACAAAAATGTGCAGGTTCCACAAAACCCTTGTGCAGGTTCCACAAAAATGCATGCGAACATAGGGGCAAATATATTAACCTGGAGAAGGCATAAGGAAGTGATAAACCAGTGATAAATGCAAGGTGATACATGTACCAGCCAATCAGCTCCAATATGTAAATGAACAGTTAGGAGGTGATTGGCTGGTGCGTGTATCACCTTGCATTTATCACTGGTTTATCACTTCCTTATGCCATCTCCAGGTTAATATATCTGCCCCACTGTTTGAAGATGGCATTAGTTAAAGATTTCAAACTCCAATAAAAAAAGAAACTTTCTTAAAACTTGATATCTTTACAAATAAAATGTAGTTCTGATAGAATCAGGGGCCACCAAAGCATTGATCCTTGCACATGTAGTGCCACTAAAGCATAGATACATACACTTGTAGTGCCACAATAGCATACATCAGTGGTTTCCAAACTTTTTTATTCACGGAACCCTAGGTTATAAAAAAAATGTCACTGCACCCTTAGGCCAAAAGTTTCTTATTGAGAAATGTAGAAAGAAATAATAAATGAAGTTAATTGTGTTTATATGTCATCCACATGCTCATTTATGTGGTGAGGGACGATATGCTTTTGTTTGTCCACATATTTTATGATTGACAGCCACCAGCACTGGTTTTGCCTATTACATTGATTATAACATTTTTAATTGGTCCTGTACCACTAATCCAAGGCACCCCAGCAAGTGTCCTGGGGCACCCCATGGTGCCGCTGCACACAGTTTGAGAACCACTGCCATACACTAAAAGTGCAGGCCTTGACTCTATTTATAAATAGTATCTCCAATTCTATCAAAATAATGAATGTACTCAATTTTGTGTAATTAATTATAGCCATATATCATATTATATTAATTAATATCAATACAAGTATTGGAAATGTGTGTGTTTGTTTCTGAGAAATCCAACAACACCCGAATTTGGGGTTTCCAAGTAGAACGGAGTCCAGAATTAGGTGACGTTTTGCATAAGAAGGAGTGCATGGTGGTTGGTGCTGCAGGTAGAAGTGCCTGAAATCCTGCCTCATATGCCCATCCTCAGATCTATCTGAGTCACATTAAAAGTGAAGGAAAGTGACTACAAGGACCAATAGATTTCTATTGTTCCACAAGGTCACCCCCTCCTGGTCTATATGGTATGCTTCATTATTTTTTGACGAAGCTGCTGAAACATCCTGGGCGTGGTCTGCTAGGCCACACACCCCAAGACTGCTCACGTTCATTATGAGTGGGTGAACAACCCAATGCATGCTGAATTCTGATTGGGTATGATAGGAAGGTCTGTACTTGATTTGGCATTATTGATTTAAGTAAGAAATATACAGCATAGAGTTCATACTAGTGGAGTTAATAACAGTGAAAGCAGTAAACCAACAATATGTTTTTTGTATATTGATTTCTCTAATGTGCCTTTCTTTCAAAAACATAATGGATGTCATTACAGAACCTGTTATGGTAACAGCTTTAACAGCCTATAAAATAAACAGCAGCGCAGTATATGTCAGCTGGCAGCTTACTGAAGGAAACAGAAGTTCATATCTGGTGGAAGTGTTGGGAGATCCCCCTCAGAGGTTTAATGTCATGTCAGAATCAGTGACTATCAGTAACCTGACCAGTGGGAACCAGTACACAGTGAGGATTTCTGCAGTTGCAGGCAATAGCACTCAGGGCAGCAGTAGTGACATACAATTATTATGTGAGTATAAACCTTTCATTTACCAATGTGTTGTCACTTGTAGCAGAGTAAAAGGCAATCTGACTTTTGATATATTTATGACTTAATTACACATTAACTGTTACAGGGAAGCATAGCAATTATTATTTATGTAACATGATTACTAAAATTACTAAATGAGTACAGAATACAAAACAGTGGGGATAAATTGAAATGTTCATTTTTTGTTTGTTTAGTTTCGTTTCCTAATGCTTTTTTAGAATATAAAATTAGTACACAAAAAGGAGGAATATGTGGGGAAGGATACAATCATCTAAAACAGTAGTTCTCAACCTCGGTCCTCAAGTACCACCAACAGTTCATGTTTTCCAGGTCACCTAGATGGTGCACAGGTGTATTCATTACTTATTGACACAGTTTAAAAGACCCACAGGTGGAGCAAATTATTTCACATGCAATCCTGTGAGGAGACCTGGAAAACATGAACTGTTGGGGGTACTTGAGGACCGCGGTTGAGAACCACTGATCTAAAACATACAAGAGATACAAGTGTGCACTTGGGAAACAAGAAACCATGAAGAATAGTAGTAATCTAACAAGTTATTAATCAAATGCAAGTCAAACACAAGTAACCTGATAGCATAGAGGAAAAATGAGGGCCCAGTGTTTATTCTTAAATATTGCTGAGATTTTATATATTTTTTCTCCCCCAGTGTCAGATAACATGTCTGTTACAAATATTAACACTACCTCAATCTGGCTTCACTGGGATCCATATGTTGATGAAAACACAACTTATAGAATCTCTGTTTATGGAGAACCATCTATGGACTTCATTGTTAATACCACTGAAGTACTAATTAGTAATCTGACACCTGGGAATTTCTATCAGATTCAAATTTCTGCATACAAAGGAAACATGTTATTATATGGATACAGTGATGAGATCGCCCTGTACACAGGTAGGTAGTAGTCTGTAATCATTTTCCACTCTAAGTACAAAATAAATAAGCAATCTATTCTCTGTTCTTCACTGATGCCCGACAGCTTGTATTATTTCCATACTTCCCAACTGTCCCGATTTTCACAGGAAAGTCCAGTTTTTCTTGACTGTCCTGCTGGCCCACCTGCGGGCAGCAGTGTTCTGTGGTGGGGGGAGGGGGCAGCCTGGAGGCTCCTGTCACTCACTGGCTGCTCTGCTTAGTGCAGAGCAGAGCAGCAGTGAATAGACGCTGTGCGCATGCCCACAGCTTCTATTCAAAGGAGACAGGGACTGGGGGCATGCCAGCAGCTCACAGAGAGCTGGCCATGCCCGCACAGTTACGAAAATGGGAGGAGTGCTCGCTATCGTGGCATGCTCACAGAGCCATGCCCCATTTATATAGGCCATGCCCCCTTTTCAGATGGGTGCGGCCTTGCCGCTTGAGCAGAATCCCTATTTCCTAGGTACCGTACCGATGTTGGGAGGTATGCATTTCTGTACTTTGGGCCTGATTGTAAGTAAATATATATATATATATATATATATATATACACACACACACACACACAGTATATATATATATATATATATATATATATACATATATAAATAATAGGAAGAGACATTTTATTATTAGTTTTTTTAAATGATCTTTTATAAACATGTTATTTCAATCGTATTCGTTGTAGCTTATGTTTCATAGAGACAGGTAGCATGTATTATTGTGCAGAGTGGTGGTGGAGTCTGTGTGATCACCTTCTGCATGAAAAAATAAATAAGACGGGCCACTAAATAGATTTTGTTTTTGCTGTGGTTTAAAAAAAATTGGTCTTTTATAATCATCGCTCAATTTAAATGATATTTATTAAGGTGTGTGTTTCATAGAGGCAGTGCCTATCATAGCATGTAGTGGGGGTGGAGTCTGTGTTCCCGCCATCTGCATTGTACCCCCATCTGCGTGCCAAAAATAAATAAGCAAAGTCACAAATGTTTTTTGCTGTTGTCAACAAAAAGCTTCAGTATTTTATGTGCATGGTAAAGATAACAGTCTCTCCTTGCCTGTCTCATTGTATGTTCACTTGGTATTGTAGCAGTTAAGTTCATCTATTCTGCTGTCCTTATGTAGAAGAAATCAGCTGATAAAAATGCAGGAGCAACCCAGTACTTCAACATCTCCTAAAGGAGATCAAGGGAAAGAAGGTGTAAAGGGCATCTCAAATCTAAACAGTATTTCACAATACTTGTGAGCAAGTTGTCATCTCATGTGGCATATGACACAGTGACGTATCCTACTTCAGCTTTTCTTGCAAATGTTTCTGCCAGGAAAACCTGGCCTTTTACAAGAGATCCACTGGTGATGATGATGAGCCAACTCAGCACACCAGAGTGAAACAACATTCTGACATATGGTTAGGCTTAGAAGAATTGGCCACATATATTGACACCTCTACCATGTCTCACATAGTCCCTTTAAACACTGGGATATAAAAAAGGCAATTTGGAGCCCCTTGTTTAAACTTGCTTTGTTAAACTTAAGCTACAAACCCTCCAGTGTTTACTTAAAAAGAGTGTGTAGCACATTCAGGAACCTTTATTTAACCAATTTACCAAGATGTTGTCTTTTGAGGGGGCCCAAACAAACCAAGCACTTCAGCCACAAATGTGGCAGTCCCTGTCACTGAGGTGCTTGATTTGTTAAACTGTGTATGTTATTTTTAATATAAGCATACTGTATGGGTGGGAGGGCGGAAGGACTATTCCATCGTGTACCACTTTACATTATGGGCTATGCCAAGATTGTTTGTGTTTTTTACAGGCAGCATATACTGTAATACTGTACTTTACTTGGGCATTGATGTTCTGTATCTTGCAAGACCATTTATCACCAGCTTCACATCCAAGCATATAGGCCCTGTTTCGTTACCTCCAGCTTTTACACAGATTATAGAGGGCTCTTAATAGTTTATTGGAAATAATGTAGACAAAAAAGAAATCACCACTAATTCCAAAACAATTTAGAATTTTTCTCCGCTGAACAAAGAGAAATAAAACAAACAAAACAGAATAGTGTGTTATTCTTTCCCATTTAATATACAGTTGTAGCCACGCTCATCTTACCTGCGCGTGGGCACTGAGCTGCGGATGCACTTTAGTATGTCGATCCACCCATTCATTCCTATGGCCATGTGTGTGTATACGCTTGTACTCATCACAGTCATGGGCAGGGTCCAGTATGAGTTACCACCAGATGGGATGCCGGCTGTCTGTATTTACCGACAGCGGCATCCTGTCAGCGGGAATCCCAGAAGTGAGTCTTCTCGCAGGCCTGGTGGCTTGCTGTGGTTGCCACAGGTTTAATTCCGACTCGGTTGGTGGTGTGGGCCCACCGATCGAGTGGGAATACTGTGCGACTATCGGGATTGCATTTTTAAGCATTTCACTGGCTGTCGGGATTCCGGCATCGGTCTCCTGAACACTAGGAGCCAGACAGCTGGCATTTTAACTACATCCCCGTGGGTACACTAGTCGCACCTGCTTTGCTGTGGATAAGACGCTCAGTGGCTAAGCTAAGTGTGGCTACATCTATATACTGTGGCAGTGTAAACTGAATTTCGTCTAAATGTACAGACTGATAAGAGAAACAAAAATGTACAGTTGCCTGCATTCTTTACATGTCTACCAAAGGTAGACATGTAAAGAGTCAAACATTGATGGTGTAAATAATCAGAGGTCTAATAAAGTGTGCTCACAATTTGAAGGTTATTTTACAGAAAATTACTCTAGCAACTATCATTTTAAGGTCCCTCATTCTAGATGGAACATTGCTAATGAGCCCTGTTTAGTATCCACAAGTGCTAAATAAACCATTATAGCAGTTCAGCCTAGTTTTATTTACCTTTTAACTGTGAATTAACTGCTTAACCCTTAGTATACCAAGGGGGATCTTCTAAGGACCCCAGAATGTTATTTTTTATGATCCTGCAGTATCTATAACAACTATTTTACTTCTGATTTTTCTATGTGTCCCGCATCGGATAAAGATAAATACAGTGTAATTAGGATTGGATTAAGATAAATACAGTGTAATTAGACTTATAAAATGTTCTTTCAAAAAAACGTAAATAATAAAAAAACACTATACTACGTTACAAATGCAGAACATTTTATATGTGAGAAACACAGGAAAACAACCACCACTGTGACATGTGCTAAGAACTGTAGCGATGGCAACACATGAATAGTGATGTATTGTTACAGTAGTAAAATGATATAACCTTTTTTACAATAATATACAGTATCAAATCGGATGTAAAAATATACACACTGTAATGAAGAAGAATATATGGCTTTTATTGGCCAACTACTCTTGAAATAAATAAACAAAATATTTTATGCTAACTGTCATACCCCTACTAAAACGTATCCCTTCAGAAACCCCCAAAACATAATTTTAGTAAATTACCGCATCAAATAGTTGAGAATTTAGACAAAAAACCGTGGGGTCCTCTGAAGACCCCAGCTTGGTAAAGTATGTTGACGAGGTAGGCTTAGTATATTAAGGGTTAATTTACTGTTAGAGTCAGACACCACAGCATTAGAGGATGTAATATACCTAACAAATGTTTGTGATGCTAAACATTAATCTAATAGAAAAATATATATCTAAGTGGCCAAAATGATACATATACGCAAACACTCTGTACTTTATTCTTTCTCCTTTTTAAAATTATTTATTTCAGTTTTCTTTCTTTTCTTCTGAGGTCTATGCTTTTGTACTTGGATGAACTGTATGTAAACTCACATTTGTATGCTTGTTTTTAATTGTCTATTCCATGACTCTGTTTTACTTTACTTTATAGATATGACTGTTAGTATAATCAGTGAATCAATCAATCAATCAATCAATCAATGCTTTATCGGTCTACCACTACATAAATACTGTATGCCATTTCCATTTCCCTGTGCTGACCCTGGGTCTGTGATTTGATACTTTGAGAAGTTTGCAATGGCATTCAATAACATTTGGATTTTTATTAATGTAGCCTATTGGTAGGGGTAGAAGAGGGAACGCTAGAGGTTACATCTAAATAGAACACCCTTTGTCAGGTTAATGGTGAAGGGTGTTTACAATGTTTACGGATGCAATCACTTGTAAGTAGCAGGTGATATATATTTAAACATGACTAAGTACAGTGATACTTTATACATCGTAAGAGCAAAACTTTTCAGGTGTTGTGTGTAGTTTAAGGTTCTCATAGACTAGCACCATGGCAGTGATTTTTCACTTGTGTAACTCAGCCACAGCGCTGAATGTCAGCCATAAACCCGGCAGTGGCAGGACCTATGTACCCAGCGCAAGTCACATTATTCTGCACAACCACTTCCCTCTATGTAATATCTCCATCGCTGAGATGTAGGTGGAGGTGTTGAGTTGGTGGCTGGTTGTAACAGGGAACCTTCGGAAAGGGCACGTGCTGCTAGCCTACACATAGCCAGAGCAAGGTGCAGGGGGCTTTTGCCGCGGGGGGGGAGGGGGGGAGGAGGAGGCTATAAAGGGGAGGTGGGCACTTGGTGGAGGCACATTTGTTAGTTACCCATCCGTTAGACATAAGGGAGGGTTATATTAATATTAATAACACTGTAGGAACAAAAACTGGTCCAAATGATATGATTTTAGCTGTTTTTTGTATCAATTAATAAAGAAATCCAAAACCAAAACATTTTTGGGTAGTTTTGCCAAAATCAAAACCCAATGAAGATTTTAAACAGAAATTAAAACATGCAGTCCACACACATCTATAATAAATATGAATTGCTACCTAATAAAAATAAATAAAATCATTGCACCTACAAGAATTACTTAAGTAACTTCTTCATTCTGTTTTGGTCTGAAATAATCCAATACTATTATTAACATGAATAATGCAAAAGAAAAAATCTTTATTGAACCCGCAGACTGCTCCCAGTGATTCCCCTATACCCAATGAGAAAAATCCAGTCATCCTAATGACTTAATAGCCAGGAAATGTAATAGAAAGCCTCCACTGTAATAACGCAATGCTTCTCCATGATGTAGGTGGTCTGTGCAGTGGATATCTGACCTCATCAATCTCAGTACCTCGTACTCTGCACAGAGTTTCTCAATGCATGTTGCAGCAGATGCTTTATATAAGAGCAAAATCCTTTTTCACCAGATACCACAAGAGGAGGGAATATATGGGGGTTGGTTGGGCTTGGACTAAAAGTGTTATTGGCTGGGAGCATACTATATGTGTCAAGGAGCAAATGAGGTGGGCCTGCTGAGCATAAAATCCTTGAAGGGCATAAACCATCACAAAACACCGACCATGAAGAAGGATGCCATCCATGAGGGTCAGTTCATCACAGACAGCAAATAAAGGTTTGACATCATGAGAAACTTCCTTGGAGGAAGAATGCAAGCCATACAGGACACCACAAGCCATCTATTTGCAGGGCTTATCCTTGAGTGTTGCATCACAGCACTCCATCATGGACCTGGAGCAGAGGACATCAATTTCCATGACATACAGGTCATCTTAAGCATCAGGACACCTGATTCCAGTAGGTGAGCACATTAAAAGGCATCAGCAACATGAAGGTCCTTGTCACATATATACACTACATCAATATGGGAATTTTTTAGATTGAGTACAGTATGTTACATTGGATTTGTGCTAAGGCAGTATTTACAGGTTTGAGGCAAATAGTAATCAAGGGTTGGTGGTCTGTCTCAGCCAGCACTGGTTGCCCATAGATGAACTTATGAAACTTTTGACAACAAAGTCTAGAGCTGAAAGTTCCTTTTCATTTTGAAAGTAACATGACTCATTCTCAGTAAGGGACATGGAAGCAAAAAAATGAGTTTGCTACACTGCAGGCAAAAAGCACCAACACCATGCTGGGAGCAGAGTTTACAGCATGAACATGCACACCTAAACTTGGAGCACCAGGCTAAAAGTGAGCAAAGCCTTGCGGCATGAAGTATTGCAGACTAAATTTATCTTCGGAGATAAGCATGTGTTGGACAGCCTATGACTTGCCAGGATCCATCTTAATACCCTCTGAAGTTAGGAGAGGGCTAAAATACAGGACCTCAGTTACTCAAAACAATAGTTATTAAAGTTTAACTGTATGTTGATTTCATGAATTCTTTAGAGGACCTTGCTGAGGTGTATGTGCTGTTCTTCCATGGGGGATCATTCCGAGTTGATCGCTCGCTAGCAACTTTTTGCAGCCGTGCAAATGCATAGTCGCCGCCCACAGGGGACTGTATATTAGCTTTGCAAGTGTGCGAACACTTTTGCAGCCGAGCACTACAAAAACAGTTTGTGCCGTTCCTGAGTAGGTCTGAACTTACTCATCCCTTGCGATCACTTCAGCCTATCCGGTTCCGGAATTTACGTCAGTCACCCGCCCTGCACACGCCTTGCCACACCTGCGTTTTTACAACCACTCGCTGAAAACGGTCAGATGCCACCCATAAACGCCTTTTTCCTGTCAATCTTCTTGTGATCGGCTGTGTGAATGGATTCTTGATTAAATCCATCGCCCAGCAACGATCCGCTATGTAACCGTACGACGTGCCTGTGCATTAAGGTGCATATGCATGCGCAGTTTTGCTGAGTTTTGATCTGATTGCAGCGCTGCAAAAAGTTGCTAGCGAGCGATCACCTTGGAATGACCCCCATGGTGCCTTTCACAATGATCTTATAAAAGTATCCCTTGAAGAGATGCTCCATGCAATGTTGAAATACTTCACTGCCAGTGCATATACTGTAGGGCATTTGGGGGAAGGCATACAGATGTTTTCACATACACCTTTCCCTAATTTAGCCATATGGTCAAATTAGCCATGCATTTTAATCTGCGATTTAGCCATGCCTTGTGATTTTTTCTTAAAATATGCTTATTTAATCTGCTACTTTCTATAAATTATTTTGCAGCAATAATATATTGGGAAGCTATCCAATTGTTACTCGTGGTGGAGTGTCTTACCCATGCTAAGCAGTTTGAGCCAAATGAAGCAAAAAGGGAAAGTTTTATGAGGACACATATGTACTTAATCACAGGTTTCATGGTTAATTCCTTGTCCATTGTGATCCACCAGGATCCACATTTGGCACCCGGAGTGGTAAATATCTTGCCATTTGGTGTATCACCTATTACTTGCTCCACAGTTACAAGGGCGTAATATGGTCTCGTAAGAGCTTTGTTCAGAAGCACAGTCAATGCAGATGCATACTGAACCATCCTTTTTTTACTGCAGCAACCATAGCCAACACCCATGGGGTGACTTCTACCACTGGAGAAATGATGTCCGATGCTGTCATGCAATCTAACTTTACTATCACTTTCTTTCACTATCCTTCATGGCCAGAGGCACATGTCTTGGAAACCATACCGTGGGAGAAATGGCATCGTTGAAATGCATGTGATAGGTGGCTGGGGGTTTCCCAATGATATTATAATTGAGCAGATCAGCAAAGTCTTACTCAGGAGCATGTGTTTTGTGATTTGTGTACTAGAGGCATTCACCTGACATGATGTTACACTTGAAACCAGTGTACATTTTAATTTTTATGCATTATTAGTTTCCTTAGCTATTACAGTGGTAATATTTTACCCTTTTTGTCTTGTGTGTTTTACAGTGGAGTGTCTACAGTATGAACTTGGGGGGTCATTCCGAGTTGATGGCTCGCTATCAGTTTTTAGCAGCCGTGCAAATGCTATGCTGCCACCCACTGGGAGTGTATTTTAGCTTAGCAGAAGTGAGAACGCTTGTGCAGCAGCGCTCTGCAAAAACAGTTTGGGCAGTTTGAGTAGCTCAGAACTTACTCAGCGCTTGCGATCACTTCAGCCTATTCGTGTCCGGATTTGACATCACACACCTGCCCAGCGTTCACCCAGCCATGCCTGCATTTTCCCTGGTACGCCTGCATTTTTCCAAACACTCCCTGAAAACGGTCAGTTTATAACCAGAAACCCCCACTTCATGTCAATCACTCTGCGACCATCAGTGTGACTTAATTCTTCGCTAGAGCCTGTGCAAAATCACATCGTTCGTTGTACCCGTACGTCATCCGTGTGCATTGCGGGGCATACGCATGCGCAGAAATGCCGTTTTTTGCCCTGATCACTGTGCTGTGATAATCGGCAGCGAGCGATCAACTCGGAATGACCCCCTTAGTGCAATGGCCTGTTAGAATATGCAGTGGAAGGTTGTCTGTCATTAGATTTAGACTTGGATCTGTACCACCATGCAAAATTATTTTGTTTAGCAAAATCATTGCAGCATTTATCTAAAGCAGAATTTATAGCCTTCATGGAAATTGTGACCGCTGCAATTCACACTCCATTTTTGTTGCTGCAAGTGTCGCACAGTTCATATACATCAGACTCTTTTAAACTCCTTTGCACTGCTCATGCAGCATGCATTATGTTTATGGCTGTGTTCAATGTTAATCTGTAGTAATAAATGGGCACAAGTTACTTCAGTATAAATCCTATACATAATTCTGCTTCAGAACTCTTTTATTGGTGTGTCTGGATCCTCCTGATCCAACCCCTTTCAAATAGACTAATGTGTCTGCTTTATCAATGGCCTTAGTACCTGCTAGGTTGTGCAGGGTATATTCCTGTTCCTTTTTTGATTTTTCTGAGAGTCACTGGGAAACCCTGTTCTTTTTTCTTCACTTTTAAGTGAACAGAGTATATTCTGATATAACACCATAGTTATAACTCAAACTAAACTTTGCAAAGTAGAATTGATGTGCTACAAAATTACATCTTTCTGATAAGCCCAGATAGCACATTACTGCATATGACAGCACATTTCTTCATAAGATACTGTATAAGAGAGCACATTATTGTACAAGAATCATTGTAAATCTAAATGGGATGCGGTTATGTGACCGGCGATCTGGAGGCCGCTGGTCACTATTCGGAGGCCGGGATCCCGAAGGCTAAATAGCCCGATGGTCAACATGCCAACCTACAGAGACTATTGCCACTCCTGGGTGTCCACCCATAGAGCTCCCTTACACTCCCCCCCCCCCCCCCCGCCGACCATCTAAAAGCCGGGATCCCACCATCAGTATGGTGACCAGCGGTCTTCCAACCACCGGTCACACATACCCAACCCATCTAAACCAGGGGCGTCAGAACATTTATTAGTTGGGGGTGCAAGTTAGATCCTAATTTTGGTGCCCCGGGGAGGAGGAGGCGGTACTGCGTGGACGAAATAGAGGGAGCATCACGGTTGGGAGGAGGTGGAGAGAGAGAGGGAGAGTGTCAGTGATAGAAAGAGGGAGAGAGAGAGACAAAGTGTCAGGGAGAGAGAGGGAGAGAGAAGGTGTCAGAGAGAGGGAGAGACAGTGTCAGGTAGACACCTGACAGAGCGTATCAGGGAGAGCGAGCGAGAGAGAGAGTGGGACAGTGAGAAAGGTAGTGGAGCGAGCGGGAGAGACACTACCTGATTACACAGCACATCTGCAGGTCTCTCATGGAGGCAGACACTACTCTGCATTAGGCCATGCCCCCCTAAACACTCGCAATTCACTGGACAACTCTGCTGGGAGTCGAGGGTGGGGGAGCATTGCTTGGACTTGCAACTGACCGCACATCGCTCCTCCTGTACATCAGCCAGCGCCTCTCATGTTTTTTTGGGGCGGGGGCAGCTGCCCCTTGTTCCTTCCCCCCGTTCCAAAGCCTCTGATCTAAATAGTTTCAATCAAAGAATTGTGTATTTGTATTTTAACATGAATAGTTATGTATTGCAAATTACCCTTTTTCCATATAATAACCTTTTCAAGTACAATATACTGTATCGACAAAGTATTTTCTATGCAGTGCTAGAAGACAACTAGCCATCACTCATTCACTGTTATCACCCTTTTATACAGTATTTGCCCCCCCCCTGTTATTGTAAACTACAGCTGAACAAATGTCAGAAAGGAATTACCAGACAATTGACTGCAAGTCACACAACTGTTCCAGTGATGCTAAGAAATAAAACCTAAATATAGCTTACAATACCATAAAACATTAGAAGATCAACTAAAAATCACCTTTAACTTTTAACCATTCTCTAAAAAAAATCTATCTCTCCAGTGGCGTAAGTTCGTACCAGACGCCCAGCGGGGAAATAGATGATTGTGCCTTCCAACCACCTACAATCCTGTCACCACTAACACCCTCTCTTTCACCTTTAACACACCGGCAGCACCCGAACATATGCCCTCATTCACCACCAACACCCTAGGAGCCCCCTTCTTCTTCTTCACTATTAGCACCCTAGCAGTACACTGACACCCTCCGTATTCACTACCATCATCCCAGCAATCCCCCAATTTCACTACCAACATTCTTACAGCATTCAGACAGAAACAAAAGAACCAAATTTTACTCAAAATACCCACTGTTATAATTTCCTTCACATCATTCATTTATTGCTAAAGTAATCACACAATCAAGCCCATACAGATCACATAAACTTGAAACGGACCTAATAATAAAATATATCAGAAAAGCATTATATGTATACTGTACAAAGAGATAGCAATAATAATTATAATAATAACAATAATAATAATAATAATAATACTATCAGCAGGAGCTGGCTGGCAACTTTTAGCCTGGGAGGCAAGTCCAGTGCACTGGTCCATAAGTAATGGCGCATCCTTAAATTGAGGTTTTAGGTATAATAAATAAATATTTATTAATAAAAAATGAGGTCTGGTGTTACTTAACCCAAAGATACTTTATTATTATAAATTTTACCTTGCAAATAATAAAAATAAATAATGCAAAAATAAATAAATAGCTTAGTGGAGGAGATGTATTATTGTGGCACTTATCATTCGATACTGTTCTATCTGCTTCGCCTCTTAATGAGGCAAAGCAGGAAGCAATGTTTCCAACATGTATCAACAACCCAGCTGCCAGAGTCCTGTAGCACATCAGTATTAGGTGTCTTTCCTCCTGGCTAGCTCCAATGCACTTACGTGAGATCTCGCAAACATTACGCTGATATTCTGGCATGAACACAGCCGCTGCACAGTATACATGAGAGCAGGTGAGCCTGCTGATATATGAAAAATGATAAGCCACAAAAGTCCACTTATTGTTTTCTTGCATCATCTGCATGATTTCCTTTGCCATACAATAGTATGGTGATGGCAGAATCATTAGATGTTTGCAGATATCATAGAGAAAAGTATTTTTTTTCTATATTTTCTGTTAACATACAAACATGTTCAATGGGAGGGGCTTATTCCTGTACATCACGAAAACTGAATTGCTACTTATCTCTATACATTGCATAATTACAGAGCCCTCACTCTCGCTCAGGACCTTCTTCACGGATCTCCTGTTGAACTACAAAGTACCCATATATGGGTCCAGAACGAGGGATCCAGATGCAACCTTCATGGATGCCCAGGGTCCTTCCATCTGGTGTATCTCTTCCTTCTGGTATCTCTCCTTCCCAGAGTGCTCCACAAATTCAAAGAGGAAGGCGGCATGATAATCTTAATTGCTCCAGCATGACCCAGACACCATTGGTTCACGGATCTTCAGTGTCTTTCCATAGACGTACTATTTCCACTTCCTCCATGACCAGACCTCTTGTCACAAGGTCCCTGTCTACATCCAGACCTAGCCCACCTGTCTTTAACGGCATGCCTTTTGAGTCATCCATCTTGAGGGATAAAGGATTTTCCCATTCAATTATTCAGACTATGCTCCGAGCACGGAAACAGGCCTCAGCTCGTATCTATTACCTCACGTGGCACTGTTACTTCCAGTGGTGCCTTCTTCAACACTATGATCCTCTGGTGTTTCGGATTTCTAGACTCTTGGCATTTCTGCAGGCTGGCCTTGACATGGTCCGTCTCCTTGCTTCTCTTAATGTTCAGGTCTCTTATCTGTCTGTCTGGTTTCAGAGAAGACTTGCTCCTTTACCGGATGTCCATACCTTCCTTCAGGGGGTACTACAAATTCAGCCTCCCTTTGTCCCTCCAGTGGCTCCTTGGGATATGTCATTGGTCCTTTGAACTTTGCAACAGTCTCCCTTTGAACTGTTAGACTCTGTTGACCTCAAATCGTTAACCGTGAAGACTTAATTCTCCTGGCAATTGCCCCAGCATGCAGAGTCCCTGACTTGTGGACACTCTCATGCCACTCCCCCTTTTTGATTTTTCATCATGACAGGGCTGTCCTCCAGACTAAGCAGGGCAACCTCCCCAAGGTGGTATCCAGATTCCATCTCAACAGGGAAATTGTATTGCCAGCCTTCCATTCACCTGGCCTCTCTGAGAGGGAGGCCTCCTTGTGTGTGGTCCATGCTCTGTGGATCTACATGGACCATATTTGTTCCATTAGGAAAACAGATTTCTTCTTTGTTCTCTATGGATTCCAGAAGCGCGGATTGCCGACTAATAAACAGGCTTTGGCTCGCTGGCTCTGCATGACCATCTCACATGCTTATACACAGGATGACCTCCCTGTACTGGATACAGTCTCTGCTCACCTTACTCAATCTGTGGGACCTTCATGAGGAGCCCGCAATGGCACATCTGCTGAACAACTATGCAAGGCAGCTGTATGGACTTCTGTCCACATGTTTCTAAGGTTCTATACCTTTGATACATTTGGCTCTTAGGATGCATCCTTTGGCCGCATCATCTTCCTTTCAGTCTAGGAGCATTCCCTCCCTATTTCAACCGCTTTGGTACATCCCCAAGGTTATTCCTGTGGATGCCTATGGACCCTGAAGAAGAAAAAAGTTATGGTAAAACTTACTTTTGTCAACTCTTTTTCTTCAAGGTCCAAAGGATCCACAGGGCACCCACCCTGATGCACCTAGCTTCAATGGGTTACTCCTCTTGGTTACCAGTTCCCATCTCCTGGTTGTGAGAGTATTTTCTGTGTGTACCATCCTTCCTTCTCTCCTCTACAGCTCCTGCCTTGGGCTTGTTAACGTAAACTGAAGAGCTTTAGCTGTGGGCGGGGTAAGGGGATAGGGTCCAGTGCATCCTGGGAGCTCCTGAAAAGCTTAACTGTTTGGTGTTTATCCTGATGTCCACAGCATACCCCAAGGTTATCCCTGTGGATCCTATGGACCTCAAAGAAAAATAGTTAACCAAGGCAAGTTTTACCATAACTCCTTATTTTTGCAGTTTTTTTGCAGTATTTTTAGTCTGCTATAACCTCTCTGACCCTACTCGTGCATAATACTTTAATACATCAACCACTGTCCCATGGCGCTTTACGCCAGAAAGACCCTCCTGCGGTCCTCTTTATGAGCTTTTTCAAACAACCATCACCAGCGCAAATCACTAAAACTAATATTGTTCCAGACAAAGGCTCCAAATAAATGTCATACCTTAGTGCTCCCTTTGTACCACCTCCTCCTACTCCAATTTTGCATATGGACTTTGGTGAGGATGCACCATTAACCTTGAGTGCCATGAAACAACTGTTGCCCCCCCTAAAACTGATATAGCTGCAGATTTCAATTCTTCAGTCTTGTCAAAAATCTGTACATGTCCTTGGTCACTGCACAGATCACCTTGAAATTAAACTCGAAGAAGTCATTAAATCTCATTATGACCTAATGACAATTTGCGAGCAGAGGTTACCACCCTAAAAACCAAAGTCTGTGATTTGGAAGATAAGGTAAAGTGAAATAACATTAAGATACACTGCATACCGGAGTCGGTCCATAACTCGAACCTTAAGGAGTATGTTACTGACCTGTTTATGAAACTACTTCCGACGACCCCTATCACAGACTTCCTTCTAGATTGCATCCACCACCTTCCAAAAGCACGGAATTCCTCGTCAGATGTTCCCAGGGACACTTTAATGTGGCTTCACTACTTCGATGCTAAAGAGGTGGTCCTGCAAGTGGCTAGAGCCTCCAACTTCTCTACTTCCATCCTAGAAGACCTACAACTTTTTGGAGATCTATCTGCAGCCACTTTGGCTTACGCAGGTCCTTCTATCCAGTTACTAAAGCCCTCTGGAAAGCAGACATTATCTACCATTGGGGTTTCCCAACAAAACTGCTGATTTGCAGAAATGGTACTACAAAAGTTGTCTTCACACATGCGGATGGGATCAAATTGCTGCTGGCCTGGAATTTGGAGGATATTTCCTCAAAGGTAACCATCAGACTGGAGTGGTCTATGGTAGACTGGTCAACATGACTATACTTAGTATGCCCCTGGTTTTATCTGTTCTCATTATTGCCAAACTGCTTATACGTTTAGCATTGTTATTGTTCCATTACATGTTTGCTTGTTAGTCCAATGCAAAAGTTTACAGGTTTGTTGTCGTACTTATTGCGCCTAATTCAGCCCTGATCGCTACTGTTCGTTTTTGCACAGTGGCTCTGAACTGCACATGTGTCAGCGCTACAGTGCGCCTCTGCCTGATTGACAGGCAGAAGAGTTTTCTGGGCAGGAGGGGGCAGGCCGGCATCATTGGGCCGCTGTTTTGACGGCATGTCCCGGGCAACACAGGCGTGCCTGGACCATGCGGAGGTGGCCCGCAGTGGCTGTGTGATGTCACATGCACCCGCATGCGACCTGGAGAGCGAGCTGCGCTGGTAGGGAGCTACTCTTCAGGTAAAAAAGCATTGCCGCCGTGCAATGCTTTTGTACCTTTGTGGCGGGGGGAGGGCCAGACATGTGGGGTGGACTAGCCCTGTGCTGGGCTTCCCCCTGCATGTCAGGGTGGCTGATCATAGCCGTGCAAAATTTTGTACAGCTATGATCAGGTCTGAATTAGGCCCTTTGTGTGCTGGTAGGGAATGTTATATCTCTATATATCCCTTCCCATAGGTCCTCGGGTTATGCTCACCCTGGACCAACACTGCAGCCTATTTTCCCCTTGGGTTAGGTGAGTGTCAGTGGTGTTTTTTATACATATTTGAACTTAATGATTCATTTGGTATGCATTGTTATCATAGTATACCCAAATGACTTTAGCTTTCAATTCCATAATGGTCACTCAGTTCACATAGAGTTATGGAGGCCAATAGCTGCCTCCACATACCCAATGGGCCACCTTAGTACCCATTTGCTTTACCCTATCCAAGTATTATTGTTTTTATTTACCATTCACTTTGTCCCTTTTTAATTACATTTTATTCATTCTTCCACACCACTTAACTAGGTATTTGGTGATTATACACATGTGTGCCACAACTCCCTTACTTGGATACACACAATATTGTAAAGGTATTTTGCCTACTCTTTCCTCCATCATACTATTATATTTTGCAATGGTTTACATAATCTCACTGAATTTTAAGGGCCTCAACTCCCCAAATAAATGTAGTATGGCCCTAACTTTGTTTGCTAAACATCAAGCCCAGGTAGTAGCTCTGTAAGAAACACACTTTATTCATTCCTCCCATCCTTGATTTTCCAAATTCAATTACCCCCCCCCCCCCAGTTTTATGTCTAATGGCCCCTGCAATAAAGCTAGGGTTGCTGTTCTTATGTCTAATACATGTAATTTTGGCTGATAACCAGGTAATGGATCAGGAAGGTCCATTTTTAATTTTTATTGGAAACTGGATGATAGACAGGTGACTAAGTTTCAAAGGAATGGGGATGATATACCAGTTGCTGGTATACCAGCAGTAAGGGAGTGAGTCGCCTCGCAGGCTCAATGTGCTTGCCACATGTTCTATTCCCACTCGGTTGGTGGCATAGACCCACTAACCGAGTGGGAGTTACAGGCGAGTGTCAGCATTCCAACCACCAGTTATATATTGGCTGTCGGGATTCCAGCATCGGGTACCTGAATGCCAGGATCCCGACAGCTGGCATTATAACTGCATCCTGCTCCAAACACTAAACAGTATCTTTTGTGAGGAAATTTTGCTCCACCCTCCAATCTTGCTGTAAAGACTCCACACTGATTTTGGGAGATTTTATTATAATCCTCGATCCTGCTATCGATAAATCTTGTACACTGCATTCTATGCGACCTCGCCCTCTTGTGACCACTCACATGCATTTCAATGTATTTTAGATGAATATGCCCTGTATGATGTTTGGAGGGCTAAGAACCCGACTGGCAAGGACTGCACCTTTTTCTTCCATGTTTATAAATCTTACTCCCATATTGACCTGGCCCTTACAGATAAGTGGACCTTAAGTCAAATCAACTAGGCTTCTATCCTGCCGGTAGCATGGTCAGATCACTTGGCATTACGTCTCAGATGGGTTGTTAAATCATTTCTGGTCACTCCACACCCATGATGCCTTGGAGACCATTTGCTTCTTGCTTTAGAAGCCAAACAAACCATTTCCCAGTCCCTCTCCACATATCTGAAGACCAATACCCAGATATCACCTCTTTATTTAACTTTTGGTGTGTCTTGAAAGCAGTATTTCAAGGCTCAGCAATTCAATCAGTAACCCATATATGCAAAATGGCTGCTTCTCAGCGAGCGGAGCTGAAAACTCGTTTGGCCAATCTAGATTCCAGACACAAATCATATCCATCCAATGATAAATTTACCGCAATCTCTTGAAGGTTTGGGAGGAATGGAACATATTAGCCCTGAAGGAGGTCCATGAGACACTCTTTAAACTGAAGCAATTTTATTTATAAGGCGAAAGAGGGGGCAGAATGCTTGCAAGGTAGCTGAGAGGGAAATTAGCGAAGGAACGGACTATGGTGATCATTAACTTAAAAGAAATTATAGTAACTGATTCAGCGGATATTGCCAATGCATTCTCTAGTTACTATTCAGGGTTACACAATTTAATTGATGACCCTACAAACCCAAAACCATTAGCAGAAGGGATAGCAGACTTTCTAAAAGATGCCCGGTTACTCTTTCTAGATGCTCCTACACTCCAGTCACTAAAACGTCCCTGGTCTATAGAAGAAATAGATGCTGTTATAAACGCCCTTCTAGTGGATAAGGCGCCTGGTCCTGATGGATATATTAAGAAATTTTATAAGTGTTTCAGGGATAAGTTAACCCTGCTTTTGGCCCAGGTCTTTAATGAAGCCTCGATGTGTGGCTCTTTTCCTCAAGAAATGTTGGAATCGTGGATAGTTGCATTCCCAAAACTTGGTGAAAATTCCTCTTTGTTGGCTAATTACCAACCTCATAACAAATAGACTTATTCCCTTACTCCCTTCCCTTATCCATGAGGACCAGGTAGGCTTTGATAAAGGTAGACAATCACCCAATAACACATGCAGAGTTATTAATATTGTGGATGCCTTCTTTGCTTCTGAGGAATCCCTGTTTTTGCTTTCACTGGATGTGGAAAAGGCATTCAATATACTTCACTGGGACTATATGTCATCCTCAGTAAATTCGGGTTTGATGGTCATGCTTTATCCTCTATAGTGGCTTTGTACTCTATGCTGTCAGCCAGAGTATTTTTGATGGGTTACTTTCCCCTACTTTCCAATAACAAATAGTATATGCCAAGGCTGTCCTTTATCCCCATTAGTGTTCACACTCACAATTAAACCTCTAGCCAAAAATGATTAGATCCAGTCCTTCTATAAAAGGCCCCAACATCTTTGGACAAACATACAACGTTTGTCTATTCGCAGATGACGTCCTTTTAACTCTAACAAACCCTCTCACATCTCTACTGCACTTACAAAAGGTTCTGGATGCCTATGCAAAGGTCTCATACTATAAACTGAATTGCTCTAAAACTTAAACATAATCTCATGATGGAACGCCATAATGGCAAACCCCCCAAAACCCTTTAAATTCCCATCACTTTTAAAATGGGAACCTCTCATGCTGTCTAACTGAAGATGACTGGCACTCAGTTATCCAGACATGCTTTTACCTATCTAAATTCGTCTCCAACCTAGAATCATTTTATAAACTGCTCCATAGGTTATATATGACTCCAGTTTTATTACATACCATTAGTCCCTTGCACTCAACTTATGTTGGCGTACCTGTGGTAATGTTGGCTCCCTCATTCATCTATTTTTGTCATGCCCTGCTATCACTAATCTCTGGTCTTCAGTGTCTGATCCTATTTAAAAAAAAATTAACTTTCCTGTCACTTTAGATCCATTACTAGCTTTATTACATGTATTTCACAGAGACATCCCCACTATTGACCGCTACAGTATGTAATGGGTCTTATACTAATTTTGACTAAACTCTTGATTGCCCAACACTAGGTTTCAACTGCTGTTCCCAGTATTATGAATGTTCAGACTGATTATGAGTACGAAATTGTAGGCTTTTCATATTCATCATCAGCCACAAATCTGCTGCTATGCTGTTTTGGCTGGAGTGAGTATTGGGCTGCAAAACACAAGGTTTAGTCTACCTTTTGTTTGGATGACCTTCCTAGCTTTGGTTTTACTTATATCTCCTTTTCATACCTCCGATAGTGATGATATTCCAATTAAAGTAGCTATGGGTGGTATCGTATTAGCTGAGATAACGCGATCCGTGATCGCAGCTAATGTTATAGCACATATCTCCCAAAAAATCACCTTATTGCAGCCTGCAAGCTCCCATTTATTGCACCTATCCTATTACAAATCGGTGATAACGGCAATCACAATAATTCTAGCCGGCAAAAGTATAAGAAATAGTGGAGAAATGTGCCTTTCCTCCCAAAAATGCCAAATTAATATTGGAAAACATTATAGAAGTCTATTAGTGCCAATAATATAACTAACTGGTGTCAGTAAATCAGTAAAAAAAAGTGGATCAATTACCCCCACCTGCAAGGCTAAAAACACTTGTCCCCCATAAAGCACCCCAATATACCTTTCCCATACCAAGTTCCTCAATTTCCATCACTTTGCAGTGTATGACCCCAAATAGGACATGCCATTATTGTGGCTAATTAAAAATAATTAAAAACTTTTAAGTGCCTAATTAGTCACTGGGATGGGGGGGGGGGGGGGGTTGGGGTATGTCCCAGGGTTTTAAACCAAATCTTGACATTTTTATCTTAAATTAGGGATTTTACACTACTTAGCACCAGCTCTGAGTTGGTGACGAGAAATACACTATAAACCCTATGGAGACTTATCAGCAATAACTTATCGCTGCTAATAGGATACCAAATTATCACATCTGCGATGGTTTAGCATGAAACCATGATATCACAACTAATAGATTACCCCCTATGTGTGCTATTTTCTTTGTCTTTCTTTTTGGTATTTGTATACATTATTTGGGCAACTACAGTATAATATTGGAAAAATCTTGTTACCTTCTGTATTCCAATACTCATGTATATGGCTGTAATATGTTTGTGTGTACATTCTACCTGGTCCCCTTTATCCCCTTTTTTCTGTACCCACCCCCCTTATTTTATGCTTTTTAACCTCAATAAAAACTCTCCACCTCTCTACAAAACTTCAAGCGGGCTCTCAAGACACACTTCTTCACCAAACCCAGCAGTCTCTCATCCTAAGCCCACGCTCACTTTCTACCCCATCTGTGTCACCCCTGTCTGTGTGCCCCTCCCCTTTAGACTGTAAGCTCTCACGAGCAGGGTCCTCTTCCCTCATGTGCTTTTATGTCTCTTACTTAACTTATCTTCTTTTCAGTACTCCCTTTGATGGCACCAAATCCTTCGGTTTTCTGCCGCCCTGATACTTATTTCAGTGCTGTCTACTGACGCAGCTATGTTTATATACCCTGTACTTGTCCTATATTGTATTGAGCTGTAAGTCACTGTCTTCATGTTTTGCTTATTTGTTTACTCTGTGATTTGGCGCTGCGGATCCCATGTGGCGCCACATATATTAAAGATAATAATAATAATAATAATAATAATAATAAAGTAATATTGAAAAAAAAAAAAAGTCTGAGTTCGGCTGGCATTCTACATGGCCACTGAACTTGGACTTGATTACATCCCAGTCTAAGCAATCTACCATAACTGGCCAAATTAGGTGCAACGCAAGATGCTGACAGCAGCTTGCATATAGTTGAATCATCCCCTATGTCTCAGATACAAGTCTGAGACAGAGATCATAAATAAATAAATAATTCATAAATAGATCAACTCAAGAGAAATGTTGTCACATACAGTATGTCCACGCACAAAATCTAACTTGATGAATGCAATAGATAACTTAAATTAAATCAAAATGCTATGCTATCATCAGCTTTTTTTTTTATTTGATTTTTTTAGCAGTTTCTACTTATTTAACAACAAAGTGAAACAGTTTTTCCCATTCATTTTAGTGGAAGTTCCATAGTAGTTTTTTTTTATTAGCCAGGATCATTTATAATTCTCCTTATAAATCAAAAGGGTTAGCCTTTTCTAAAACTTGCCTGTTTGGCTTACAATGGACAACTTCACAGTAGGGATGGCCATTGGCACCACATCCATTGATGGTTGCCAACGATGGATGTTTTAGCTGGAACCATCGATGGGTAGAAACTATGCTAATCTCTACCATCAATGGTTATGGCTATCAAATAGCCACGCATTCGCAGAAGAGACTTTTGCTGGTGAAAGTCAGCCAGCAAAAGTTTCCTCTGTGCATGCGCAGCACAAAGTACAGGGGAGGAAGGATCATATCATCAGTGATCCCGTCTCACTCCCATCAATAACAAGCAGCACCTTGCTGCTGGTAGGCCGCTGTGTATACTCGTGCCCAACTCCTGTCATCCTGTCCTGCACTCTGCAGACAGCAGCACATTCGTTCACAGAATGTACGTCAATGGCGGCTGCCATTACCAGCAGGAGCAGCAATGGGATAATGATTGCAGGTCCCAAGCAGTCTCCAGGTGGCCACAGCCTGGAGCACGTAAGGAGACAGCAGCTCATGGACCCCCCGCAGGAGACACGCTGATCTCTTGTGTGGCCACAATTGGCCGTGGAGAAGGCAGGGAGGAGACAGTCTTTGACTCCTCCCTGAAAGGCTGACGGCACACACCCACATATGCAGGGCAATGCGCAAGTAGCTGCCTTCCCTGTTTATGAAGATACGAAGTTGGTGGGGAGGGGCGGGGCTGCTGGGTGAAATGAGCAGCCAATGTCTGCTGTAGCTGCTGCTGGCCTGTGACTCTCACTGAAGAAGAGGCAGTGGTGGGTGGCGGCAGCAGCAGTGACTATTTGTGTTGTTGTTAAACATTAAAAAAAAATCCCATCGGTTCCTTACCCACCATCGATGGCGGAAAACCATCTAGTTCTCCACCATCGAGGGTAAAATAATTTGACATCGGCCATAAACCATCAATGATTTCAAATCATCGATGGTTGATGGCCATCCCTACTTCACAGAATGAGCTTTCACATTGATATTAACTGGTCCATTTACTATAGATACCTGAAAATTTGATTAAATTGTTTGAGCTAGTAAAGAGTCTACAAATGATATTTCTGGTAATTTCCAAGATCAATTTGCCAAATTCATCCATCAGAATCATTGATTGATTTTTCAGACAATGGTCTGTAGTTTTTTTAAATGTTTTAGAAATACCATAAAAAAGGGCTAATCCCCATTTATATAAAATAGACTTTTAGCAAAGCTTTCACCTTTGTATGTTGTGTAGTAGATGATAGTGGACATTATAACCACTCAAAAAATAGTTGAGAAGTTGCTCACTGGACCACTACATGCTGAATCATCAGCATCATATACAGTATGTGCAGCTTCCTAAATCTGTTCAAAAGATTCACCAAAGAGTTGGAATTTGAAATATTTACAGGTTTGCATGGCCTACATTTGCATGAACTGAACTTTTGTATTTTTGTTTGCTATACAGTATTTCTGTATGTGTTACAGGCTGTCACTGTAGGCAACTGGGATGCCTGACATGGACTGTGGCTGCAGTCACCTAGCATCCAGGATGCCGGCAACATTACAGCTGCACTGAATCTCCTCTAATTTAGACCTGTGCATGCCAGCTATCCTGATTGGTGAATCTCCCTGTTATAAGGCGGCCAAGCCAGCTTATACCCTGATGTAACTTGCTGGTCTTTGTCCCAGGTTCCTGTACCCTGTACTTTTCCTGTGGACACTCTGCCCATCCTGTGGATGTTCTTCCTGTCAAAAGCCTTGACTGTCAACCTTGCCTGAATTCCTGCCTGGCTTAGTTTCTGTCTTGTTTATCCCCTAGTCTTCACTCTTATTTTCTCCCTCTGCTTAGGCTGCAAGTGTATTCCCACTGCACTGTGCTCTACATTCCAACTTACAGTGTGCACCTGTTGAGATCCAGATCCTGACCTTACCATTAACCCTGCATGTTCCCGTCTTGTCAGTACATTTTGTATATTTCTCCAGCCTTTTATCCTGAGGTCTCAGCCAATTGCATAAGCCTCTACTGCCTGAGGTTTAAGACCTGGCGTCAACCTTAGTAATGGTGTGTGCACTGTACACTAAGGGAACAACCGGTGGCTGTTGTAGGCAGAAGACCCTCTCAGTGGCTCTAGGAGTCTTACACAATTGTGCTGGAGTTCCATAACATTAAGATTTCTGTCATTCATTTACTGTATGTCTAAGACATTAGTCCTAAATAAAGCAAGAGTTACTAAATAACTGCTATATGACTGAAAGAGAAGCTCCAGACCATAATTAAGTTATAATAACTCATCATTTCTTTCAAGGAATTGTCTAGAACTTCCCCAAAAATTAACTAAAGTGGGCCTGTCCTAATCAATCACATATTGATTTACTTACTTACAAGAAAGTTTACTTATTTTAAAGCAGTTTTTTCAAAAGTATTAAAGTTTCCTTGTCCACCAGAGTGACAGTATTGTAGTGCATCCCAACACGTGAGCAGTGCAGTTTTTCTTTTTCTATCCCATCTCGGTTTTGTCAGCTGACCAAACCAATAATACTGTAAATGGTAGAAATGCTGATGTATAGGACAGAGTCTAGGGAGTATATTTACTAAAGTGTTGATTTATAAAAGTGGAGGTGTTGCCCATAGCAACCAGATTCAACTTTTCATTTACCTAGCTCCTTCTAGAAGATAAGTATAAAGGAGTAGATATGATTCTGCACTAGTCTTGAAGCATTTTGAAGAATAGTAGAAGGACCAACAATAAGGCAGTATATGATAGGTATAAAACCTTAATATATCATGTTGGCAGTGCACCATAGAGTCAGTTAGTAATTACTAGAAATAAGAACAAAAGAGAATACTCTTTTAGGTGCACTCGTATAGGAAAATTATTTTGGGTTATTAGGAGGGTTACAAAATGTACCTAAGATGCAAGAAAAATAGAAACTCCTATATCAACTAACTATATTTAAAAAATCACTGTCTCATATCCTAAGTTTAATTTATACATCATTGTCCAGGGATGTAGCTAGTGAAAGGTCCCTAAATGGTCTGGCTAAAATACAATTAATGCACCCCATATTGAAGTAATTTAGTGCAGGATCGAGGTTACCATAAGAAGTACAAATGTATCATTTAATTCCCTTAAATCCTATATATCCTAATTGTTATGATTTCATCAACAAAGCCAAATATTCATCTTAAATATATTAGTTTCTGCAGAATTAATTAAAGAATGAGAATACTATAGAATGTCAGGGTTGTTATACAGCTACTTCTCAAAAGTATGTCTGGAGACAGTGAATGGATGAGTATAAGTGTGCACAGCCTATATCTGACACTGAAGGAAGAAAAAGGTGTGAATTTGTAGTCAACGATAGAATCAGAGCTTTCTGTTCTATAATACCTACAGCACCTAGTATTCCCAGGTGGTTTCCTATTCAAGAACTAACTAGGCCCAACACTGTATAGCTTCCAAGATCAGACGAGATTGGGTGTTATGGGCAACACCTCCACTTTTGTAAACCCACAGAGGCAGATGCAGCTGAGTGAAA
This sequence comes from Pseudophryne corroboree, assembly GCF_028390025.1. Classification (NCBI taxonomy): domain Eukaryota; kingdom Metazoa; phylum Chordata; class Amphibia; order Anura; family Myobatrachidae; genus Pseudophryne; species Pseudophryne corroboree. The sequence continues at coordinate 357,860,021 of NC_086447.1, read as the reverse complement.
GGTTGGGATCGATATTGCGATGCTGGTGCTCAGAATACCGACCACGGTATCCTGATGTTGAGAATCCCAACATGGGGAAGGTAATTATACTGTACTTACCTTTCCCCAATGGCCTCCTAACCCTCCATTCTAGCGGCCTAAGCCTAACCCTCCCGACTGCAGCCTAACCCTGACCCTCCCAAGTGGTGCCTAAACTTAATCCCCCCCTCTCCACAGCCTAAGCCTAACATTCCCCCCCACAGCCTAACCCCTCCCCAGGGGTGCCTGAACCTAACTCCCCCACAGCCTAAATCTTAACTCTCATATGGTCCAGCACACGCTCATTCAGGATTCTGGCGCTAGGCTTGTGACCCTAGTTGGGATAACGGTGTCTGCAATCCAAATAGTGTTGGAATTTCAACTGCCAGGATCCTAACCGCCAGGATCCTGACTGGATCCCGAGTGACGATAGTGCTGAGCTGTATACCTCTTTATGACTCTTTATACTAAGATGTTAGTGTTTTGAAACATGGACGAAGAGCAAGTGTTTTTGACACCATATTTTAATATCATACAGCAATAGTAGACATCTAGGCTGAGTACAGAGATCCTTTGCAATCTGGTGAACAGTTATGCAATAGATAGCACCTCCTGTATCCTTGTGTATCAATGCATATTTCCCTATAGATTGTAAGCTTGTAAGCAGGGCCTTCCTACCTCTCTGACTGTGTGTTATTACCCAGTTTTGTTTTATCATTGTTGTTTTCAATTGTATAAGTATATAATTAACTGTTAATAAATAAATAAATAAACAAACAAACAAATAAGTAAATAAATAAATAATATGATTGTGAGTTCTACAATGTGGTTAACTCCTAAATAAACAGATAATGTTATAATATTGTGTATAGTTCAAATGTAAAAACCACTAAGCAAATGCATATACTGTACAAATAAATCTGCATGCCTCCTATGGTACACTTTCATTATTGAGATTTGGATATGTATAATAATATACTTTAACCCATTGCTCCTATATTTTCAAATAGTACATTAAAAAGTGAAGGAACTAACAGGAGAGAATATCACCACCACTTCTGTATCACTGACAGGGGCGTAACCAGAACTTTGTGGGCCCCATAGCAATATTTTGAAGGGACCCCTGTCCCAATGCTTCTAGAGAGACACTTCTCTGCAGCAGTTGTTAATTTTATGCCCTATAATAGTGCCCTAGTTCATTTTCTGAACCATAATAGTGCCTTATTTAATGTTATGCCTCATAGTAGTGCCCTAGTTTCTTTTTTGAATCGCAGTAGTGCTTAAGTTCAGGCTATGTCACATTTCAGAGCTGCCAGTACACATTGAGGGTAATTCCAAGTTGATCGCAGCAGGAATTTTGTTAACAGTTGGGCAAAACCATGTGCACTGCAGGGGAGGCAGATATAACATGTGCAGAGAGAGTTAGATTTGGGTGTGGTGTGTTCAATCTGCAATCTAATTTGCAGTGTAAAAATAAAGCAGCCAGTATTTACCCTGCACAGAAACAAAATAAACCACCCAAATCTAACTCTTTCTGCACATTTTATATCTGCCTCCCCTGCAGTGCACATGGTTTTGCCCAACTGCTAACAAAATTCCTGCTGCGATCAACTTGGAATTACCCCCATTATGCCGCACAGCACCCCCAATTCACATTATGATATATAGTGCTCCCCGTTTATATTGTGCCTCATTACAGTGCTCTGGTTCATATTATATCACATTAAAATACCCTCCAGTTCATTTTATACCACACTACAATGAGCAGGTTCAGGGGCATACCTAGATATATTGCAGGCCCCAAGGAATAAGTTTGAAAGGAAACCTACGTACCACCCAATGGTGAAAAATGTATATAGCACATGTAACTTTGACAGGGAAGGTGGTCCCTTCTCAGCTACGGGCCCCACAGCAGCTGCACTGCCTGCACCTATGGTAGCTACGCCCTTGATCTCTGAGCTTTCAGCCACCTGATGGAAATGCAAATTCCTATATCATAGAAATCTTGCAGAATTCAACTGTAACCACAATCTATGCTACAATTCCAAATCAGGTTCCTGGGAGTTATTACACATTCCTAGTGTCTGCTCTTGCTGGAGGAATAGTAAAAGGGGATAGTTCTCCAGTAACTAATTATACAAGTACTGTAAGTGTCTATGGAAATTGTCAAGTTGGCGAAATAAATATAATTCATTTTCTATTATGAGATAAATCTATGATGTTTAGGCTTTACTAGATTTCAAGTAAAATAAAATATAACCTCTTAATTGGAACCAGGTGACATTAAAAAATATCATATATGTAAATCGCTGTGTTGTGGTAATTAGAACTATATTTCAATGTATTATGTTTGTTATACTTCATATTCTGTCATGAGTTACAGATGTGTTCTGCTACAGTGTTACTGCATATAGCAGCGTTCTGTTGTTGAACTGCAATGCGCATGATGTGCAACATGCCGCCTTGCATGCATCGCTAGCCAGCTCCTATAGACTTCAATGGGCAGTGGGTGCATGCCGGCTCCCACTGAAGTGAATGCATAGTGGGAGTGTACGCTATATGGTGAATCTTGTGCTGCAATGTGTATTGATCGCACCACACTGTAAAAAAGTTTCTGTCATGTCTATATTTGTGTTTGGAACCAGACTGGAGTCTTTCGCTGAATCTAAGGCATGTGGTTGAATGCTGGAAGGCCTGATATAGTTCCTGCTCATGAATTAGAACAGATATGTTGGATGTATGAAATACACTTGTGTATAAAGTTGGTTGGGCAAGATGTATAAAGTTGGTTGCTGATGGATGGCTGAAGGCACTAATGGGAGAGCCAGAATCTTGATGGGAACCAGAAGGTTGATGCGTGAGGACCACTGGTGCAGGCCAGTAGGATAAGGAGCTTTGGTACATGAACTGCACTAGCACCAGTAAGATATTGGTTGACATGGAACCTGGGTTAGCTCTTGACCGGGTTACCAGATGACCAGAATACTGGCATCACTGGAATGGAAATGGAGTGCTAGAGTCACCTGCAAGAAATCAGAATGCTAGAGTCACTGGAATGGAACCAGAATACAGTAGCCACTAGTGCAGCATAGTGTAATGCATTTGGAGTCTCTAGGTAAAATGCAGGAAAACTTCCGGAGCTATTTGAAATGGTAAACAGCTAGGTTGTGGACAACATTACACTAGCAAATGCTGTATGCAGGGATGATCCACTTATACCAGTTTCTCTACTGGGATTGGCTATAAGCAACTGGGGTGATGACCTTGACTATATGAAAGGGCCCAATGAAGCAGGGTGCAAATTTCATGCTGAGTGTCCCTCTTTCCAAAGTTCTGCAAACTCTTGGAGAGAAGTACTTGCTACTGGCACATCAAATGCTGAAAATGACTGAAACTTCAGAACTCTGTGGTTGTGGCCAAAAATTGTGAGAAAGGGTGTGGACCCAGAAGAGGTTTGGTAGGAATTATTGTGGGCAACCTCTCCCCAGGGCAGAGCTCTAAGAAGTCATCCTGGGAGGAGGAGTTGTAGAGGTGTAAGACTGTCTCCAAGTCCTGGTTTACACATTTGGTTTGCCCATTGGACTGAGGATGTATGCTGTGGAAAACTTCAATTTAATTTGAAGAGAAAAACAGAGAGATCTCCAGACCTTTGCAAAACAAATTGAACTCCTCTTTCAGATTTGATTTAAGTCAGAAGCCTGTGGAGTCGGAATATCTTCAAGATGAAAAGCTGAGCCAGACATTGAGCTGAGGGAAGATCAACCAGGGAGACAAAATAGAGCCATTTTTGAGATGCAAATAACGATTACCACCTTATATTGTACACTTTGGAAGGTCAGTTACAAGTCCATTGATCAATATATCCAAGGCTGCTTTGGAATGGACAGAGGGTGAACTGGTCTGACTGGAGCTTGATGTGACACTTTACATGAGAGGAAATGAATGTCTGCATTTTGGATATCAGTCATGTATCAATAAGACCTTTTAATAAACTCAAGATTGTTTTGAATTTCTGCATGTCCAGAAAATTGGGAAGCATAAGCCCACAGTATGAGTTTTTTATGCAAATTGGGCTCCTGATGGAGGAGTAGAAGATAGCCTGGTAGAGGGAAAAACTGCTGGATTTAGCAGGGGATATTGCTCTATGGTGGCTGAATCTTTGAAATACATGGAATGTGACATGGTGATGGCCTTGCTATTTTGGGATCCAGGACAGAAGGACAACCAAAATTCAAAGCGGGATAAAAATAATACCTACTTGTCTAAGAGGCAGACATTGTGCAGTTTTCAGGAAAATATTTTTAATGATCTGTATACACAGAGATTGGGAATAGTGCACCTTCCAGAAGTTATAGCCACTCTTCAAATGGTAATTTAATGGCAAGAAGTTGTTTTTCACATATTGGATAATTCTTTTAGGTAGGTAAGAATCTTCTCAAGAAGAACACTACTCCTACCCCTCCAGAGGCTGTGACCACCTCTACAATGAAATGTTATTATATGAGATTGTCTTAATACGGTGATGAAAGACTGAGGAGCTGAAAGGCAGACTTTACTTCTGGAGACCATTGAGCAGGATTTGCACTCTTCTAAATATAGAAGCTTTTGAATGAATTTCTGATAATAATTAATGAAGCTGAGTAATCTTTATGTGGCTTTCAGAGATGTAGGTTCAGTCCAATATAAGGGGGATTCAGAGTTGATCGTAGCTGTGCTAAATTTAGCACAGCTACGATCTGGCACTCAGACATGCGGGGGGATGCCCACCACAGGTCTAGTCTGCCCCGCATGTCAGTGCCGCCGCCCGCCGCAGAAGTGCAAATGGCCTTTGGCATGCGCCGGCGCACTGCAGAGCTGGTGCATGCGCAGTACTGACCCGATCACACCGCTGTGATAAACTGCAGCGTGCGATCGGGTAAGAATGACCCCCATAGCACAGCATGTACTTTTTAAGGATCCATCTGAAGGTCGGAACCAGAGATGATGTATCCCAAAAATAAAATGGACAACACCTCAAAGATACACTTCTCAAGCTTGCAGAAAAGATGATTGTTGTGCAACCTATGGAGAACCTATTTAACTTGGATCCAATGTGTTAGGGGATCTTTAGAAATAAATAAGGGCTAATTCAGACCTGATCACTGCTGTGCGTTTTTGTACAGTGGGCGATCAGGTCTGAACTGCGCATATGTGTGCACCGCAATGTGCAGGCGTGATGGTCCGCAGCAATGGGGAGCGCTGGGAAGCGACGGGATGGTGCAAAAAATCTGATCGTTCGCAAGTTTAGTAAAGATGGTGGAACCTTTAACATGATCAAAGAGTTCAATGATAAGGGGTAATGGACATCAATTTTTCACCAAAGTATCATTAAGACCCCCATATTCATTACACAGGCGGAGTCCACCATCGTTTTTTTTTTTTTTACTAAAAAAGATCCTGCTCCTGCTGGTGAAGAAAATGGATGAATGAATCCCTTTCCAGGTTCTCTTTTATGTAAGCGGACATGGGAACGGTTTTGGAACAGACAGTGGATAACCTCAAGAAGGTATCTTTCCTGGATTTTAGTGTATGGTACAATCCCATTTGTGATGAAGTGGTAAACTATCTGCACTGTTTACTAAATAATATCCAGGTACTGATGGTATTGAGGCTGTATTTTTTCAGCAATAAATGATTCAGAAAGCTGAAGAGGAATTACACTACTTTCTATATACAAGTGTTGGTGCAGATTTTGCCCAAGGACAGAATGTGCATAGAGGACCAGTCTATTTCTAGGTTGTGCTTCTGCAATCAAAAGAGACTTGCACCAGTAAGATACTGTTTACTATAGAACTTGAGATAGCTCTGGACTGGATTAATGAAGGACCAGAATACTGGAGCCACCAGAATGAAACCAGAATACTGGAGGCAACGGAATGAACTAGAAAAGTAGCGCTAGTCACTGGAATGGAACTGGAATGCTGGAGTCACTCCAATAGAACCAGAATAATGGAGCCTGATGTGCAGCAAGGTGGAATTGGAGTCTCTAGGAAAAGTTCAGGAAAACTTCATGAGCTCACTGTAATATTAGAGAACTAGGCTGAGGACAACATTGCAGTAGCAAATGCTGTATGCAGGGAAGATCCCTTTTTCCTCTTGGGATTTGCTGTTGGCATTCAGAAATTAATCTGTGCTTGCCATAGATGGTACAGCAGACAGCTGACATTGACTGTCATGGCAGTGCACAGCAGCCAGCACCAGTTGGGACTTCCATTTGGGGACACTGGAAACGCTGCTAACAACTGTGGAGAGAGGTAACAAGATCACGGCCAAAGTGGGGCAACCTGTAAGCACTGAGACACCACTGGGGAACCAAGGTTGAAGCAGCAGGACAGATTAGTCAGCATGTGACAGGGAATACCCAGGTGCTTTGATAAAGTTTACTTCTAATTTCATGCATTGTTTTACATCACAACAATTACGTAGCGCTGTTCCCCTCCCTTTTTTTAGCACACACCTTTTTTATCAGCTAATCCAAGCAATAAGATAGGGAAGAATGCTGATGTATAAGATAAAGTTTATCACTAGAAATACTTTTTTATCATATTCACAGGTATGCACAGGCACACTGTAATGTCAGGCACCCCCAGCATACAAGGTTGACTGCTGCACTGATGTCCAAAGCTAAGTCAGCCCTGGCCAGTACTGGCTGGCCAAATAATAATAGTACACAGTCACACTGTAAGGGCACCATCTCAGTCTGGCTCCTGCCATGACACAGCCCACAGCCTCTGCACTAAGTGAGTGATTCCTAACCTGTTGATTATAGTAAAAGAATAGTCAGGATCCAAAGCACTACCTATTCTAAGCTGCCATGGGTTAACAATACACTGAAGATCTCCTAATGGATTTGAGTGATAGGTAATAGTGGAGGTAGTTGGTGTTTGTGGTCTTACACTAACTAGCTCCCCTAACCTGTTGCTGCCTGCTAGTGCCATTGAAGATAACATTAGAGGAATCACTGACCCCTGTATACCTGGATCAGGATCTGTATGTGAAGGGAGATGGGGCCTGTGAGGGATGCTGTGAGGGTCTGTGAGGAAAGAGGAATTTTATGAGGGACTATAAAGGGTGCAGTGCTATAAGGGACTGTGAGGGGTGCTGTGCTGAGATGAGTTCTGTACTGTTGGGGGTGTTTACTGTTATGGGTGCTGTACTGAGAGAAGAGAGGAAGCTGTACTGAGAGGGGAGCTTTGAGGGCTGCCCTACTAGTATGTTTACAGTTGTAATACCAATCTAGTTAACATGCTTTACGGAACATGTTGTCAATCTTGTTCACATGCTGGCCCCAGCATTCTGGGATCAACATACTGATATACTTTATTTCAGCTTGGTATTATGTTTTAGCCTGTAATATTTCTTTATTATACTTCATATTCTGTCTTGAATTAAATCAATGATTTCCTGATGTTTTTAACTAGAGTTTATGTTAATTAAAAGAAAACATAAGCAAAGATTAGATTGTTCTTTTTTAAATTAATAATTTTTGTGGCCATGTATTTCTTGTATAATGTTATATTTCTGTATGATACTTGACTAAGATTTCTGTCTGTTTATTATGACTGTTATATAAGTTTAAAATATGGGTTGGGTATGTGTCACCATACTTATGCCAGGATCCCAGCTTTAAGATGCCCGGTGGGTGGGGCAAGTGCAACGAAGCCCCATGCAGGCTAGGTGCGCCCGCCACGCTGCAAACTCGATGGCGAGCTCCGCATTTCCCTAGGTTCTATTCCAACTCTATAGGTGCCGTGGACACCCACAAGTGGAAATAGTCCCTACTAATTGGCATGACAACTATCGGAATTATTAGCGGGCGGGATTCCAGTGGCAGTATTGTAACTGGCGATCTCTTGACCGCAGGTCACACAACTACATCCCGTAAAACATAGTAACCCTAAATAAAGCTATAGTTCAGAAATGGCTATTAGATGATTAAAAATGCTTGGATCTGTAAAAGGTGTCAATAACTTTATTGCTTTGAAGAACCTATCTACAGCAGTATTGACAGAAAGTTAAGTTTAGGTTGGGCCCGTTCTCACTGATTTTAGAAGGGTTTACTTATTCATTGTCACTTTACTGATTTTGAAGCAGTGGATTTACAGTAATAAAGTTTTATTCTGCCTGTTGTGATGCATTGTATTGCATGACAACATTTGGTTAGTGCTGTTTCCCTTTTCCAGCTGACCTCTTTTATCAGCTTACTCAAGCATTACAATTTAATAGAATGCTTATGTGTAAGATAGAGTTTAGTAATAATTTGTTCTTCATATTAATAAGTTTGCACATAGGTTATTCAGACGTAGCATCTCTTTAACTGTGTACAGTATTACTGTATTTTTTTATTAATGGTTGGGAACACTGACAAACAGCAGGGGATATTGTATTTTTATCCACTGCTTGATAAAGTGTTGTGAACTTAGCAATTTGATTTACTCCTCTATTTTCAGATTAGTGAAATTCATTCTATATTGTACAAAGTGTTAAAACCAGTAAACTTTAAAATATACATAAAAAATAATGCACCACTGGTAAGAGATGCACATTACTGCACATTAGTGCTAATCGTAAAATCTACATATCATTGTCCTTTAACATACTGCTCCTATGTTTTCAAATAGTACCTGAAAAAGTGAAGGAACTAACAGCAGAAAATATCACCACCACTTCTGTATCTCTGAGTTGGCAGCCACCTGATGGAAATGCAAGTTCCTATATCATAGAAATCTTGGAAAACTCAACATACAGTTTAAGTGTGAACACAACCTCTGCTACAATTCCATATCTGATCCCTGGGAATTATTATACATTCCTGGTTTCTGCTCTTGTTGGAGAAGTAAAAGGGGATAGTTCTCTGGTAACTAATTATACAAGTAAGTGTCTATGGAAAGTGGTGAATTTGTTAATGAAATATAATTCATATTATCTCATTGGCTAAATCTATGATGTTTAGGTTTGACAAGATTTTGGGCAGGCTGTAATTACGCCAAAGTTAAGCAGCCATGCAGGATGCTAGATGAATTCGAATGTTTTATTAAAGTAATTTATTTTGGCTTGGTATTATGTTTTAGCCTTTGATATTTCTTTATTAAACTTTATATTTTGACTTGAATTTAATTAATGATTTACAGTTGTTTCTAACTAGAGGTTATGTTAATTATATTAAAACATAAGCAAAGATCAGATTGTTCTTGAAACTTTTTTAAATTATCACTTTTTAGCCAAGTATTTTTTGTAGAGATGTGTGACGGACACTTTTCGGGTTTTGCATTTTGGTTTTGGATCCGGATCCCCGCTCCTGTTTTGGATCTGGATTGGTTTTGGCAAAACTACCGTTTTCGGGTTTTGGTTTTGGATCTGGATGATTTTTGAGAAAAACATAAATACAGCTAAAATAACAGAATTTGGGGGTAATTTTGATCCTATGGTATTATTAACCTCTATAACATTCATTTCCAATCTATTCTGAACACCTCACACCTCGCAATATTGTTTTTAGGCCAAAAGGTTGCACCGAGGTTGCTGGATGACTAAGCTAAGTGACACAAGTGGGCATCACAAACACTTGGCCCATCTGGGAGTGGCACTGCAGTGGCAGACAGAATGGCAGTTTTAAAAATAGGCCCCAAAGAGCACATAATGCAAAGAAAAAAAGAGGTGCACAGAGGTCACTGGATGATTAAGCTAAGCGACACAAGTGGGTGGCACAAACACCTGGACCATCTAGGAGTGGCACTGCAGTGGCAGACAGGATGGTAGTTTTAAAAACTAGGCCCCAAAGAGCACATAATGCAAAGAAAAAAAAAGGTGCAAGATGGAATTGTCTTGGGCCATCCCGCCCACCTTTATGTTGTTTAAACAGTACATGCACAGTTTAATAAACCCATAATTTCAGTAACAGGTGGTCCCCCTGGAAAAAGCTTGCCAATTTCTCTCGAATAATAGCTAGCTACAAACATACCACCTCCATATTTGATGACTTTTCACATTATGAGAAGAGGCAAGAAGAAGAGGACAGTGTCAAGAAGGTGATTAAAAATTAGAGAGGCACACGCAATCATGAACAACACACAGGCTTTCACATCCACTCCTATATTGGTGTGGAACAGAAAGGACTTCAACCCACCAAATATAAAATTATTAATTACCACATTAGCGGACAAACTGAAAAGCTAGGGGCCAAATCCTCCAAAATTGTACCCCCTTCTTCATTTTCAGGGATTAAGATAATCTCGGATTTAATGCTGGGATTGCAAATAAACTGGTGTATACCACAGGATCAAGATTGGATATTTTCCCCTCCACAGAGTCTGGAGTCTTATTTTGTGAAAATCTCATGGGTTTCTTTTTTTTCATTTTTTGATTGCATTTTTGTTTACATATTTTGTGGCAGATGCCTTACTTTTGTTTTTCACACATCCCAGTTACACGCATCTGAGTATACCTGTGTGTCTTGCTTATTTTATTCATATTTTATTTTTATATAAAGCAGGCCCTTAGATATTTTAGCAGCCACTCTTGAGCCCCCACCGCAGCCCTGGATGGGGCAAGTTGAGTTTGGGTGGGTTCGGTAAAATATTAAGCACGACTGTGCAGTACATTTTTTTGTTAATGAGCCCCTGCCCTAGTGGAGATTACCACTCTACAGTCCAAACTCATTTCATACTATAAGTAGGACTGTGGGAGGAAGCAATGCTAACCTCCATGTCCATAGCATGCCTCAGTCTGGCAAGCCAGACATCTTCCTGGCTGTAAGCCACCATGACACTCCATACTGGGCCTTATTCAGTAACTGTTTGTGCCTCAGAGGAGCTCCTTGCCCATCTAGTGCTGCAGTGCAATGGAAAGCTGATGCAATGCAAGATCACTGAAACTCTGCTCTTCTAACACTGCAAGGTCTTGTGATAAACCTACGCAGCAGTTCGGAAAAGAAGATCCCTGTACAACAAATGTGCATCTTCAAAATAACTAATCCCAAAATGTGGAACATCAATAATAAATCAAAATTAAGGTTGACTATTTGGAGCCATTCATTTGAGTGAGTCCCTAACATGAAATGATTGAGAAGAACCTCTCTCTAATGCTCCGGCAGAAAACATCACGTTTACCTCTCTGGCTGTTGGGCTGGATTATGGTTCAGTCTCTTCTGAGTCACAATGACTTTGGCAACAAATGTGGTCTCTCCCCACTTTATTTAAAAACACTTCGGCAATTTCTATTTACACCTTTGCAGCTACTTTGTCAAATCTGGTTGTAATGTTGAAGCTTGTTTCTTACCTGCTCTAGGCTTTACTTTAAATATAGGATCAAGTACAGCAGCACCCCTGGACTTATACAACATAGGCAGCACCCTTGGAGAATTACACAGCACAGCAGACAGGCAATAGTGCCCCTGGACTTAAATGGCAGTGGGGCAGCACCCCTGGACTGATAGGGCAGAGGGGCAGCACCCCATATAGGGCAGCACCCCTGGAATGATGTGGCAAAGAAAAGACGTGCAAGATGAAATTGTCCTTGGGCCCTCCCACCCACCCTTATGTTGTATAAACAGGACATGCACACTTTAACAAACTAATAATTTCAGTGACAGGGTTTGTGACACGACTGTTGCTGAAATGATTGGTTTGTTTGGGCCTCCACCAAAAAAGAAGCAATTAATCTCTCCTTGCACAAACTGGCTCTACAGTGGTAAGATGTCGTCCTCATCCTCATATTTCCCCCCTTCAATGTTTACATCCTCATTTTTTGCAGAAAAATACTATTCAAACAAACCACATCATTTAGGAGTTAGTGGACTTCTTACGCTATTTACAAAAGTTTCTGTACTTGACAATGACTTATGATGAATGCACAGCAGGTGACGTATAAGGGAGAATGTTCCTAGGTGGTTAATGTCCTTACCTCTACTTATTATGGATTGGCAAAGGCAACAGATGGCTTGACACCTGTTGTCCGGATTTGTGGAGAAATAATTCCACACCGAAGAGGTGGCTTTTTTGGTATTTTTCCCAGGCATGACAATGGGCTTTTTCATCCCATGGCCAACAACTGTCTCCACTGCTGCTTTATTCAAACAAACCACATCACCATCAGAATCCTCATCATCAACTTCCTCCGCAGCGACATCCTCAATCTCAGCAACTGTACTGGCGGTGCTCCTCTCAGCATTTGCAGGGGGCGTGCAAATGGTGGTAGGAGCCTCCTCTTCCCATACAGTGTTGTGAAGGTCAGGCCTAGACATAATGGAAAAGGCTGGAGTTGATCTGCACACTGTATTTATAAATGGATTTGTATACACCAAGTATATTGGCAATCAATACCCTGGTGTCAGATGCTGATAGAGTTCTACATTGCCAGGGGGTGCTACCTATTACAACCAAGCAGGGCTGTTTATAGCCGATTTGGCTCCCAGTGCAAGATTTAAAAATGAGCCCCTCCACACATTGACATAAAAAAATGTGTCCCCCCCCCCCACCCTAGAGATAAAAAAACCTTGCGTGCGCTCCTGACAAGGGATGGGGCCTCATTAAAATGGGCATGGTCCCATTAAAATTGATGTGGCCTCATCTGGCAGGCAAGAGTCCACATTTTACACATTACGGAAGGCAAGTGTCCCCATTTTACACATTACGGCAGGCAAGTGTCCCCATTTTACACATTACGGCAGGCAGGTGTCCCAATTTTACACATTACAGCAGGCAGGTGTCCCCATTTTACACATTATGGCAGGCAGGTGTCCCCATTTTACACATTATTGCAGGCAGGTGTCCCCATTTTAAACATTACAGCAGGTAAGAGTATCCATTTTACACATTATAGCAGGCAGAGACCCCTTAACAAAGAGAGACAGAAAAAAAAGCTGTACTTACGTTTGTACTGCAGTGGCATCCACCGGCCAGAGATCTTCCATTCCACTTCCCGCTCTTTGTTCATTACGTGCCGTCCCGCCTCTCCAGTCTCCTGTCACGTCCCGGCTCCCCCTCCTCTCCATCATCAGTACTGTGCTCGGCAAGTGTCCCCATTTTACACACTACAGCAGGCAAGTGTCCCCATTTTACACATTACAGCAGGCAAAAGTCCCCATTTTACACATTATGGCAGGCAAGTGTTCCCATTTTACACATTGTGGCTGGCAAGTGTCTGAATTTTACACATTATGGCAGGCAGGTGTCCCCATTTTACACATTACGGCAGGCAGGTGTCCCCATTTTACACATTATGGCAGGCAAGAGTTCCCATTTTACACATTACGACAGGCAAGTGTCCCCATTTTAAACATTATGGCAGGCAAGTATCCCCATTTAACACATTACGGCAGGCAAGTGTCCCCATTTTACACATTACGGCAGGCAAGTGTCTTCATTTTATACATTGCGGCAGGCAAGTGTCCCCATTTTACACATTACGGCAGACAAATGTCTCTATTTTACACAGTACGGCAGGCAAGAGTCCCCATTTTACACATTACGGCAGGCAAGTATTCCCGTATTAAACATTACGGCAAGCAGGTGTCCCCATTTTACACATTTCGGCAGGCAGGTGTCCCCATTTTACACATTACGGCAGGTAAGAGTCCCCATTTTATACATTATGGCAGGAAAGTGTCCCCGTTTTACACATTATGGCAGGCGTCCCCATTTTACACATTCCGGCAGGCAAGAGTCCCCATTTTACACATTACGGCAGGCAAGTGTCTCCATTTTAAACATTATGGCAAGCAAGTGTCCCCATTTTACACATTACGGCAGGCAAGTGTCCCCATTTTACACATTATGGCAGACAAGTGTCCCCATTTTACACATTACGGCAGGCAAGAGTCCCCACTTTAGACATTACGGCAGGCAAGTGTTCCCATATTAAACATTACGGCAAGCAGGTGTCCCCATTTTACACATTATGGCAGGCAGGTATCACCATTTTACACATTACGGCAGGTTAGAGTCCTCATTTTACACATTATGGCAGGCAAGTGTCCCCATTTTACACAGTACGGCGGGCAAGTGTCCCCATTTTACACATTACAGCAGGCAAGAGTCCCCATTTTACACATTATGGCAGGAAAGAGTCCCCATTTTACAAATTATGGCAGGTAAGTGTCTCCATTTTACACATTACGGCAGGCAGGTGTCCCCATTTTACACATTATGGCAGGCGTCCCCATTTTACACATTACGGCAGGCAAGATTCCCCATTTTACACACTACAGCAGGCAAGTGTCTCCATTTTAAACATTATGTCAGGCAAGTGTCCCCATTTTACACATTATGGCAGGCAAGTGTCCCCATTTTACACATTATGGCAAACAATGTACCCATTTTACACATTATGGCAGACAAGTGTCCCCATTTTACACATTACGGCAGACAAATGTCTCCATTTTACACAGTACGGCAGGCAAGAGTCCACATTTTGCACATTACGGCAGGCAAGTATCTCCATTTTAAACATTATGGCAAGCAAGTGTCCCCATTTTACACATTACGGCAGGCAAGTGTCCCCATTTTACACATTATGGCAGACAAGTGTTCCCATTTTACACATTACGGCAGGCAAGTGTTCCCATTTTAAACATTACGGTAAGCAGGTGTCCCCATTTTACACATTATGGCAGGCAGGTATCACCATTTTACACATTACGGCAGGTAAGAGTCCTCATGTTACACATTATGGCAGGCAAATTTCCCCATTTTACACATTACGGCAGGCAAGAGTCCCCATTTTACACATTATGGCAGGCAAGAGTCCACATTTTACGGCATGCACGTGTCCCCATTTTAAACATTAAGGAAGGAAAGAGTCCCCATTTTACAAATTATGGCAGGCAACTGTCTCCATTTTACACATTACGACAGGCAGGTGTCCCCATTTTACACATTATGGCAGGCGTCCCCATTTTACATATTACGGCAGGCAAGATTCCCCATTTTACATACTACAGCAGGCAAGTGTCTCCATTTTAAACATTATGTCAGGCAAGTGTCCCCATTTTACACATTATGGCAGGCAAGTGTCCCCATTTTACACATTATGGCAGACAAGTGTACCCATTTTACACATTATGGCAGACAAGTGTCCCCATTTTACACATTACGGCAGACAAATGTCTCCATTTTACACAGTACGGCAGGCAAGAGTCCACATTTTACACATTACGACAAGCAGGTGTCCTCATTTTACACATTATGGCAGGCAGGTGTAACCATTTTACACATTTTGGCAGGCAGGTATCCCCATTTTACACATTACGGCAGGTAAGAGTCCCCATTTTACACATTATGGCAGGCAAGCGTCCCCATTTTACACATTACGGCAGGCAAGAGTCCCCATTTTACACATTACGGCAGGCAACAGTCCCCATTTTACACATTATGGCAGACAAGTCTCCCCATTTTACACATCACGGCAGGCAAGTGTCTCCATTTTATACAGTACAGCAGGCAAGAGGCCCCATTTTATACATTACGGCAGGCAAGTGTTCCCATTTTACACATTACGGCAAGCAGGTGTCCCCATTTTACACATTATGGCAGGCAGGTCTCCCCATTTTACACATTACGGTAGGCAGGTGTCCCCATTTTACACATTATGGCAGGTAAGAGTCCTCATTTTACACATTATGGCAGACAAGTGTCCCCATTTTACACATTACGGCAGACAAATGTCTCCATTTTACACAGTACGGCAGGCAAGAGTCCACATTTTACACATTACGGCAGGCAAGTGTTCCCATTTTAAACATTACGACAAGCAGGTGTCCCCATTTTACACATTATGGCAGGCAGGTGTAACCATTTCACACATTTTGGCTGGCAGGTATCCCTATTTTACACATTACGGCAGGCAAGTGTCCCCTTTTTACACATTATGGCAGGCGTCCCCATTTTACACATTACGGCAGGCAAGAGTCCCCATTTTACACATTACGGCAGGCAAGTGTCTCCATTTTAAACATTATGGCAAGCAAGTGTCCCCATTTTACACATTACGGCAGGCAACATTCCCCATTTTACACATTATGGCAGACAAGTGTCCCCATTTTACACATTACGGCAGGCAAGTGTCTCCATTTTATACAGTACAGCAGGCAAGAGGCCCCATTTTATACATTACGGCAGTCAAGTGTTCCCATTTTACACATTACGGCAAGCAGGTGTCCCCATTTTACACATTATGGCAGGCAGGTCTCCCCATTTTACACATTACGGCAGGCAGGTGTCCCCATTTTACACATTATGGC